>NC_077223.1:88404880-89004880 GCF_024763615.1 Phlebotomus papatasi
AGCAGTCAAAGAGCATAGCTGATCACAGAACAAAATTTCGAATAAATCTATGTAGATAGTAAAATATTTTGCATTGTTGTTTCTTGGCTATAGCAAAATTTGTATTTTCCATTCGCAAAAGTTAATCGGTAACTGTGCCAAAGCTTCAAAAGTCCTTCACTACTATGCTAAGGCCAAAAAATTAACCATACAAAAGGTATATTTGGCCATCGTACATAAGTGTGCCATGAAGCAAAAGGCACCTTCTTGATTGAACCCTTTAAAACTAAGAATTATTTTTGACATTAACTGTTTTGCCTGATTTGAGAAATCACTGCGATCAAAGCCCCATAAAAGAGGAACTTGAAAAGATTTGGGAAAATTTAGACAAAATCTAATACTGAAGAAATTTTAAATGAATTATATCACAGCATCTAAAAGTTGTGCGAAATCCAGAGGAGTGAAGCAGAGGAATCTAGCAAGAAAATTGTAGATCAAATCAAACATAAATGAAAATATTAACTGACGATAAATTATTATATTTTAAAGCATAGGAGAAAGACCTATAGCTTTATGGAAAATCTGGTTGATTGGGAGCAAGAAAGGAACCTCCACGCGTTTTTAGGGTTATAATCAATACTAAATCGGTGCTCTTGGGTAGTCCCCGGGGACTGACTGATCCTTCCATCACGAAGCTTAAATTAAGTGTCGAAAGAACATGCGAATACCGCTTGCCACTGACGTGGCCCATTTTTGGGCAAGACAAACTTAATTTTAGGCCTCGATACAATTAATAAAATCTGGTTGATTCAGAAAGAGATCATGAGGAGCAAATGTTGCAATATACGAGAAATCCAGCGAGATTCTAATAGCGATATACACTTTTCTGTGTGAAATGCCATAGAATTAATTAAAAGTACCAATTTTTTTGCGTGTTCACACAATCAGTGCCAGGATTTGCATCCACAAAAGTTTCCTATATCCCCTCCCTCTTTTTTCTCAATAAAAACTGTTTGGCATAATATTTTGCAATTATTTAACACGGGGCATCTTGGAAAATCAATCAATCAGAAGAAATCTACAGCGCAATGAGTACTCACAACTTGAGAGAATTAGCAGAACTTTTTGCAAAAGACAAATCAGAGTCCGATTTGGTACAGCTAATTTTGCATAAAAGGTCAATTGGTGAGATGATCGAGCTTCTTCATGCAACCAACAATGAGACTTTACGTAAGGGTGTGGTGGAAAAAATTTTCAGAAAGGTGAAAAGCGGAAAAGAAATGAGTATTTTGGAGAAAAAGCATTTAATGCTAAAATTTTTCAACATCAATGACGAGGATACACTTGACAATTTGTTTGAGATATTCTTTGGTGATCATACCTTGGATTCTGGTATAGAAGAAGCAGAATATGAGATTATAGAGCAACCAAATAAAATTTGCAAAATCTGCTATAACAATGAATACAACACCGCCTTTATTCCATGCGGGCATGTTGCTGCATGTCAAGAGTGTGCTTCAAAAACAAGGAACTGCCCCTTATGTCGAGAACCATACGTTGAGACTACAAGAATATACTTTTCGTAATAGAGAGAGAATTGAATGCGAAGCTAATATCTTAATGAGTTGTCATTACATATGAAAATCAGCCATGATTAAGAGGAAATAAAATTGTTTAAAAAGAAGAAAATGCGTTTTCTGCAAGAGTCAGGAAAGCAAAGTTAATTTTATAACAGAGTCGAGAAGAAAAATTTTATACACAGGTAAGAGGTGGTATAGTCAAAAAGTGGAAGAATAAAAAGAAATTGATGTCTTACAAATTATTGACTTACTTGCTATAAATGGAATTTCATGAAAAATGCGAAAATAGTTTATGGATGGTTTAAATGCATTATTGGTTGAGAAATAAGAATTTTTCAGTCTTAGTACTCCTAAATTTACTTCGGTATACCTCTGAAAATATTTTTTTTCACGGCATATTGATTACTGGTTTTTACACAATCTTCAAGTTGAAGGTTTACCTTTCATATTGGCATCATCTTTTTCATCTTGTCTTCCAACAATTTTCTTAAAGTTAGTCCGTTTTCACAGAAGACGACCATGTCTTCTTGGTTAAATTCTACAGCAGCTATTCCACCCCCGTAGCTTACGGCACATAACTCAACATTCGGTGAAAAGATCTCTGGAGAAAAACCGATCGCGATAAATGTTGTTTTTCTTCCTCCTTTTCACCAACACTTCTACTTGACGTTAAATCTCTGCCAAAAATAAAAGTTTTTTTAAGTTGATAAAATTCTTATAAAACGGTATTACTCTGAGATTTCGAAGATCTTTTGATCACATCAACGAAATTTCCCAAGATAAATGCAAAGTGTGCAAAATCTTTGTTTCATATCCGATAAAACTTGTTTGGACATGTCACTCTGCTGCATATACACTTTTTTAATATCTCAGAGGAAAGTCTAGGAAAATGGCATGTAAAGCATTTTTTTAAAGAGCAGGTGGAACGATTACAAAAATTGAGCTTAAATCGAGTTTGCTCCGATATGTGTTTTTCATAGTTCTTCTAGGTAATCTTGGTGGTACCCGCTCTTTATACCAGGATGATTTTTTTTTCCAAAAATTTAAGTGGATAGAGTTCAAAGATGATTTGTAGTGATAGTGAGTGCAAAGATAAATCCCCATAATCAATGAAAACTCAAAAGATACCCCAAAAAACTAGGCAAGCAATTGTGAGGAGGCGTCGACCTCGAGGGAGACCTAGGACAAGGTGGCTGAGTCAAATTCAGAATCTTGCCTCGGAGCGCCTTGGGATTGAACCTGAACTTATTCCTGAAGTGGTGGAGGATCAACAAGTGTAGGCTGCTAAACTGGATGTTATGGGAACGCGACCCCAATAGGGATAAGCGGTTGAAAATGTTGATTATGAATGAAAACTCAGGTCTGTGACTTTCTTTTAGTGAGTATCTCTTAAAAATTCTCTTTTGGTGTTCGTTGACTAAGGCCATCATACAAAGTAGTCTTTTCTTAAAGAAGACGCATTCAATTTTAATTTTCTAAGATTTCTCAAAAAAAGGTTATCAAAATGATAAAAAATAGTCCATGAAAAAGGCATGAAGTGTTCAGTATCACATAAAGCCGAGTTACAGAAGGTCATGCAACCCTTAAATAACGGGTACATATTCACTATTTCATTTGAAGAAAAAACATTTTTACAGTGGAGGGTACAAAAAATTCACTTTTTCATACGTTTTTCCATAGAGACAATAAACCTTTGGGGAACTTTTTTCCTAAAAAATAACAGACTTATCATTCTGATATACTTCGAGGTTTTGCATTCTATCTGAAACACGTTTAATTTGTTTGAGTCAACGTGTAAAATCTGCAAAATATTAACAGAGTAAAAGAGAAATAGCTTCAATTTTTATTAAACATCCACCATCTTAATTTTATCTGAAGAGTATGCTAAGATTTTATTCGAAAGAAAAGATCTTCATCTTCTATTTTATATGAGAAAGTCTCTCAGAAATGCATATCAATCTAGCAACGAGTTATCATTGAAAACGCGTGAGATGACTCAAAATCGCAGATAATTGAATTTTAAGAGACTATGCATTACCCTGTTAACATGTTTCACAAATAAAATCGATTCATATCTCAGAACAAAACATTTACGATTGCCTAAAGTATTTTCCAAACGGTGTGGCGGGTACACAGAAATTTCTAAATTTCAACTCAAATAAAGTTTTCGATGTTCTTCAGTGCAAGGTGTAAAAGGTGTAAATAAAATTTTAACAACAATAATATTAGGACAAATTTTTGCCCGAGAATTAAAGAGGACATAGTTCCGTGGTGATGTAGTGAGTGCAAGCCAAATTTCCATATTCAGTCTAAAGCAAAAATCTGTGACATTCTTTTACTAAACATCCTCTTGAGGCTTTTATTTTGATCCGTTCACAGAGGGAATATACTAAAAATATGATCATTTCATAAAAAGAAGTCTATTCTCACCTATGGTCATGAGATTTGGGTAATGACCGAAAGTATAAGATCGCGAATACAAGCTGACGAGATGAGATACTTCCAGTTGGTTAAGGGAATTTCTCGTTGAGATCGAGTGAGGAATGTGGCCGTTTGTGAGGAACTAAGAGTCGAGCAGCTTTCTTCGGGTTGAGAGATCACAACTTCGATGGTATGGACATGTTCAGCGCATGGATAAAAAAAGATTCCCCAGAAAAGCTATGCAATTCATTGTGAGAAGGCGTCGCCCTCGAGGCAGACCTAGGACAAGGTGGCTGAGTCAAATTCAGAATCGTGCTTTGGAACGCCTTGGGATCGAATCCGAACATATTTCCTGAAGTGGCGGACGATCGACAAGCGTGGGCTACTAATTTGGATGTCATGGGCCCGCGACCCCAATAGGGATAAGCGGTTGAAAATGAATGAATGAATAAAAAGAAGAGGATTTCACACTTTTCTACTTTCAAGAAGAGTCTAGCAGGGATAAACATAATCTGGGAACAAGTTATCAGTGAAAAACATGTAAAATGTTTCAGTATCGCACATAACTAAATTTTAGGGGTACATTCATCAGCTCCACAGTAATCAGTGACATGCTCACCCCATTCTATATAATTTGAGAAAAAATGATTTTATATGAAAAACCATCTTCAGATTTGTTATTTTGTTGCCGTTCCTCAAATCTTTATGCTAAGGTTCATGTGCAATTTCTTCAGGTCTCTTTACAACACATTGCAAATAGTAAGAAAAGCATCAATTATAAATTCAAAATATGTAATATTGCGGAGGGGAGGGTGGGGTTTCTCTTGCAAAGTTATCAGAAACCTAACACCTTTTCCCATTCTTTCCTCACTTGCGGCCAAGAAAATTAAATGATTCATATACAAAGAATGAAATTTGCTTTCATTGACGATTTTTCACTCCTCTTTTAATCGCCTCACTCCACTCCATAAAACTCATGAGCGATGCAGGAGATCATATTTCGGTCATTCCGGCGGCAAGTGCATAGAAAGGGAAGTAGGTACATTCAACCATCAGTTTGCAATATTAGGAAATAATTTAGGTATAGCGAGCTTATATCACATACTCGAGATCCATGATCAGTGTATGGAAATGCTTTTCACAAAAATGGACAAAGAAAAGTCATGAGATCAGTGGATCATATGGATCATCATGATCTAAAGAGACACTGCGAAATTTATCGGACATTGTAAATAGAGGGGTAGAAATGAAAATTTTTGGTAAACATAAGAAAGATTCTCCAGAAAAAAAATACATGAATTAAACAGATCTTAAGAATCTCTTGCTATAATTAGACAGCCCGTGCCACTAGAGTTCCCTAAATTGGAACATCCTCTAGCTGTTTGAAGCAACGTTTAACTGTATTCAACCACTTCTCCGCACACTGCTAGGATATAACCCTGAAAAACTGATTTTTTAGGGTTACAAAATATTCCACCACCTTTGAAGATGCTTTCCCATAGCTGCATGGGTGGTGGTCATACCACTAAAATTGCGAAGTAACGTATGGGCAAGTAAAATAAAGAGGCGCAAAATATACTTTATTCAACGTAGATAAAAGATCATCCCAATGAAAGATCTCCCTTAAAAGTGCGGTGGAGTAAATTAATTTCCCGGGACATATGTGAAATTATATGAAAAGCACTTATTTTCACTGTAAAAACGTTTATCCTCTTTATTAAGAAGCCTTTAATAGCTCTCAAAGGGAAGAAAAAATTCCCACAGCAATTAAAATATTCCCACGACAATTAATTTATAGTCGCCTCCATACGACACATTCCATGCCATTTTTTGCAATAGGATGCATTCTTAAGTACGGATCATATATCCAGAAGTTACCACGCGCCACTCTGAAACCCGAAACCCGAGATCTGTTTCTCGCACTGTTTTTCCCCGCCAAGTGACGCGCGCAATTATTCCCACGGGGCATGTGTATGTGTATGAAAATGTATGCATGCATGGAAAATGTCTATATAAGATATCTATGCATGGGTGACATCAGCCTGTGGACGATGCAACGGTTCACGATTCAGCGGGAGCCCATCAACATGCCGCCGTGGCCGAGTGGTCTAAGCAGTGGTACACATTACGTTTAAGACTTTAAGTATCTGTCGGTTCAATCCCAGGTCTCGGCCAAAAAATTTTCACGTCGCGAAAAAAAAATTACGGAAATAGCTAATAATAGGAATAACAGAGGGCGCGCGCATAGAAAATAAGAGCAGCGGTCGGTAATAAAAATGGCGGACAAAAATAGGAGCAGCGGTCGGTAATAAAAAAAATGGCGGATAAAAATAAAAATGGCTGATGGGAATTCAAAATGGCGGGCATGAATTCAAAATGGCGGCCAAAATTCAAAATGGCGGATGGGAATTCAAAATGGCGGTCAAAATTTCAATTTCACAATCAAAGGTGGCGCTCGTATACCAACGGAAAATTCAAATTTAAATTTCCGCCCAGTGACGTTAGCCTCCCAGGGGGTGGGGGTGTGACGTCATCCCAAAATATTGCGTCATGCCTTCAGGGTGTGACGTCAGAAAATATGTGACATCATCATATAAGCGTGACGTCATCATAAATATGACGTCATCACCGGATGACGTCACGCCGACTTGGTCGATGATGACGTCAGCGCGTGACGTCATCTACGCCGACTTGCTCGATATATACTACTTCTATCTTATTCATCTCCCAATTGGATTGAACTTCCACAAGGAAGATGTGTACTTTCCCTATCGCGAGGATGGTGTCCTGGACACCAATGATATTGACTACCTGGAGACATGGCGTGGGATGGAAAAATGCGTAGAATTGGGACTTACCAAATCCATTGGAATTTCCAATTTTAACTCTCGCCAAATCGAAAGGATCCTCTCAGTTTGCAAGATTAAACCATCAAGCCTCCAGGTTGAGCTCAATCCTCATGTTACCCAGAAGGAGCTCCTCAAATACTGCAAAGAAAAAAATATCGCTGTGATTGCCTATACACCCATAGGACGTCCCAATTTGCAGGAAAAAACACCAAACTACATCTTTGATGATCGTGTCCTGGCCATTGCACAAAAGTACGGAAAAACAGCTACCCAAATCATCCTCAGATATTTAGTAAGCTGACATTGCATTATTCTTATCAATTTATAAACTTGATGTGATAATTTTCTTATCATTCAGATTGATTGCGGTGCGTGTCCCATTCCGAGATCAGTCAACAAACAGAGAATCGAATCCAACATCGATATCTTTGACTTTAACTTGACACCGGAGGAAATATCAGTGATTGACTCATTCAACGCAAATAAACGATTTTGCAAATTTACAGATGCAAAGGGCCATAAATATCACTTTTTGGGACCAGAAGACTTTTAGAGATCCTGCATTTTTTTAAAATAATTTTTGCATGCTTCAAAGAGAAAATTAAAATGAAATTGGGAAAATTGAAATCATAAATTGGCTGAATTAAAAGAAAAATAAAATTCATTTAATTAATTAAATTGAATGATTGAATATTTCAAGGAGAATCCAGAAAATTCTAAGTCGCTACATCTTATCGTTTTTAGGTATTTTAACCTAGACAGATAACACACACAGAATTACTTCCATATCGCTCATTAATATTTACAGGGAGTCAATCGGGAAAAATGAGACAGCATCAAAAGCAATTTGTTGCAAATACCTATGAGCAAACACTTTATTTATTTTTAATTTGTTTAAGTATTTTTTTTAAATATCGTAACTTTTACATTTGTAACTTTTTATATAGGGGAAGGCTTTCAGGCTTCGCACACACTAACAACTGTTTTCGTACAATCAGTAGATACGGGCAGCGACAGTTAAACTGCGGAATATAATATATGTACAGTAAAAAAATGTTTGGCTGCTTTACCATGATTTTCATTGTAAATTTTACATTAAACTTGTATTCGTGTGTACTAATACACATTTGTGTAATTTGTACACATTTTGTCTGAAAACTGTGTAATTTTACACGAAATATGTAAGAAAATATACAAAACTGTGTAATCATTCCCAGTTGATTACACGGTTTACAATTACATAAAATTTAAATTACACATTTTTGAATTACACGTTTTGTTGAAATACATAATTTGTGTAACTTTACAAGAATAATCGTGGTAAAAAAGCAAATCAATGATTATCTTTGTAATTTTTTTTACTGTGTGGGATCCTAAAGAACACTATTAAGAAATGTGGTCTACATAAATTTTTCGCAGATTTTAGTTTTGACGGTTGTGACAAATAACTGCGCTGCGAACAAGGAAGCTTGGCTATTATTACAACAAAATTATCCCCACCTTACTTGTTACGGTTGCATGCACAGTAAAAAATTTTTGGCTGATTTACCATGATTTTCACTGTAAATTTTGCATTAAACGTGTATTTGTATGTATACTAGTAGACATTCATGTAATTTCTACACATTTTGTCTGTAAACTGTGTAATGGTACACAAAATCTGTAACAAAATGTACACACCTGTGTAATTATTCGCTAATTTCGCCATACGGTGAAAAAAGACGAAATGAAAGTTAAATTTGATACCGTGAGACGTATAAAACCACTTCCGTTACAGTATTCTCGCTATTTTCGCATTAGCAACAGAACATTACTTAAAAAGTATAATATTTCATCATTTAATTGATTACACAGTTTACGATTACATGAAATTTAAATTACACATTTTCAGAATACTCGTTTTGCTCAAATTACATAATTTGAGTAACTTTACAAGAATAATCGTGGTAAAAAAGCAAACCAACGATTATCTTTGTAATTTTTTTTACTGTGTGGCACATTGCCTTAATCTGATCCTTATGGACTTCTTGGATGTGGATAATTTCAAAACCATCAAAATCGTAATAATTTCGTAAATTTCGAAATCGTAACACGGCTTTAAAATCTAGAATATTCTAAATCAAAGCTCTCCGATGATGAATTAGCTTGAAATTCAACAACATCATACTTGTACAAATTAGAACATGCAACCCGTTAAAAACGATTCCGTCACCGACATCGATGACTCAAAAATAAAATTTTTAATAATGGTCCTTATTAAAAATTGTAATAAGGAATCTGACCTCCATATTGACTATTTCGATACTATCGATAAATCTGTTTCTGTTACATTTAGTAAATGACAGATTTTTAAATATTATTGAACCATTTATTGTACCGTTCCTTAACCCTTTAAGGACGATTGGAACACCGGTGTCCCAGAAAGTTAATAATTTTTCCTGACTACCTAAAGTTATTTTTTCCTTATGTTTGTACGTTTTTGCAAAGTAGAAGGTTGAAGGAATCTAGGATATTTTTTGCGAATCTCTAGCTATTTGTTATATAGTAAATTTTTAAGCTGAAAAATCACGAATTTTTAAATTATCATAATGAAAATTAATTTTAATTATTTTTTATATTTCGAATTTTTTTTAAGCAAAACCATTTTGAAAAAAGAAACTACAATACTCAAACATAATATTTTTCTTTAAAGTGGAAATTATCTGTCATTGGTATTGTCAGAAAAATTACTTAAATTTTTAGGCTATTTTTGTCCCTATCGCTGATAGAAGAAAAAAATACACCGAATCAGACTCTGTTGGATTTTCTAAGGTTAGATGTAAGACCTTTTACTGATTTTGTTGATTAGTATAATTTTTATTGCTGATTTTCGGTCCGCGTAAACTGTCTTATCGTTAAAGGGTTAAAGAATGTGACTGTTGATAGACTATTTATAAAAAGTATATGGCTTGGCTATCTTTTATTTCTTTCAGAAACGACAGTCGATATTGTCCAAAAGAAATTATCATGTCATTATCCGGTTCAATATATCTTTACAAGTAGCTGAAGCTATTGTGAATGGCTAAAAGCTATGCACAGGTGGCTAAAAATGTAGTTATAGTAAGGTAGGGTAACTGGATCGTTTTCCGAAGAGTGCTACTTAAACGCTTGTTTTTGGACTGATGAAATTCTTTTTTACATCTTCTAAATCCATAGAATTATTCACTGTTTCATTCAGAAACATAATATAAAAAAATATCAAAAATATTAAAGAAAATTTATAAAATAATGATAATACTGAAATAAGTCAGCATGCACTAACTGGGTCGCCTTTTCGCTAATTCACTTTTAATTAAAACTATGGATTTAAAATACTTTAAAATTTAAATACTAAAATTTAAAATACTAGGAAAAAACAATAAATGTTTTGAATCAACCACCTGTCATTAGCGAACATATCATTGCTAGAAATTTTTTAGTAAAGAACCCAGATGTCACAAGATTGAAATGAGTCGAATACATTCACTTATTTAATGGATAAAAATAATATTTTTGCTTTTTCACAAACTTGAATAGTTATATTATGTTACTGTAGTGACTATATAACGAAAATAAAAATAAAAATATTATTTTAAGTGGATTAATCATAAACGATCCAGATAGCGAAGCGCCCGGATTAGCACACTTGACTATATATTTAGATAATTCAATTTAGGAAAATCTATATTGAACTAGTACAGTATCAACAGGGTTAATATTAGTGCAGGTTCACACATACATGGTTTTCAAAAACATAAAATTTGGCGACAACAAATTAGGGGAAGGCTTTGAGGCTTCGCACACCCTCTAGCTTCGGACATTTCATATTTTTTCCATAGTTTTTTTTTAATGAATCTAAATCAATCTAAACCAATGCAAACGATAGTTTCAACCAATGCAACCAATATGCAATTTAATTTAGTTAAATCTAATTTTAAGAACCATGAGATAGAGAAGTTCAAAACGTTCAACAAAGAAAAGGGATGTGAATTTTGATTGTATGACATTTTTCTGATCTTAAAGCTTTTTTTGCATTTTTACGTTAGATAAGCATCCTACAGGGTGAATTACCACTTTGTGCGTTTGAACCAAAATATTCAGTTTAAAATTGTTTATTTAACGTAACGTTGAAAAATTGCAAACAGAAAAATTAATCTAAATTTTGCAAATATCTCAAAACCGAACCAAAACTTTATTTATTTTATAGTGTATTGAAGTATTGCAAAGTTGTAAATCCACTACTTCAATCATCCCTATCGTCCCTATTTTTTTTTTTTAAATAAACTTGACTTTAGTTTATTATGGCTCCGGCACACATTTTAGATCAGGAAAATTTCATAAAATCAAAATTCACTCTTTTACACTTACTACTCTTTTGCACTCTTCTTCTTTTGAACATCACACCAAATTAAATTTAGTTCAGTCCGTTCAGTCCAATTTTGAGTTCGAAAGAGCAAGATAAGACTTATGCAAATCTTTTGAGAAAGGGACGCGAATTTTGTTTTGATGAAATTTTACCGATCTAAAAGTGTGCCGGAGGAATTAGCAAATTTATTGAGATAAAGCATCTGACAAACCCATCTTTCCCTTAATGTATAGCTTATGTAAAGATATCAAGTCTTTAGAGTTTAGAGCAACACCTGTTCTGAAATCTGAAGCTGGAAATAAACGTTTTAAACTTAAATTAAAAAAAAGACCTAAATATTTTTATAGTTATTATTTGGATCATCCAACCGATTAATCTCCAACACGGTATTCCAGATTTATCCAAAATTTACCTAAAAGCAAATTACCTTTACCGACAGCACAATATGGTAATCATATTCTACAATGTATAACAAATTCTCAGACTCTTTGCAGAATAATCAAGAGATAAATCTCTGAACAATTGACGAGTTTAGTGCATATTTTACGAACTCTACCTCTCACTGTTTGAAAGTGAATTCACAGGAGATAAATTGAATATGATATTCCGTTGAAAATGAATTTGTTCTATTTTAGAAACAAGTATAAAACCAACCACATGTCAATAGAGTCATTAACTAGTTTTGCAAGTGAGTTTTTCTTCAACTCTCAAATGCCGTATATATGAGAATTATAAAACACTTTTTAATTTGTGCCTTTGGCGACAAAATCGCTATATTATGTGCTCGAAGAGAGTAATGAACTTATATTCCGAGTTTGCTTGAACTTTTTCGAAGTAGCAATTTCGAAAAAATTGGATAGATTTTGTTAAGAGATCATAACAGCACTGTCCTCCTTCTTATCAGCTCGATAATAAGAAGCCGAAGCGGAGAAGTGGCTCTGAAAAAGCGGAACATTTGTCAGGGAATGCCTGTTTTATGCCAGAGAAGAAGAGCCAAAGACGCAGAAGACCCAGAAGAAGGCGAGAACGTGGTGAAAGAACTCATCATTGACTCAGTGTTAGTGCAGCAGAGTATACTTAAAAGTGGGACAAAGAGAAAGCGCAATGCATTTGCACTGCATAGTATTTTTCGTGCAGACGCCGTGTAAACATCTACCTCTGGGAAGAAGACTCTCGGATATCCAGGTAAGTCTAATTGGGACATATAAGATTCACCTTGAGCCACTATTCAGATCCTCTCTACTGTCTTTTGTCTCTCAATCGATCACCATATAATCTTGTGGTATTTTGGAGGGAAAATGGAAATAAGCTCCGCTGCATCGATTCTCTTTATATAGCGATGTTGTCCACAATAGTGCATTGAAAAGTGCTTCTCACACACTCACCACACCGCTCGTTTTAATACCTCAATATCAACATTTACGGATAAATTTCTTTCCCTCCCCATAGCACCTTTTCTCAAAGTTGATTTTTTTTCTTGTGTGAAATTTTCAAGAGGAAATGTGATAATTTTCATGCAATTTAATGTCTTTCCGCACAAAACTTCTCAATAATACCAATCAATTGTCTTTTTCATGCATTTTAGAAACCATTTCCACCTGAATAATTTCAATCTCTTGTGTACTGAGTGAGATTTCTAAATATCTAATTTTTGGGTTATTCAATTTCATGGACATCAAGTTGATTTTTAAATGTTAATTAGAAAAATCGCAATTGAGACCTTGAACTAAACCCTTAAGAAATGTGTTAAGAATGCAGCTATGAATTATTTAAAACTTAGATTAATTTCTAAATTCACACATTAGCATACGCAGCATTTGTCTTTTAACTGTTTATTTCTCAATTTCCAGCAAAGTCATCCTGCCTTTTGAACCAATTTCAAGCAATTTTAAACTTCCATTAGATTACTATCAAATAATTTAATGCTACATTTACGTTCAATAAAAAATACAAAGCTTTGCTTATTACTCCCTCCGTTCCGAAATAAGTCGTACGTTTGACGAAAAATTAGGGATTAAGGAATGGTTTCAGAGAATATTTTTGTAATTTGCAAATATCTTATGTATGAACTATCCTCCATGTTCAGGGATAATATGGGGATCCTATCACGATGGTAAGTTGAGGAATCGATGTGTTGAAGTTGTCAATTTTTCGCGTTTTTTTCAAAGAGCTCCGGTAGATAGTTAATTACTAATAAATGGAGTGTGATTAACATTAGAGGCTAGAATTTGTTCTAAATTTTTAGTATGCAGAAGTAGAACTCAACAGTTATTACCGATATGATATTTTTTATATCCCAAATTTTGCAGAATGAACAATAAAAAGAGCATTCTTTTTTATGGGTTCGAATATCTGGGTGCAAAATGGTGAGAGATAGGGGCTTGGGACCTTCAGCGGACCCCCCATAAGTTGACCCTAGGACAATTTATATGTTTCTCTAAAACATATCCAGAATTGAAGAAAAAATCGCACGACGTGTTTTCGAGCAATCCCAAAAAACATGATTTTGGAGGGGAAGGGGAGGGGTGGGGGCAAAATAAAGGATATATTAATGGTCCCAGGGTCAACTTATGGGGGGTCTCCCGAAGGTCCCAAGTCTGTATCTCTCACCATTCTACACCTATTTTAGATTGAAAATAAAACGCAAAAAATAAGGCATTTTTAAGAAATTCGTTCCTCAACATACCATCATGATTGGACCCCAATTTTAGTGCTGAACATTAACAATAATTCTTCTGATACACAAACTTTCTGATACACAAAACATTTACCAACAAACTTTTCCTTAATCCCAATTTTTTCCAAACGTATGACTTATTTCGGAACAAGAATTTTTCCCAAACGTACGACTTATTTCGGAACGGAGGGAGTATTTGATAGCTCCATTCTTGGTGCGGGTCAAAATCCCGAACGACAATATCCTGCCGAATGTCGAAATCTCGAAAATTCAAAATCCCAAAAAGCCAAAATTCTAAAAATCAATTCTCAAATAAAAAACAAAATCCCAAATATCAAAATCTCGAAAGTTCAAAATCCCGAAAAGCCAAAATCCGGAAAAGCCAAAATTCCGAAAAAACAAATTCCCGAACGTCAAAATTCCGAAAGTCAAAATCCCAATTTCCAAAATACCGAAAAGCCAAGATCTTGGAATTCAGATCATAGCAACCACGAAGGGACACAAGCCCCTAACCAAATCAAAAATAAATTTAAATAGAAAAAAATGAAAATTAAATTTGTGACCCCTTATACCTCGGGTCAGGGGGGTCAGGAGGGGCTTAATTTTTTTTAAATCAAAAGCTCTTATGCCGTTTTTGCCTATATGTCCATAAGACAAGCTATAACAAACTAAAATTTGACATCGATTGATGCTATAAGTACTTACAGTAAACAGTACTTACAGTATACTTACAGTCAAATACACAGTATAGTACAGTAGTTATAGTCAAATTCGGGCATTTGGGACCGATATGTCACCCGAATTAGAAAGAAATTCGGGTATCAAATTATTTGAAATGCAACGATTTTTTATTCATCTGCAAACACATAGGGTAAGTGTGCCAAATTTCGACATAGTTGCATGCAAACGCCAAAGTCTCAAGTTTGAAATGTAATATATTTAATAGAAATTGATTTTTTTCATTCCTTCTACTTAAGGAGTGTTGCTAGGAACCTTGTAGACAGTTTATCGTCTTTATTTACTTTAAAATCATTCTTAATACATTTTAAAAAATGAATAAAAATGTAGACATAGCTTTGGTGCTCTATTTCGGCCACCTTCATTCTCATAGTTCTTTGCCCTTCGGGAATTCTTCCAATGTCTTATTCACGTCATCTCGTTTGTCGAAGCTACATTTTTTGTTATTCTTTTGCGTTGTATAATCTCTGGAGTATATAAAAACTAAAAATTCATGAAAATTCGAGGAACTAAAAAGGTGGCCGGAATTGCAAACTGGCCGGAATTTGGCACACTTACCCTATTGAGTTCACATACTGTAAATTTCATGAAAATCTCTTAATAATGCATAAACCACATCAAAACTAAGACAAACCATGGCAAATTTGGGCATATTTGCTTCATTTGATAATCATAATTTGAAAAATGTCATCAAACTTTTTTCGAATTTAACTTCCCCCCTAATTAAAAAGTAGCCCGATTTTAAAAGAGCCGAATTAGCGAGAGTCTACTGTAGTTATTGAGAAATCAAAATTTAGAGGTATTCTAAAATGTCGGAACGAGGGGATGAATTTGATATTACTTACTTCTAGCTTCCCATCGATACTTTCCGTAAACCACTTCTCGATAAAGATAAAACTGAAAGTGAAACCCATCTATTTTGCAAAGCCATCTCTTAAGTAATTCAAATAAAACCAGATTCTCACAAAACTTTTACAAGAATCTTGTGTAGTATTCTTGGTCGATTCGGTTATAATTGAATATTTTGTTAGTAACATTTTCTGAAGATCCCCAGGTAGCCAAACATCTTATTACTTTTCAACATAGATCAGCTTATTTTACAAGATTTTTACGTGATTGTTTACGTTTACACCGTTAACAAGATATATTTTTAGACTAGGCTAACTATCACTGCTTGATCTTCAGTCTTACAGTCAAATTGCTCGTGGATAAGTTCACAAATATAAAAATGGTAAAAGCACCTAAGGTTATACGGGCTAAGACCTGAGGCTTAGCCATATGGCTTAACTTCTCTTATTTCTTATCAGTCAAGATTTTTTGGAAAAATATGACTTAGGATTGAATATTATGGATAAATGATCTGGGTAATTCTGAAAAATCAATAAAATCGGTTACTATTTTGAAATTTGAGACCTTCGGGAACTGGGCTAAACCTCAGGTCTAAAGCCGGCCTTAAGCCATATGGGTTAACTTGTCCGATTTCTCATCATTTTTTTTTACGATTGGATATTAAGCTGAAATAACTCATTATATTGTGCAAAACCACTAAAATTTCCTGTTATTTAGGAAAATTACATGGGCCCTGCGGGGTCTGAAATGGACTCAGCAGCCGGTATAGGTTTTCTGACTTCAATATACAGATGATCTATCAGAGTCACTAGAGCCAAACAGCCTTGCAGAAAGGACTTTCCATCGTTTAATCGTTTAAAGGAAATATTAATTTAATCTTCGGAATCTGGGATAAGCATCTAGTCTGAAACTCCTGAAATCCGTTTAAACCCGAAGACATTTAACTCGAGAACTTTTTCAATTATTTTATTATGGAGGTTGGTACAATGCTAAGACAGCGATGATCTTAAATTAAGATAGGAGAAAATAAGTCAAAATTAGCCAGCAAATGAAGTTTTTCTTTGCATATATTTTATGAAAAACATGTATTAATCAGACCAATCAGACTAATAAATACGTCAATAAATAAGGAGATAGTTAGTTACTCTGAATAATTAGTAGCTTGTTCAGTATTATTTCTAAGGAAAACTTTAACACCCAATTGTCTAATTCTACCCCTGACTAATTCTTACATTGTACTTAAGTATATTAAATCTATGCAATAATTATGATAAGCCATCAATTTTTGATCTGTTTAAGTATTTAGCTATAACTTTAGTCAAATATTCGTAACACCGTAGTGGATTAAGCATCAAAGCGTATGACTAAACCTGTTACATACTTGAAACGAATATGGAGACATTGAAAATGAAACTATGCCATTTCTTTTCAACGGTTGAACAAAAGAATTGAAATGAAACAATATGAAAGAGAAATTCAATATTTCATCTTATTCACAAGATTGTATTAATAAGATTTTACGAGACTGTAATGCTTACAAACTCGTGCCATAAACGTTTTTATACAGTAAGCTACCACTCTGCTTAGTAAAAAATTGTAATCATTTTTAAAATATTCAATTTTGTTTATATTAAATATACAAATTTCAATTGGAAATCGATCAAAAATCCTATTTTCACACCTGAGTTACTTTTATTTATTAAAAATTTACGATTTCTTTCCAATTTCCCATTTACCCACTAAATTTAATTTTGCCTGCTCAAAAATTTTAATAAAATACTGACCAATATATTGCAAGCCAAACTCATTATTATGCATTATTTTTGTCCCTTCTCTATGTATGTAGTAATAGCTTGTTTTAATTATCAAACCAAATTACACCAAAGGAATTTGCATTGCAGTTACCTTGCTATCACATTGCATAGTTAAATTTTATTAAGATTCACATTATCGGTAAATGCATTCAAATATGTTTTTTCACGCTTTCAATGATGAAAACCCTCTAAACATTAATTTATACAGAGAGGAAAACCCAGCCTAGGCCTACAAAATTTGATTTAAATGAACAAAAATAAAAATATAGCTTCTGTTAATTCATTCTCATTAATTTGGTCAATTAATGAAAAACCATATTCATATACAATTTAAGTCTATTGAAACTGAATTTTGTGGGCCAAGTCCGGCTTTTTCAGATATACACCCAGCGAAATTTAATTAAGAAGTTTGCATAAAATGTGTGGTGTGGGTCGTGTGTAGATCCGATCAGCCTAAAATTTTTTTGTACAATATAGGTCTATATAACAACTTTTTCTATGGTAGTGAGCGCGGTTCACTACCATAGAAAAAGTTGTTATACAGACCTATATTGTACAAAAAAAATTTAGGCTGATCGGATCTACACACGACCCACACCACCCATTTTATGCAAACTTCTTAATTAAATTTCTCTGGGTGTATCAACGTAGTGACCACCAATGTGAAACGCTATAAAATTTGAATGAGCAGTGTGATAGCAACGTTATGTTTATATTTATAAATAACCAGAATTTGACTTCTTTTCAGACGTCACAGGTTATAATGATCCTTATTTGTGAAGCTTTGAAAATCTTTGACAGAAAAAAAGTTATGTGAATTTTGTGTTTTTGAAATTTTCCTTAGAAAATTTTCCCATCCTTTAGAAGGTGTGTCAGAGCCATTAAGAACAAATAATAATGTCCAACCTATAATACCATACGCGGCAAAAATAAGGGTAGACAACACAGGAACCAAACGCATGCTCTCAATTACCAAAATGAAAGTTCTAGGAACAATATGTGTTTAGTCGTTACGTGAAGGAGTTTAAAGTTTTGATATTCAAGAGGAGTATGAAATCCAGGACGTTTTGATATGGTCAATGTCAAGAAAGCGATACTGGAAAGATCATGTAAACCGAATGGACGACGTAGACTTGCGAGAAGGGTTCAATAAAGGCCCATGGGATCAACCAACAAACTAAGAGGTAGACCACTTAAAAAGTGGTATGAGTCTCGGGATCAGATTCACAACTCCAGCTGATGACCTGTACGATACGCCACTATCAAACACTCAACCGATAACAAACAATCATTAGCCCTACTGTGGAAAATCAAGCATTAGCCTAATTAAGGTATAAGTAGAAAAATAAGTCTGTAAAATGTTAATATCTAAAGTTAATATTTCGTTGCTTGCAACAGCATTCGTTGTAGCTTGCTCCCCAAGAAACAATTTTTTCTTAATATAGTGTTGTAGAATTCCTTAAGTAAGGCACTATAGAACCAAAAATCTTTTTATTTGCTTATAATGCTCTTGGTCCCATCACTGAGATTACTATAAGTAAAGTGGCGCACTCTTAAGGATCTTAAGAGCTCCTATAAGAATTTCTACAGAAAATTCTCACTTTAAGTCTTTTAAAAGTGCACTAAAAGACTTATTTAATACTTGGTTCTATAAGGCAGCTATTTTGCTTCTTGGGTCATCACCTGAAACAGCGGTTCTAGTAGAAAAGTTTGTGAAGTATATTCAAGCTAACTAAAGCCCAAAATAGACACAGGGATCGGCTTATACGCGCTTGAGACCTGTGACTTAACCAAATGGCTTAGCTGCTTTAATATTTCAACAATCAAAATTTTTAGGAAAAATTTAACTTAGGATTGGATTATTAAGAACAAATGATCTATTAGGTTCTCAAAAAGTAATAAAATTAGTTGATATTTAAGATTTTCAGACCGTAGAGAACTGGGCTAAACCTCTAGTCTGAAGACCGCTTTAGGGATCAGCCTGAAAAATTAGGATTGGTGTCGATACACTCACGGATCAGCCCATAATTTGGAGGATCAGGCTGATCTTCTAAATTCATGAGGTCTAGTGAAATTACGGGGATTAGGCGAAATCAGCGCCAGTGCTAAAAATAAAAAGCTTCACTTTGGGTGTTTTTGGGTGCTTTTCGAAATGCTACAAAGTCTCAATGCAATAATGTTAAAATAATCGGAAGGTCAGAGTGCTCCTATCTGTAGGAAAAATCCATTGATATTGCACTTAAGAAGTCTTTCAGCAATCAAAGTGTGCACTGTGCATGTGCACATTTGATAGAAATTTAAGCTGAAAACCCTAGTCCTTAATCCCAAATCCTCAGTGTATGATAGTTTGGGCTGATCCTTTATAGCCAAATTTTTCGAGCTGAGTATTCTCGAAGATCAGCCTGTGTCTGTTTTCGGCATAAGTCGAGTTAGTTTCTCTTGAGTATTAATTATTTGGAAATATGCTGCACATTTTCTAGATATTAGTTGTTTATCCCGAAATGTTGAATTATCAAAAGGCTTTCATGCGTGAAACTGCCTCACCCACCCCTATCTGGGAAATGTGCTGCGTATTTTCAATTGGCCAATATTCAAGAGAGATCAATAGAATTTAGTTAGAACATGGTTGATAAAGGTTTGGCAAATGAGTTTTGAAAAAAAAACAGTTGTTTGAATCTGCCCCACCCTCCCCTTTATTTTCTCGCATTTAGTTTAAGAAATAAACATATTATAAGAATGAGGTGCGATCCTAGCTCTAATATCTGTAAGAAGCATTGTGTTTATGCTAACGATCTATGAATTAGATACTACATAGGACAGAGGGGTTCCTTAAAACCTCAAACCGATATCCCAAACCGTTTGAACAATTTCAAGATGAGATTAAGAGCAATAAAACTTATGAAACTACAACGTTCGATTCTCAAAATTGATTTGAAAAATACTTGAAATTATGAAAGATACCAGCTGAATATTTCCATTACTTTAGTGGCAGATCATCAGTCTTATCCCTACTTCGTCTCCAAGTGCAACAGAGGCTTTTGCTGAAATGAATGGTCCCCACACGGCACGTTCGCCCCAAGTGGCAGTCTTTTTCGAAATCCAACTCTCGCGCAGTTTGGTCTGAACCACCTCTAAATTCACAAGTGTTGTGCCTCTCTTCTTCTTCTTCGTCCAAAGCTAGAAGATTTTCTTTCAAACAGTGAGTTACTTTTTTTTTCACTCAAATTTCCCTCCATTTCCCATCTCTCTTTGCCACATTTCTCTGGTCACGCCATAAAATTGAACGTCTTTGATCGTGCCGAAGTGTCTATTTTTTTTTTCGATTGGAAAATAATGAGAAATTCGTCACCGATCGCACTTTTATTCCATCCGTTCGCAATTCACATAAATTGTATAAATTGACTTTATTTTGAAGTTCTTTTTTCTTTGACCAAATTCAGGTCATGAGAGTGAGAATTGATTGGCTCTTTTGCAGCAAGTGTTCAAAATCTCACGATATTGCTACCTGCAAATCGCGCTAATTGGACATTGAATTACAATATTTGCTGCACCGAAGCATTTAAAGATTGATCATGAGACAGAGTGTAAAATGTTGATTTCTTGTTTTCTACCTTGTTTTACGCAACAAGAAGATCCACCTTTCTAATCACCAACGAGATCGAAAGTTTTCCTCTTTCGAACTCGGATATATATCTCGATTTATTTTGCTGCAAAACAAGATTAAAAACACCAACATCAAATTGGTTAAAAAAGATGAAAACTTTTACTTTCTTCTCTCTTTTGCACACCCATATCGAAAAACCTTGTGCTAGAGAGTCCACACACAACATGTGCCCCCAAGATTGGCGTCTCGCGGAGTGAAATGGTTCCGTGATGTAATTCGCGCGCAAAAGAAAGTTTTTACCATCGCACAAACACATACGTGAATAGAGAAATAATAATTCATGGTGCAATATTTTCGCTCAACTGCTGACTAAATTGGCTCATACTGGAAGCGGGGGAAATTACGCATGTAATTTCCCTATCTCCCAGACTTCCAAAAGATAATCTCTTTGGGAAATAATGTCGCTCAGCGCGGTTTTTTTTGCCTACAACCAGCAATTTGTAATAAGAGGTATTTACTAAATTCAACAAGTTTAAAAGTTTTTTCGTTGTGGTTTTTTTTTTATAAATTGCTTTTGTGTGAATGAATATGGGAAGTCTCTGTTTAATCTCACACCTCACACATAGATTAATATCGAGAAATGTCGGGATTTTATGAATTGTGGTGAAGGTGAAAGACTTGGCTTAGTACTCGAACACGTTATTCATAGGGTGTTTCAATTATAATTGAAAAAGTTGCTAAAACTCAGAAGGATAGCTAGGAAAAGGTTAAGATCGTTGAATGTGAGGTTATGTCATGCCTAACCTAAAAAAAGCTACATTGGAGCAATTTCAAATAGTGGACCTAATTTTGCTATTTAGATAGGAATTTAGTTAGGAATTCAAACTAAAGAAATTTTTAAAAGCAAATACAGTAAAGTCACATTATGAACCTCACGAATATGAATATCAGTTAAATTTAAAATGTTTTTAAGGTTATGTGAGAAAAAAATTTCGTGATGTTGGATTAGAAACATTTTTCTGCATTTTGTGCATTTTTCCATGAATTCCTCTAAGTTTTTGAGAATATTCTTCACATTGGAAGACTGAGAAATAGGGTAAGTGTGCCAAATTTTGGCATAGTTGCATGCAAGCGCCAAAGTCTCAAGTTTGAAATGTAATATTTTTAATACAAATTGAATTTAATCGTTACTTTTTTATAAGAAGTGTTTCTTGGAACTTTGACAGTCTATCGTCTTTATTTTCTCCAAATTCATTCTTAATACATTCTAAAATGAATAAAAATGTAGACATAACTTTGGTGGCCTATTCCGGCCACCTTCATTTTCATATTTCCTTGCCATTCCGGAATTCTTCCAATGTCTTTTTCATATCATCTTGTTCGTCGAAGCGACATTTTTTGTTATTTTTTGCATCGTATTATTTCTAGAGTATGCAAAAACTAAAACTTCATTGAAATTCGAGGAACAAAAAATGTGGCCGAAATTGCATGCTGGCCGGAATTTGGCACACTTACCCTACCGTCGATGTCCCTACACAGTAAGAAATATTTCGTAAAATTATTCGGAAATGTTTGTGAATGTTTGTTAAAGTTTGTACTACCGCAACTATTGTTGTCTTATAAACATTTCTTCGTAAATGTTCGTAAGCACACAAAAAACCTTCGTAAAATTTTATCATTTGTTCGTAAAGTTTAGCCAGGCAAAAATGTAAGGAATGTATATAAGAGAACAAAAAATGCTCATCAAGTGATCATGTTACGGACAATATTTTGTTGTTCGTAAACACATATAAAAATGTTCATAAAATTTTGTCATTTGTTCGTAACTGTTGTCGGGCAAACAAAAATGTTAGAACAAATGTTTGTGTTGTTCGTATACAGACAAAAAAGTATTTTTAATTCAATATTCAATTTTACGAACAAGTTTTCGTTTGTCCGTAGAGTTTTACCAGGCAAATACAAATGTACAAAACAAATGTTAGTAAAAGAACAAAAAACACTCATAAAGTGATCAGGTTACGAACAATGTTTTTGAAGAAACTACTTTTACAAACTTTTTAAATCGTTACATGACTTACGAGCTTTTCGTAAGTCCTCACTCAAAATTTACAAACATTTACGAACAATTTTACGAAGTACTTTTTTCTATTTACAATTTATTTAGAATTTTTACAATTTACGATTTACAGTTTTGCACATATTTCTGAAGGAAAATGGGCTTTGCCGTATTGTAATTAAGCTCTACAAAACAATTGTGGAACTAAATAAAAAATAATTACAAGGTCCAACGTCCTTCAGAAATCACATATCAATGTAGCCCCACAGCTCAAAATAGCCCCACTTCCCCCTAATTCTGATTATTTTCATTTTGCAAGTTTATCCCGACAATACAATTATTGGAATGTTTTTTAGACGACTAGACAAATAAAGAATCAGATCCAAAATTTAAAAAAATAGGAATTATGCTGAACATAACCTAAAATAAGCTTTTCAAATTTCGCATGGAACGTATTTGAGAATTCCTCGAATTCGAGCAATTCTTTCCATAAATTCGTCCATTTGAAGGACAAACAGACCGATTTCAAAATATATTTCGAGATTATTTGAAATTTTTGATTTTACTTTATTCTACAAAGTATAAAAAACCTAACCTAATAATGTCTTCATTCGCTGAAAGTGTTTTAATATTCAGATAAAATCTTCTTTTCGTATTTGTCTGCTTTATAAACAAATTTATAGCAATACTTGGTTATATTCGACAAATTTTGAAGTTTGTTTGAAGTTGCAATAATTTTTTTTATAGGTTATGTCTAACATAACCTCACACTGCTAAATATTTCTGCTGAACAAGAATTAGGCACATTCTAGATTACACTCGTGTGATGTAATTCACCAAATATAAATAAATAAATAGAAATCAATTATCCTTTTGAATGTATCTAAACATATTTTTAAATGAAAAAGTTCTAAAAGTGAATGTTACTTACATTTTCATTTATTTTCATTTCTTAAATTTTTTTCTATGGAAAAATATTTTGAAAACCAAAATAAAAATTTGTAGAGACAAGAATACGGGAAGGCTTCCAGGCTTCGTACACACTCTCGCTACGAAAACTTCATATTTTTACAATATTCCTTTAAAGAATCTGACATATTGCAATACAGTAGAGTTCCTCAAATTTGAACATTTGGGGGTAGAGATGGTAAAATTTCAGAAATTTCACAGCAGTCGCCATCTACTCTAGGCGGAAATTCGTGAAATTTCTTGAAATTTACCAACTCTATTTGGGGGGTATAGATGACATTTATCACTCCTCAAATTTGAACAATATTTTCAAAAACATAACGGAATTCATGTAAAATTCACTTTTCCTAACTTAAGATGAACAAGAGAATATATAAATGTAATATATTGTGAAATAGATGGAATTTGTTGCGGAAGTTAATATAATACCATAATATTGAGGAAACATCAGAGAAAAATGGCACTCTACGCAAAACTTTCTTCACATAACCTCAAATTTTACATTTTGAACTCAACCGTCGTTCAAATTTGAGGAACTCTACTGTATATTTTAAAATCTAGCCTTACGTCACACATTTCCTGAAAAAAATAGGTCAGATTCATTAAAGTAATATGGAAAAATGTGAAGTGTTCGAAGCCAGAATCTGTGCTAAGCCAAAAAGACTTTCCCTGTATATTTTCAGAGCATGAAAATATTATCACAAATTTTATGATTTAAATAATATATATATTTATTTTAAAGTTTTGAACTTGGTCTGATAAACCTGGGGAATCTCGACATTTCATTTTTCCATACGTTTTTGCATAGAGGCACTGAAGACTATTGGGAAGTTTTTTCCTAAAGAGAATTGACTTATCAGTCTGATATATTTCGAAATCGTGCATTAAAAGCTATCTAAAAATACATATTTCATAATGTTCGAAAAAATTATACAAGAACTACGAGCAAATTTGTTTAAGTCGCGGTGCAATAGCTGCAAAAATTTTTACAGGGAAATGTGAAAAATATCTTCACTTTTTATTAGGCTTGATGGGCTCCTGGATAAACTGATAACCTGATAAACTCAAGATTTGTAGGTTAAGTCCAACATAACCTCAAAATTTCAAAGTAAACTCTTAAGCACACAAAAAAATGAGAATAAGTTTTTATTGATTTATTATTAATCACTCAATTTGACTAATTCAACACTTCAGAATTCTCTAAAAAAAATATACTTAAGTATTAAAGATATGAAAAGCAGGCAAAAGAAACCGCTAAAACAAATAGAGATAAAAGTGAAAAAAATAGAAAATTAATGCTTTAAAAAAAAATGTTGCAACGAACAAAATTTTAAATGTCCAAAACCAACTCCCCCAACTCCTCCTAAAATAAGATTTGATTAATTGTAGTATTTTTGAAAGCCAATAGATTGTGGAATTATTGCTCATCTTTTGAGGCTTAGCGAGTTTGAGCAATAAAACAAAGTCTTGAGGAAATCACTTGGTACAGCATTGACGCAAAATTATTCACATGGTGTATTTTATATATTTACCCAAGCACACAATATTACCATGAGAAGAAACGTGGTCAGTGTGAAAGAGCGAGAAATTGTGTGAAGGAAATGGGCAGAGAATCTCGCGTATGACCTCTAAAATGTGACTAAAGAGACATTCATTGATTGATTAGCAATTCAGCATAATTCACTCTTTTTTTCCTCTTCCTCCCATATCACTAACTGGTGCAGTGCTTAAGGCGGTACCCCTTCCCAATCCTTGTCCCACATCCACACCAGCACCCACCAAATCCATCCCATCGTATGAATCCTACCAGTGCAACATAGGCGAAGACTTCCTGCGCATCGCCCGAGATCAACTGCGCGAAGATGACAACATTCGTACCCAGGCTTTGGCCCAATTCCGGGAGTGGATTGCAAAACATCCGTACATTAAAAAGTGCCGCACGGGTAAGTCAATTAGTTACGCAACTCGATTGACCAGATTTACCGACACAGAGATGGAAGAGATCAAACTTGCAGATGTATAGATACCAAGATTGTTTCTTTTTTGGCGTTGGGAAAATACCTCATAATACCATTCACTTGGCCGGCAAAATTGCATTGTGCAATTTTGAGAGGAAACAGTAGAATACACGCATAATGGTGCGGTACTTAATATCTCTTATAAAGCTGGAATATGCATGTTTATGCAAAAGAATGTAACTTGAGGAAACTTACAGAAAAATCTTAAGACATGAAAAAGATGTCGAAATACAACATTTGGTATACAGAGTCAATAAAAGGTTTAAGAATTGTGATTTGCTATTACCATGATTTAATTTGAGATTAGGAGAACTTGCAAATCAACATGAGGTTTGTAGTTTGTACTTGCAATTGCAATTACAAACTAATAAAGGTGTAACTTGTTGATCTTGAACAATTTTTGATTAAGTCAAATATCCAGTTTAAATACCTTTACCTAAAACCAAAGCTGAATACGTAATAAATAGATTTAATGATTTTTTTAAAGAAAATGAAAATCGCTATACTATTTCAAATTATATTAGGTATTATTCATCAATTCTCTATTATATAATTCAATCAAATCTTAATTAGAATTAGATTAATATTCTCATCAATTTCATTACGTTAAATTTTAGAAAAAATAGATTTAGACCACTTCGACTGATCTTTGAGAATATTCAACCTATAGAATTTAGTATCGTAGATGCGGGTGAGTTTGCACTCCAGAGCGAACTTTGCACTCTTGCTTTTCGTAAGCTTTTCTTTATTTTTAGCACTAAAGAATGGTCTTTTGACCAACTTTCAGTACTCTTATGGTCTTTAGACCATATCCTTAAATGCTAGAATTAAAGAAAAGCTTACAAAAAGCGGGGTTCAAAGTCATCTCCGGAGTGCACAATTCCTGCATCAACGGTAGTAAAGATTTACTCCGTCATACACTGACTGAGAGCTTAGGCATCAACGATTAGAAGACCTTTGGATAATTTCCTTTACTTAATCCTTTACTGCCAAATTTTACAGACCAAATATTCTCAAGGATCAGTCAGAGGTTATTTGAGCCCTACGGCCCTTGACAGACCTACGGTTTAAGCCAAGAAACAGCTTAGTGGAAAACTAGGAATGTAATCTAATCATTATTTTTATTATAAAAAAAAAATTAACGGTTTTTTGTAAACTTTCTGTAATTTGGCTGGTTTTCAGGATTTATTACATATAATTATGACTTCAACTGGACACTAAGGGTGAAAGTAAAGAAGACTGGTACTTCCTGTCCCAATGTACACTTTCTTCTTGCACTGCACAAGCATAAGATTTTTACGAAACAGTGCAATGGCGAAAAATATTGAAATCATCAGTTTAGCGTGACTCAATAATGGGTTATCTGATATTTCTCCCTTTTAACTCATTTTGCATTCTTAAGCGTGAGGAGTAATAAAAGTGTCAACTTCTTCTAATTTATTCTCAAATACTAAAATGAAATTACTGTGGTGTACAAAAAATCATAAGAAGCGTAACATAATTCTATGAACCCTCTTAAAAAATAAATAATAAGTCAAATTTCTAAGACATTCCCAATTTTTTCTTGTAGATATAATGCATTCTTTAGGAAACGTAAATTTTTGAAAGAGAATGCTTAACTTCCTTTAACAATAGCGCTTAAAGACCTAATGAAGTCTCTTAACAGTGTGCCACTTATACATGTTAGGGTCTTTACGATAGTTTTAAAAGTTCTACAAACGTTATTTAAAAAATATGGTTCTACTATACAGTAATTTGGGAATTCGTCAAGAGAAGAAAATGCTAGTTGGGCAGTTACCGTAAAAATTTCAAGTCAATTGGATAAAAATTGCGCAAGTTCTGCTGCTAGCCATGGTTAATAACGTATAGGGTCGGAGGAACGTCTGTTCGACAGGGAACCCCTATTGACACTTTGGCCAAAATGTTGAAAATTATTTAATGTATCTAGTAAAATATAAGTAAAATAACGTTTTTTCTGTAATATACCTTTTACTATAAACAGAGATGTTCAAATTTCATATCCCAAATGGTACAGAGTAGGGTGTCAATAGGTGCTGACACGAGTTCTTAAAGTGTCAATAGACGTTCCTTTCACCCTACACGGTAAAAAATTTCGGCACATATTTGTTCCAAAAATTAGCTCGTCCACGGACACTATAATTTTTGGCACAATCTTGTTCATTTTACGAGACTCAAAAAGATACCCAATATTAATAATGAATTTGTTCCAAAACGTAGCTCGTCCACGGACACCGAAAATTTTTGGAATAAATTTGTACCTTCTTAGAGAAACAAAAAGATACCCAATATTAGTAACTAATTTTTTCCAAAAAATAGCTCGTCTAGTGTAAAATCGTATCCCAAATCTCACACTCAGTTACCCGTCACCGAAACGAGGAGGACGCCAAATCTATGGCAATTTTCGTGCTACATGGTTTCACTTTTTTAATTCGAGATTTCTTCCCTTCCTCCTGCCAGCACTCGCAAATGATTTCGCCATGCACGCGTCTGTATAAAACATTCTTAAATTGATTCTTATTTGATGGTCATTATGAACTTTCGTCACAGAAATCGATCTCGACTGAAGTATAGGCCTTAATTGTAAGACAAAATCTCTTGCAGGTATTTGTTCCCGACAATGGGAACAAAAAGATTCCCCATATGAGAAACAATTTCGTTCCAAAAATTATCTCGTCCACGGACACCGAAAATTTTTGGAACAAATATGTTACAGATGTAGGAATAATATTGTTATTAAAAAATGTACCAATTTGTTCCTGACAGTGGGAACAAAACAGCCGAGTGCAACAAATTCTATTCCAACTTTTTGGAACAAATTTGTGTAAAACGAAATCAAGTAAAATTTGTAGACATTCCACCGTATCAAAACAGTTCCAAAAGAAAACTTTAACAAAATTGTAACTATATTTCGTAAATAAACTGTAAAGAAAGCTTTTAAGAACAAAAAATATCTTCTGTAGGTACAAATCGATTCCAAAAAATTGTTCCAACGAAAACTTCTTCCAATATTTTGGAACAAAATATACAAAATAAACAAACAAAATAAACGAACTTTATTGTAAGAGAATGAATAATTGCTTGCTGACTAATTACTTTACAATATTTATTACTTATTTCTCAAGTGTATTGTCTCCAGAATTCTCCCACGCAAATGCAATATTATTTCTTAAATTGTCTAAAAAAAATTACCGTCGTTAGATATTCCGTCATCTAAGTTTTCTTAAGTTTATGAAGTAATTTTGACTTCCATACGTCTTTCATCTCTCAGGAATTTAAGATTAAATTTTAATTTTATACGATAACGCTGTTTTAAATTCAAATATGTTTTTCTAATAAACTATGCTTTAATTTTCACAGATGCGGTATTTTTGCTGCGTTTTCTGCGCACCAAAAAATTCTCCGTTCCTGCCGCATGTGAGATGCTGGAAAAGTATCTCACAATTCGGCAGCTATACCCTGCCTGGTTCCAGAAGCTAGACATTGAGGATCCCGCCATTAACGAAATCATTTCGGCAGGATACCTCGTACCCCTGCTTCAGCGAGACAGTCAGGGACGCAAAGTAATTTTGAGCTGTGCTGGAAAGTTTGATCCTCATCGCTTTACTTCAGCCCAAATGGCCAGAGTACATTCCCTGGTCTGTGAAGCTCTCATGGACGACGAGGAGAGCCAGATATCGGGCTATAACCACATCAATGACGAATCTGGATTAGCCATGGCTCATGTGAGTCTCTGGTCACTCACGGACATTCGGAACATGATGAGGTGCATCCAAAATTCCACCCCGATGCGTCACAAAGAGACTCATTTTATCAACTTGCCCCACTATGGGAACAAGTTGATCGAGTTCATGATGACCATCCTCAATGAAAAGCTCAAGAAGCGTATTGTTGTAAGTGAAACTAAATTCCCTAAATCGATTTTTTCTTATAATAAAATGCTTAATTTTTATTAACAGTTGCATAGCTCTCTGGATGACTTGAAGAGACAAATTGATCCATCGATCCTCCCGAAAGAATACGGAGGAGTTGTTCCCCTCAGTGAAATGATTGATAAACTTAAAATTCACTTAAGACAGAAACGCCATGAAATTCTTGCTCTAGATGATCTCTACATTGAAATTTCAAAAACTGCAGCAAATTTTGGGGGAAATGACGATGCTGACATGGATACTGGTGTTGTTGGAAGTTTCAGAAAATTAGAAGTAGATTAAGAAACCTCCCGATAAACTCCTATTATCCTTTTCTTCCTAATCCTAAATCTTTCAAAATGCATAGAACATCTAAAGAAATTCTCCTTAGTGCGGTGTATTAACATAAGTTTTTTTTTTGTAAGGTAAAGTACCCTTTATTCGACCGGTTCCTCTATTCGACCGGTAGATTTATTTATTCAATTTAATTATATTTGCTATAATATTTTGTGTATGATCTAACATTAATAGGCCAATTATTCTTTAAACAATACGAATCAGTGACAAATTCATAGAAATTGATGAGATTCACCATCAAATATTAATAAATTGACCCACCGGTCGAATAGAGGAACCCGGTCGAGTAAGGGTACTTTACCTTAATTAGTTCAATTTTGTTGTAATAGATAACGGAAATCTCGGTAAAATCGAGTCCAATTAGGTGGGAATAAGTTACCAAATCTGTGATCCTATAGTCAAAATGGGATGTTAATCACTCAATTATTTTGCAGCACACGAATTTTTGTATTTCTTTAAGTATCTTTCTTTATAATTCCTTCTTTTTTTTTAACATCTTAGCTCTATTTTTTTTTTAATAAAATAATAGCTCACAATTTAAACACTTGTATTATAGATTTTATTTGATATTCTTTTCTCAACATCAATTTTCTGGTGCAAAAAAATATATTTTGGTATTTTTCTTTGAATTATTTTATCCATTGGTATGCGCTAAGTAAATGATCAGACATAGTGGAAATTTTTGATGAAATTCATTGCAATAAAATCGTTTTAAAAAAAAGCATCTTACTCAATGTTTAATATGACAAACGCACATTGTGTGTGGACTCTTTAGTATTTGCATTTGATGACTTGGAGAGTTGGGCCTTTAATTGGAAAATTGATCAATTAATGGGCCCCATCGATGGACAAGTGAAATCAGCAGAGTCTGAGGGAAAATAAGGCAGTTGCCAAAGAGCTCTCGGGAATTGCGAAAGTCTCTTCATTAGCATGCACTCCCACGCAGTGCTATTTATAGCCTTGTGCTTTCTCCTAATTGGACAACTTGGTGTTATGCAGGAATCAAGGGATTGCCCACCCATTCCCAGTGAACTACTTAGGATACTCTCTCAAACTCGTCACCTCACCAATAACACAGAAAACTTCAATGAGAGCAAAATGGGTCTCAGTGAAAAGTTAACCCATCAAACATTTGTGATTTACAATCTCGAAAGAAGGTTGAAAATACTCGAAAGAAGACTAAAGTCTGTGGAACAACCAAATTGGACAATTATCCAAGGGAATACCTCGTCGTGGGTTGAGTGTGAGAAAGGACCTTGCAAATGTGATCGAATGTTAAACTATCTTAATTGTGGTAGGAAAAGTCTAAGAAGTCTTCCAATTCATCAAGCAGTTCCTGCTTCAATTGGGAAATTGTATGTTTTTTTATTAAATTATTATGCAATTTAATACTGATCTCAGTAATAAGTTTAACGACCTCTTGATTAGATCTAAAGATAAGCCCTAATCGGAAGTGAGTAAAATTTGTGACAGAGCTTTAATGAATGGCTCTTCCAGGACCTCTATATACCCTAGCAGTCTTTAGACTAGAGATTTATCCCAATAGCCGGAGGTTTCGAAATCCTAAATGACAAGCAATTTTATTGGTTTTTCATTATCTAATGGATCATTAACCCTTAATCCCCTTAATATCAAATCTTGAGTTCAAATTTCCCAAAAAAAAATCTTGACCGATAAGAATTTAGAGAAATTAAGCCATATGGGTAAGCTTTAGGTCTGAAATTCGAATAAAGTGATCTTCTAGTAAGTAGATCTAGACAGGGGCCCATCAAGCCTAATAAAAAGTGAAGATATTTTTCACTTTTCCTTGTAAAAAATTTGCAGCTATTGCACCGCGACCTAAACAAATTTGCTCGTAGTTCTTGTATTATTTTGGTGAGCATTATGAAATATGTATTTTTATATAGCTTTTAATGCACGATTTCGAAATATATCAAACTGATAAGTCAATTCCCTTTAGGAAAAAACTTGCCAAAAGTCTTCAGTACCTCTATGTAAAAACGTATGGAAAAATGAAATGTCGAGAGGCCCATGGATCTAGATCTATTACATCTACTTAAGATTTAGCACAATTCCCGAAGGTGTCAAATTTTTTTTAGATCAAAGCCTCTTAGTACCATTCTAAATGAAAATCTAAAAAAATCGCTTATTAAAGAATTAGAAGATTTAAGTAAGAAACCCATATAATAGGGCTTCAGACTGGATGTTCAGCCCAGTTTCTGGATATCTCGATATTTTTAATAACAAAAATTTTTATTGTTTTTTTTTTCAAAATCCAAGATATACTGCAGACTACATAGATACCATTGTCCTTCAATATCAAATCGTAACTCAATTTTTTCCGAAAACGCTAGCCTGTTAAGAAACTAGAGAAGTCAAACCGTAGAGCTAATATGGCTTAGTCTTTGAAAGAACGGGTTATCGGAAAACTCATGAAACTTCTTAGTTTTTTCCGACAAGACATAGGTAATTTCTTTCGAGCTCAACTTTAACATTAAATCTACAAAGACCGGTTAAATTGACCGGTTTAAATACCTTTTAAAATTAATACATATTTAAACGGTACAATGTCGCTATCAAAATTTATGAATTTCTTAAAATATGCATGGAATATATTTTTCAATTGTTTCATTCTATTAGGTGAGATTCTTAACAATCTCACCTACTATAATCCTAACAAAATTTCATGTCGTCCGATCGACCTCAAATTTGGCCAAAATGTGTTTCAGCACTTCCTGATCACGAATATATATGTGGCTAATTTACGTTCCCGGCCGGCCGGCCGGCCGGCCGCTCTTTGGAGCTTAATAGCTCCTAAACTAAAAAAGATATCGACTTGCGGTTTTCGGCAAAGGTTATATATCGGGTGAAAATTGCAACTTGGTGCATAGACCCCCCACCCCCCACCCCTCCTTCCGCCATTTTGAAGACCCCCCTTTTTTTGTTTTCTCAATAGCTCCGCCCCTATGGCATTCAGCGGACTCAAATTTTAGTATGTTATAGCTGGGCCTTAGAGCTTTCCATCAATACCAAACTTAAGGTCCCCCGACCCCCCTGACCCGAGCTATAAGGGTCCAAAAAAAATTTCTTAAAATGGCCATAACTCCGGTTCTAATTGTCAGAATTTAAAAAGTGAGGGCTTTTTGGAAAGCTCTCGTGAAATGCCACTTCCCCTTCTAACATCGCAAGTTCATAAAACCACCGCTAGGGGCGCTTTTTTTAAAAAGAAAATTTTTAAATCTTAAAAGTTAAATAACTCAAAAATTCCATTGTGCATCGGGCTGAAATTTTAGTATGTTGTAGCCGTTGATTATACCTATCAAACAAAAAAAACCTTAAGTCGATCCATAACCCCTGACCCGAGCTATAAGGGGTCAAAGTTCGAACATTGACCGGCCTCTATCTCCGGTTCTAATTAACATAGCGACCTAAATTTTACCTTTTTGGTTTCGTCTCGATGAGCACTTTCAAATGGAAGTTCAAAAAGTCACCACAGGTGGCGCTGTGATAGCGTCAAAATTCTTCGAAATTCAAAGTCACTTTTCTCAAAAACGGCATTGTGCAAGTTAATGAAATTTTAGTATGTTGTAGTCCAGTCTAGGGCGTTTCCAAAATGGTGCGTATGCGCGCTGTGGTTTCAATAGAACCAGAGATATGAGGGGTCAAAGTTCACGAAATTCAAAAAATCATATCTCCGGTTCTATGTGACCGATTTTGATGAATGAGGGCTTAAACGAAAGATCTCACCAAATGCTACAACTTTCTAGAATGTTTGAACTTCGTGGGACCAACACCAGGGGCGCCACAGTCGAAAAACCAATTTCAATATCACATAACCTCAATTATCTCGACTGTCGCTGAACCGATTTTGATGATTACTTCAACATAATTGTAGACCACATTTGTCTCTACATTTCGTCCATACATCATTTTCCGCTCAGACTACGCTATCACTCCGATTTTGCCGTTTAAGTGTGAAAAAATTGATTTTTCCCATAATAACGCTTTGAAATCACTCAGATGCCAATTTGACTGCCTCTACTCCACCAAGCCACTTAAAATAGGGGTTTAAATGGAAAGTCCCGCAAAATACAACAATTCTTTGATTTAGTTGAAGTTCAACAAATGAACACTTGGGGCACTCTGGATGAAAAAACGAGTTAAGAAACAAAAAACCTCGCTTATCTTGGCTTCTGAGTAATCGATGAGTTCAAGTTCTACGGCAAAATTATAGAGAACATTCTGGTCTACATTTCACCCATATAACACTTTTCTGTCAGTTCATCCAAATCCTTGACATTTTGGTTAAAATACAAAACTTGTATAATTTCACGAATTTGGTTCAAGATAACTGAATGGCGTCTCCCTACTTCAGCATCAAATCGAATTTGCATGCACTCCGAGTTAGCTCACGTTAAGAATCTCACCTACATAAGCCGGTTAGGATTATCTGTCCCTTTTTTTCTCTTTTCAAAGAAAAATTTGTTGAGTATTCTACTCAACTCTAGTATTGTTGAGTATTGAGTAATTTCGGTAATTCCGTAAAATGGGCTTAAGTCCTGCGGTTTAGCCATAAGGTTTAATCTATGTAATTTCTTATCAGGCAAGCTTTTTTTAGAAAGTCTAAACTTAGGATTGAATATTAAAGGCAATGTTCTATTATATTTTGAAAGGATTTCGAGGAACTGGGGTGAGTCTCCAGTCTTAAACCAGTGATACAGAGGATACAGGCAAGATTTTTTAAGAAATTTAAACTCCGAATAATAGCCAAGGGTCTAGCGAAGGAGGGGCAAGGAGGGTCCATTGCCCCTCCTGCACGATAAACTAAAAATAGTTCAGTATTAAATTTAGCATAAATTATCAATAGTTCAAGATCTCTAAAATTTTGGTCATTTTAAAGTCATTTTTATACAAAAGCGTCTTTAATGCCTTTGACAATTCTTTTGTTGAATATTTTCAAAACCCTATAAAACTCCAATTCAACTTGGATTAAAAATTTATGATTTAGAAAAAAACATTGAACAAAATCTGGGCAAGTTTATGGCCAAATTTTCTAAAAGAAAGCTACTATGTTGCCTTAAGAGATTTTAAGGAGTATTTGAAGCTTTCTACTCCTGCCCAAAAGAATCAAAATGAAGAAATCATTACAATTTTGGCCAATTCTTATAAGAACCTTTGCAGTAATGTTCTCACATTTGCAAATAATTTGAGTTCACAAAAAATGATTTGGAAATTAATTTAACTCTTTCGCGTCCCACTTTTATTCAGCAGATGAATTCATGCAAAATTGAGTTTTTCCTAATGCTTTATGATCAAATATAATAGTTCAGAGAGGAAAAAAATTTTCCATTGCGTGAAAACTCGGAAAAACCCCGGGTCATATATGACCCTGTTGTCCTCAAGGGAAGTGTATTTACCATTTTCAAAATCTATATCACGGGCTTTTTAAGAGTTTTTTTTGCTTGAAGTTAATAATTTGGCCTAAACCATGGCAAACTGGATTGTCTTGATGAACACTGTACTCCTGGTGTTCAAGGAATCTTCCTGGTAATACCTTGAACAGTCACTGTCACAATATTTTGAGTGGTATTTGGCAATAATAAACTTATCCACATATTTATTCACACACAATACAATAGCACAATATGAGACGCTTGCAGAATACTCTAAAATATTGCAATATATGTTATAATTCATCAGATATAAGATGAAATGTCCAGGAGTAAGACGTCCCACCTGCATTTCACAAAGAAAAACAATGTCCCAACTACATTTCGCTGCAGGTTTGGGACGAAAACACTGTTACCCTTGGGGACTATAGGGTCATATATGACCCGGAAAATTCTACACGCTTTTCTGGAAAATTGAGAGTAATTTATTATATCAAAATATGCAATATACAATCTTTGGATATTCTATTTTGTATTTTTAAAGAACTTTTTGCTGAAAAAAATAAATGAATATAAAAAATTTTGAAAAAGAAAAGTCATTTCACAAAGTTCGAAATTCGTGATTTTTGATCTCAAATATTTTCTTTTCCTGAATATCTGGAGTCTTGAGAAAATTAGCCAAGAATCTTACATCCTTCTATTATGATGTCGTGCACAAACCGATAGATTTCAATTAATGTAAATAGTCAAAAGAAATTGTTTTTTCCCCGGGTCATATATGACCCTAATGACGCGAAAGAGTTAAGGTGAATTTTGAACATAATGGCTCCGGCACACCTTTTAGATCAGGAAAATTTCATGAAGTCGAAATTAGCATCCCTTTCTTTCTCATATGCTTTGCATATCTCCATCTCATTCTTTCGCACTCTTCTTCTTCTTTTAAACGTCACTCCAAATTCAATTTAGCTCAATCGAATTTGGAACGCGGAAGAATGAGATAGCTATTTGCAAAACGCGTGAGAAAGAAAGGGATGCGAATTTTAATTTAACGAAATTTTCCTGATCTAAAAGGTGTGCCGGAGCCATAAAGTTCGTAAAAATCTTCCCAAAGTAAAAAGAAAAATTAAAGTCCACTTTATATCTTTTTTTTCCTTAAAATCTAAAAAACTGTTATTCACTCGCTGAAAAGCTAAGTTTATCATCTAACCGAACCACTTAAAATCATCAGAATCGGATTTAAATACAGTTTGAACAAAATTTATGCTGGTTTTTCAAGTAAATTCCAAAATCGTTTTTGATCTAAGAAAGTTTTTTTTTTGTCTAAATATTTCGAAATCGTTAACACCCGGGGGAAATGAAATAAAGACCAGAATGTTCTGAAGTACAGTTTCTAAGTGATTTTTTTTCTAAAGATCAAGGTTCCTAATAAATTATTTAATTGATTTTTCAATAACAGCAAACTCGTAAAGATTTAATTAAAATGGGATTTTTTTTTGTTATTTTTCGAGAAAACTCTTGATCTTTGTCTTTGTAAAACATTTCTTTATCCCTCCCTATATTGAGAGCTACGCCCTTGATAACAACAGGGCGATTAATCCTTCTTACATTTAAAATACAGTGGTAGTGCTTTACGAGAAGAAATTGGAGACCTTCCAGAAAAACATTAAACCATTCATTTGAATAACCAAAAAATACTTCAGCAAAGCACATAGATAGACTTTTAAACAATGTTTAAACCTGATATCTAAAGCAAGCATTAGCATAAATATTAAATTTAAATTAAATTTCCTTTCAGGGATCTATCACAAAATTCCTTATCTGCACTCAACAGGGACTCCTTCAAAGGACTAAAGAGCCTAACAGAATTACATCTATCCGACAATCGCCTTGATCACATTCCTCAGGATCTATTCCACGGTCTCAATTTATTGAAGATCCTAAAATTGTCAACTAACAGAATTGAAAATTTACACTCCCGGACATTTGTAAGCCCTAAGAATTTACAGTGCATCGATTTGAAGAATAATCTCCTGGAGAACATCCATGAAAATCTCTTGATATCTCTTAAAGATTTAACAACAGTCGACCTATCCAACAATAGACTTAGAAACCTTCCGGAAAATCTTCTGAGAAATGCGACTAAACTGGAAGAATTAGAAGTATCGAGAAATAAGATTAAAGATTTGAAAATTGCGTTGTTCAGAAACCTTTTGAATTTGAAGAAATTGGGACTTTCAGAAAATGATATATGTAATTTCCTATTATCAAATCGATTAAGATTTCATTATCATTTTATTAATTCTTCGTATTTGTTTTTTTTTCTTTGTTTTTCTTTACAATACAATAGCTTTTATACCCGATGAAGTGTTTGGTCATCTTATGAATTTGGAGCATTTATCACTGAGAAGGAACAAAGTGAGTCACATTACGAATAAATCGTTTAACAATCTCTCAAGCCTTATCACCCTCGATCTAGCAATGAATAATATCAGACAAGTAATACAGACAAAAGTGAATGGTAAGTTGAAAAATATGTACTTTATCTGTAAAAGTATTCTTTACCGCAGATAGAAAATCACACGTTCTACGGATTGCCGAAACTTCAGGAACTACGTTTAGGTCATAATTCGATAACGAATCTTCCTGATGAACTATTCGGTGCTCTTGGACAACTCAGGAAGTTGATGCTTTTCTCCAATCACATCACACATCTGGGAGAGAAATCTTTCGTGGGATTGCATCGAGTAACCATACTTTCTCTCAATAACAACCTTCTGAAATTTCTACATCCAACAGTTTTTGAACCATTAACTAAACTAACTAAACTGTAGGTGAGGTTTTAAGGTTTTATTCCAAAATTTAATTGACTTTTTTCGTAGTCGTTTAGATTGGAATGAACTACATTTCCTTCCGCATGGCTGCTTGGACAGGATACCAAGGCTTTTGGCTGTTAAACTTGGAGAAAATCCCTGGCATTGTGACTGTCGTGCTATTTATTTAGCCCGATGGCTAAGGTCTTCTAGTTCTCATCTTTGGAATACCGAACCACTATGCAAGAGTCCCGAAATCTTAGAAGGTCAATCCGTAGGTCTTCTACGTTTCGATAACCTATGCAAGGGTCAATGGGCTGCAATGGTCAACTTATCTCCACGTTTACCTATCCGGAAGCAACTTATGACTGCCTCTCGCACCCTCAGTGATGTTCTTCAACAACACAACGAAATGATGAGCAAAGTGAAAATTCTCTAGTTCTCAAATTACGGTCATTAGGGAAGTATAACACATATCATTCTTAGGGAGGAATGTTATCGATCGAAAAATCATGCTTTTTTGTCCTAATTTTGATGTGTTTGATATCCCTTCTATTGGTTTTTCGTCAGAACTCTACCAAAAGTCAATTTGTCTTAATTAAATGGCATTGGAAGGTAATACAGAGAGGCATCGAAAAAAAAAGCAATTCTCTTCCTAATTGACAAATTAAGCAATATTGTGTATCCCAAATACAATAAATTCATACTCCTATCTATTTGGCGTTTCATTTGGCTCTGATAATTTCAATTACATTCCCTCTTATCAGCCGATATTCAGCAAAGATTGGGTTTTGCAGGGGGAATCGATAAACTCCTATTGGCACTTGCAGTTTTCATTTAGACTACGTGGTGGAAAGTCGTCTAGAAAAATTCTTTCTGGACGTATTTCTGTTTTTTGAAAAATATTTATTTTTCATTTTTAAGTGCTTTGCAGGAATGTGGATCTCTGTTTAATCACTTGATGGTTTTTCTTAGATAGAAAAATGATTTTCATGGATAAATTAGTGCCTAATACAGTGAAATGTGCTTTAGTGATCTGCCTGGGATTTTTCCAAGTTCAATATATCAATGGCCAAAGTAAATAAAATTGATCAATACAATAAAAGACTTTCATCAATGATAAACAATTTGTGAAAAGATAACAAATCTCCCACAGCACATCCGGTCAATTAAATTAGATTCTTGATTAAGAAAAAAAACAGTAAAGGATCGAATGAACAGAATTAGACCAGTAGTGGTATCAATGAAATAGTTTGAAGTTTTTGACGATGTACATATTACTTAAGCTTAGAGACATTAACTTGTGGCTCAGTTAGTTCTAGCTGAAAAATAGTTTCGCGCGCTAAGAACGAATGTACTATCTTTCGCACATTTTGTCCACTAATGACATTCAAAATTCATTTTACGATTATTTCAAGGTCACTTATTTAAAGAAAAACCGAAAACTTAAATTTCAAAGTTAATTGAATTTGGATATTTTTATGTCTCTGTCATACTTTTCAGACTAGAAAAATCTCGCGAAATTTAAATTCACAACCCTTACTTTCTCAACGGTTCTAAATATATATAATCTACTCTTTCACCCTAAAATTCAATTCAATCAAATTGAATTTGTTATGACGTTTAAAAGAACAAGAGCGTGAAAAAAGGAATGTAGATTTTAATGGCAAAAAACAAACGAGCAGTAAAAAATTCTAAATGGGCAGTAAAAAATTAAAAATGAGCAGTAAAATATCTAATTATGGTCAGTAAAAAACTTAAATCTTTACAAAAATGGGCCTAATTTATATAATTAACATTTAAAATAGTTCTACATAGAGGGAAAAGCCCTTTATTTTCTCTTTGCAAAAATTTGGACGATAATATCACTGTTTCAAATTTTTTTGTTACTGATCAATTTTAACTTTTTACTGCTCATTTATTCAATGCCTATTTTAATTTTATGAAATTTTAGATAGATTAAAAAACCGGAGTGTACCTGAGTTCGCAGATGATCAGACACCTAGGCTCTTTTCAGTCCCTTACTCTACCCGACAATTTCAACTCCAATTCTATTAAAAATTCCATAATTAATTCCATAATTCCGTAATTGAACTGTAGAGACTCTTATGTCCTTATTACGATGAGACCCTACACAACCTTTTCTTTTATAACATTATATTTAATCATTTAATATCAATTGCATGGAATGGAAACAGTTTTATAATGCTGTGTATTCAACTGTTTCCAAATTCCAATATTATCATTGCCAGTAAATTCTGAATTAAATCATTTTTACAAGAAATATCTGACTTGAAATATATAACTAGTCAATCTACTTTCTTGTAAAAGTAAATTAATTCTATTATTTTTTTTTTATTTATTAAAGCTAAAGTGCTAAAAATTATTTAATCATTATTGATTTGAAAGAAATTAACTCATTTTATGAAATTTTACTGCTCTAAAAGATGTGCTAAAATCATTATGGCTATAACATACATTTAGATCAGGAAAATTTCATGAAGTCGAAATTCACATTCCTTTCTTACTAAAGCGTTTTGAATATATCTATATCATTCTTTATGCCTCCGGCACACTTTTTAGATCGGTATAATTTCATGAAATCAAAATTCATGTCCCTTTCTCTATCAAACTATTCGCTTAAGTCTGTGTACCACTCTTTCGGTCCCAAATTGTACAATTTAATTTCAGGTGATGTTCGAAAGAAGAAGAGTGTGATACAGTGGGACAGACATCCTCAAAATGCTTAAGAAAAAAGGAATGTGAATTTTGATTTCGTGAAATTCTCCTGTTCTAAAAGATGTGCCAAAGTTATTATTGCTCCGGCATACCTTTTAGATTAGATAAATTTCATAAAGTCGAAATTCACATCACTTTCTTACTCAAACGCTATGACCTCTATCCCATTCTATGATACTCAAAATTGGTTCGAACTAAATTGAATTTGTTGCGATGTTTAAAAAAACATCAGTGGAACAGATATTATGCAGAACATTTGAGAAAAAAGGAATGTGAATTTTGATTTCATAAATTAAACTTATACAACTAAATTCAATTTGTTGTGATGTTTAAAAGAAGAAAAAAGTGCGAGAGAGTGAGATAGTTAGATGCAAAAGATTTGAGGAGGGAACGGACATGAATTTTGATTGCATGAAATTTTCTTTATCTAAAAGATGTGCCGCAGGCATTTCGATCTATTTTTGATACGAGATGCGAATCTAGGGTTTAGTTAAGCCATATGACCTCTCATTTCTTATCAAACAATATTTTTGGAGGCCTTTAAATTTAAATTCCGAAATTTTTGATCTACAATCCGTATACTACCGGAAACGTAACAATATTAATCGATTTCAAAAAAGTGATCTGTCTTACAAGGGAGGTCATCGAGTCATCAAATTCAGATTGGCTTCATATTGAGAACATAGACGCGGATAGGGATCATAAGGATCGTGTCATACTCAAAAAGTGCTAAATTTTTTTTTCCTTTGCAAAAAAAGCAATCAAAGGATTCCATAAAATGTTAATGATAAAGAAAGTTCTAGAGAGCCAGCAGGAGCAGTCGTGGTGCAGCGGGCTAGCGGACGGTGTTTACAATGCAAAGGTCCCGAGTTCGATTCTTGCTTTATGCCGCCTTATTGTTTTTTTTTCTTCTATTATTTTTTTTATCTGTTTTTTTTTGTCGGATTTTTTTTTCATTGACCGTAATTTTTCCTTAGTGTATCTATATTTGCTTTGCACTGTAATATACTCCTAATATGAATGTTTAACTAAAGTAAGTGTCTTAAAAGTTCTTCAACGCGTCTGCTTGTTTTAATTTTTTTTTAAGGAATAGAAATTAAGAATTCATCCATATACGGTCTTATTGGTCCTAGATATACATAGCGTTATTTTAATTTGCTTTTTTAAATCACTTGCCTAAGCAATGTGTCTTGCATAATATCTCAATAAATCTATGCACAAGAGATAGAGAATTTAAAAAAACACTCACTCATTTTTAATCAATTGTCTGCAGAAAGATTTAAATGCAGTTTCAAATATGCATGGCACAAATCAGGATATGTTGATGAGAGGCCCGAAAAATTTGAAAATCCAAGTCAATACTGTTTTACAAAAGTTTATTTGGAAACTTGCTCTCAAACTGATTGTGAAAGCATATCTTTTATTCGATGTGCACATTGTGACTGTACATTCTGTTTTAATCATTTCTTTACAGAAATCCACATGCACTAATTAGTTATTAAACTAACTTGTGCATTGAGGACTTTTGTAAAGAAATGATTAAAACAGAGGACAATGTTCACAATGAGTACACCGAATTAAAGTATGACTCACAATCAATTTAGGCAAAAGCTCCCAATAAACTTTTTCAAAACAATATTGAATTGAATTTTCAAATATAACAAAATTCAACATATCTTGATTTTGTGCAGATTGCTAATTATAATAATTCTCTATCGCTTTGTGCATAGATTTATTGAGATATTATGCAAGACACATTGCTTAGGCAAGTGATTTAAAAAAGCAAATTAAAATAACGCTATGTATATCTAGGACCAATAAGACCGTATATGGATGAATTCTTAATTTCTATTCCTTAAAAAAAAATTAAAACAAGCAGACGCGTTGAAGAACTTTTAAGACACTTACTTTAGTTAAACATTCATATTAGGAGTATATTACAGTGCAAAGCAAATATAGATACACTAAGGAAAAATTACGGTCAATGAAAAAAAAATCCGACAAAAAAAAACAGATAAAAAAATAATAGAAGAAAAAAAAACAATAAGGCGGCATAAAGCAAGAATCGAACTCGGGACCTTTGCATTGTAAACACCGTCCGCTAGCCCGCTGCACCACGACTGCTCCTGCTGGCTCTCTAGAACTTTCTTTATCATTAACATTTTATGGAATCCTTTGATTGCTTTTTTTGCAAAGGAAAAAAAAATTTAGCACTTTTTGAGTATGACACGATCCTTATGATCCCTATCCGCGTCTATGTTCTCAATATGAAGCCAATCTGAATTTGATGACTCGATGACCTCCCTTGTTAGAAGTAGTACAATTTTTTATACGATAAACCTGATCAACCAAAACAGCTGAATCTTTACGTAGGGGGAGGAGGCTTTCAGGCTTCGTACATACTCTGGCTTCGAAGACTTCATATTTTTCTCACATTACTTAAATGAATCTGACTTTTTTTAAAAAGGAAAGATGTGAATTAAGACTAGTTATTAAAGGCATTGAATAAACGAGCAGTAAAAAGTTAAAATTGATCAGTAACAAAAAAATTTGAAACAGTGATATTATCGTCCAAATTTTGGCAAAGGGAAAATAAAGGGCTTTTTACTCTATATGGAACAATTTTAAATGTTAAATATGTAAGTTAGGTCTATTTTTGTAAAGATTTAAGTTTTTTACTGACCATAATTAGATATTTTACTGCTCTTTTTTAATTTTTTACTGCCCATTTAGAATTTTTTACTGATCGTTTGTTTTTTGCCGTTATTAAATACATTGCCATAGATAGATCAGATTCATTAAAAGAATATAAAGTTTGAATGCATGTAAAGCCCGAATACTTTCCCTTATAACTTTTTGAGTTTTCTCAGCTGAACCTTTCACCCGTACTCCAAACAACTTCTTAAGTGCAAATGAATCATGATAGATAAGAAATTAGTTAATTAACATGCAAGAGAGTTATTCGATCTATACAAAAATGTGAGAATTTTTGAATTTTGAAGTCACTCGTGCTATTTCAATCATTTGATGTCTTTTCCCTGGGCTAATCTTATCAAGTCAATTTTCCACTTGATTGTTAATTGTGTTCTTCTGTCCGATATATATACACAATAAAAGCTGTAAATTGTTGTCAATTCTCTACCACAAATACAGAGAATTGTTCCAATTTATCAGAATTTGTAAAAAAAATCACTAAAATTATTTTAGTCACATTCCAAATATAACCATGAACCTCTTACTTTCAATGTCTTAACAGGATGTACGATACCAGATGTGGAAGACGACAATTTAATAATAGAAATTCCAATGATACCTATTGGACCACCCTCAACATTGACCACATACAACATGGAAAACACAGTTTCCATCCGGAATATCACCAATATTGTTGATTCAGGGAAAATCTTTATTAATGCAGATTACAATTCGGAATTGAGAGCACTTACGCTTTTCACAACTGACGAATTTCCCGACTATGCTCAATATGAGACAAGAACTAGTATTCTTGTGACAATTTCATTTGATTGTCAATCTACAACGAGAGACTTTTCCTTTAATCAACCACTTGTTGTATCCAATGACCATGATCCGGAATTTTTGCAACCAGTGTATGAGTTCAAAATTCCACTTCCACTTCCTGCAAATTTTGATCTTACAGTTTTTCAGGTAAGGATTTTGAAGTTTGCAAAATTTTTGTAATTTTAAAAGTTATAAGGAAAGGCTTTCAGGCTTCGCACACACTCTGGCTTCGAACACTTCACATTTTTCCCAGGCTCGAGTTCCCGATTCCTCGAAAAAATATGTATATGGGTTCTCTGAGTTCCCCGTGAGTTCCCTGGACATATATATATAGGTTCCCTGGAAATATCAGTTCCTTGGGTTCTCTGAGAATTCCCAGAAAAATGTATGGGTTCCTTGGGTTCCCCGAGAGTTCCCTGAAAAATTTATGGGTTCCTTGAGTTCCCCGAGTTTTCTGAAAAATGTATGGGTCACTTGGGTTCGCCGAGTTCCCTGAAAAATGTATGGTTTCCCCGGGTTTCCTGACAAAATGTATGGGTTCCTTGGGTTCCCCGAGAGGTCCCTGAAAAATGTATGGGTTCCTTGGGTTCCCCGAGAGGTCCCTGAAAAATGTATGGGTTCCTTGGGTTCCCAGAGTTCCCTGAAAAATATATGGGTTCCTTGGGTTCCCCGAGAGTTCCCTGAAAAATGTATGGGTTCCTTGGGTTCCCCGAGAGTTCCCTGAAAAATGTGTGGGTTCTTTGGGTTCCCCGAGAGTTCCCTGAAAAATGTATTGGTTCCTTGAATTCCCCGAGAGATCCCTGAAAAATGTATGGGTTCTTTGGGTTCCCCGAGAGTTCCCTGAAAAATGTATTGGTTACTTGAGTTCCCAGAGTCCTCTGAAAAATGTGTGGATACCTTGGGTTCCCCGAGAGTTTCCTGAAAAATTTATGGGTTCCTTGGGTTCCCCGAGAGTTCCCTGAAAAATGTATGAGTTCCTCGGGTTCCCCGAGAGGTCCCTGAAAAATGTATTGGTTACTTGAGTTCCCAGAGTCCTCTGAAAAATGTGTGGATACCTTGGGTTCCCCGAGAGTTTCCTGAAAAATATATGGGTTCCTTGGGTTCCCCGAGAGTTCCCTGAAAAATGTATGGGTTCCTTGGGTTCCCCGAGAGTTCCCTGAAAAATGTGTGGGTTCTTTAGGTTCCCCGAGAGTTCCCTGAAAAATGTATGGGTTCCTTGGGTTCCCCGAGAGGTCCCTGAAAAATGTATGGGTTCCTTGGGTTCCCCGAGAGCTCCCTGAAAAATGTATTGGTTCCTTGAATTCCCCGAGAGATCCCTGAAAAATGTATGGGTTCTTTGGGTTCCCCGAGAGTTCCCTGAAAAATGTATTGGTTACTTGAGTTCCCAGAGTCCTCTGAAAAATGTGTGGATACCTTGGGTTCCCCGAGAGTTTCCTGAAAAATTTATGGATTCCTTGGGTTCCCCGAGAGTTCACTGAAAAATGTATGAGTTCCTCGGGTTCCCCGAGAGGTCCCTGAAAAATGTATTGGTTACTTGAGTTCCCAGAGTCCTCTGAAAAATGTGTGGATACCTTGGGTTCCCCGAGAGTTTCCTGAAAAATATATGGGTTCCTTGGGTTCCCCGAGAGTTCCCTGCAAAATGTATGGGCTCCCTGATTTCCCTGACAAAATGTATGGATTCCTTGGGTTCCCCGAGAGTTCCCTGAAAAATGTATGGGTTCCTTGGGTTCCCAGAGTTCCCTAAAAAATGTGTAGGTTCCTTGGATTTCCCGAGAGTTCACTGAAAAATATATGGGTTCCTTGGGTTCCCCGAGAGTTCCCTGAAAAATGTATGAGTTCCTCGGGTTTCCCGAGAGGTCCCTGAAAAATGTATGGGTTCCTTGGGTTCCCCGAGAGTTCCCTGAAAAATGTATGGGTTCCTTGGGTTCCCCGAGAGGTCCCTGAAAAATGTATGGGTTCCTTGGGTTCCCCGAGAGCTCCCTGAAAAATGTATTGGTTCCTTGAATTCCCCGAGAGATCCCTGAAAAATGTATGGGTTCTTTGGGTTCCCCGAGAGTTCCCTGAAAAATGTATTGGTTACTTGAGTTCCCAGAGTCCTCTGAAAAATGTGTGGATACCTTGGGTTCCCCGAGAGTTCCCTGAAAAATGTATGAGTTCCTCGGGTTCCCCGAGAGGTCCCTGAAAAATGTATTGGTTACTTGAGTTCCCAGAGTCCTCTGAAAAATGTGTGGATACCTTGGGTTCCCCGAGAGTTTCCTGAAAAATATATGGGTTCCTTGGGTTCCCCGAGAGTTCCCTGAAAAATGTATGGGTTCCTTGGGTTCCCCGAGAGTTCCCTGAAAAATGTGTGGGTTCTTTGGGTTCCCCGAGAGTTCCCTGAAAAATGTATGGGTTCCTTGGGTTCCCCGAGAGGTCCCTGAAAAATGTATGGGTTCCTTGGGTTCCCCGAGAGCTCCCTGAAAAATGTATTGGTTCCTTGAATTCCCCGAGAGATCTCTGAAAAATGTATGGGTTCTTTGGGTTCCCCGAGAGTTCCCTGAAAAATGTATTGGTTACTTGAGTTCCCAGAGTCCTCTGAAAAATGTGTGGATACCTTGGGTTCCCCGAGAGTTTCCTGAAAAATTTATGGGTTCCTTGGGTTCCCCGAGAGTTCCCTGAAAAATGTATGAGTTCCTCGGGTTTCCCGAGAGGTCCCTGAAAAATGTATGGGTTCCTTGGGTTCCCAGAGTTCCCTGAAAAATATATGGGTTCCTTGGGTTCCCCGAGAGTTCCCTGAAAAATGTATGGGTTCCGTGGGTTCCCCGAGAGTTCCCTGCAAAATGTATGGGCTCCCTGATTTCCCTGACAAAATGTATGGATTCCTTGGGTTCCCCGAGAGTTCCCTGAAAAATGTATGGGTTCCTTGGGTTCCCAGAGTTCCCTAAAAAATGTGTAGGTTCCTTGGATTTCCCGAGAGTTCACTGAAAAATATATGGGTTCCTTGGGTTCCCAGAGTTCCCTGAAAAATGTATGGGTTCCTTGGGTTCCCCGAGAGTTCCCTGAAAAATGTATGGGTTCCTTGGTTCCCCGAGAGTTCCCTGAAAAATGTGTGGGTTCTTTGGGTTCCCCTGACAAAATGTATGGATTACTTGAGTTCCCCGTGGGTTCCCTGTGAATTCTCCAGGTTTCCCGTGGATGGTTTCCTAACCAGATTGGCTCGAGTTCCCCAAAATGAGTTATCCCTTGACTTAAGACTAGATATTAAAATATATTGTCATAGACAGGTGACGAATGTGGGAAAAGTATGAAGCCAGAGTGCGTGTAAAGTCCGAAAGCCTCCTCCTAAATCGGCAAAACAATTCAGTAACAAAACGCCCTATTTTTGATAAAACGATAGAAATGCCTAAAGTTAAATTTTGCTTAATATTTAACTTCAGGCATTATCATCTCAGAAAAACAGAAAACTCTTAAGCTTTCAGTCACAAATACAACTTAATTTAAATAATATATTTATTTACAAAATATATTTTCTGAGATTTAAGATCTATCAAAACATTATCAACTCATCAAAATTATCAGAAGATTTGTAGGAAATTTTTCACCTATTGAAAACCTAAATAGCAGATGATTGGTTTTTGAAAGAAATATAACTCATACAATTGAATTCTTCAGGAAATTGCAGCCCGGGATATCGACATTGGTGAGAATGGTGTTACTTTCACCGCGGATTCTGAATACGTTACCATTGGTACATTACCAGGGCCTAGTAGGGAACCTAAAACCTACTACGCAACAATGACTACGAAAACGCAAATCCTTTCTATTGTACATAATATTGCCTTTGAAATCACAGCCACGGATGTCGGAGGTAGAAGCTCAAGTGTTAATGTTTACATTGAAAGCGATGGTGAAAATCAATTTATAATGCGACCAGTCTTTGAGAGTCCCTACTACAGCGGTGTTCTCAATGAAGACTTTACATTGACAATGGCATCATCCGTAATTCTAGATACTGACACATTTGACGAAGAGCAAGTAGTGTTTTCCCTTCGTGGAGAGGACAGTAGATTTTTCACTTTTAGTAATATCCTTAATGTTATCAATATAGCAGTCGAGGGAGAGATTACAGAGGAAGATTTAGAAGACATGAATTTCCTACAGTTTTTCGTAATAGCAAGTCGACCTGGAGTTGAAGAAGGTTCAACAGCCATTGTTATTGACTTACAAAAAACATGCCCAGTAATCACTACAATTGAACCGACAACTCAAGAACCGGTAACATGTCCTCCACCCGTAACGTGCCCTACCGAAGCACCAACAGAAGAACCAACAGGAGAACCACCAGCATCAACGACACCTGCCCAAACGCCTCCGCCCGAACTATGTCCAGATCCTGAAGGACCAGTCTTCCAAGAAGATTTCTACACTTATCGAGTGTTTTATGGTGAAATTCGTACCATAGGAATAGTTCGAGCAACACATAGTGATGAGTCATCGACAAACATAATTGAATACTCCCTTAACTTCAAAGATGATTCACTACAAGATCGGATCGTTATTAATGCAATTACCGGGGAACTCTCAATTGAGGATCAACTCGTTCCCGAAGTCTACGGTTTTGAAGTATTTGCTTCAATTACCGTGGAAGGAGATAGGAAAGATGGGAGAGCCCTCGTAACTGTCATTGTAGAACCTAATGAGAAGTGCTCACCTACGCCAGTTGACATGAGTTTAATAGTAAGACGTCTAAAGGAAAATGCCAAACATGAAATTATAAGTACACAAATTGAGAATTGCGAATTCGAAATCTTGGGCTATCTTCCAAACGATCAAGGTACAATGGATTTAACTGAAATTTTGACCAATTAATATATATAATCCTTATTTGCAGATTACTTCTATATTGAGGATCGGCTACTGAAATCGAATGAATTCGATAGAGAAGCTGACATATTCACCGGTATGACGATCCCTCAGTTTCAGATCAGTCTTAAATTGGAATGTCCTGAAACTCGTAGAAAGCGATCTATACTACCATGGATAGTAAGTTCTCAACCTCGAGATCTCGATGGTCCTAAAGAATATGTTTTCACCAATGACATTCCCCACTCTTCAACTGTAACCGTAATCAACGTTATCGTTGAGGATGAGAACGACAACAAGCCAACGATTATTTATCCCACTGCTGATGATGGTCTGTCATTTGGTTACCCTGAACCGGGACTAGCTGATAGGCTTCTCCTCAATCATGTGCTTCAAGTTAAAGCCACTGATCGAGATGTAGGAGAGAATGCTATTATCAAATTTGCGTTGTTGGAAACAAACTCGCATTTCACAATTGATAGTGAGACTGGAATAATTTACCCAAAAAGAAATGCCCTACAAACCTCTGCACAAACCAATTTGAGAGTAATAGCGACAGATCGAGAGGAAGATGAGGGTACCCTTCAAGGAGCCAATGTGAACATTGTTATTCATAGGCTATCTCTGGCAAATATTGCAGTTGTAACTGTTGAGGATGTAGAACTTCAAAGTGCCGATGCAGTTAGACAGAGTGTGCTGAATGTGAGTGATGCTAGAATTATCATTCTTCACTCTACTACAATTCCTAGCGATAGGGAATCTTTGCACTTAAGACAAAATTCTGACACTGTGGTTATGAAATTCCTAATTTACGGCTTCTCGAACGAAAGACTACTAAATAGTCCTCAAATCGAACAGTAAGTATCCTTATTATAGACCAAAACTCAACACTTAATAATCGTTTTCGAATTTACCAGGAGAATGAATGACGTCACCGAGAAGTTTGATGCTAAAACCTCACCTTTGGACGAGGTCCTCAGTGTTGAAGGAGAAGATGAAGGTGTTGTAGGTTTTATTATCGGTCTAGCAGTTCTTGGTGCAGCTCTAGCAATTCTTCTAGTAGCTGCATTTTGGGGATGGTGGAAATGGATTAGACCGTATGAATATAAAACCATGGAGAATGAAAGCGTAACTTCTGATGATAATGGCCTAAATCCCGACTTTGATAAAAAGGCAGTCCTTGAAGGACATATCCCAGAACCCCTAAGTACAGTTCAAGATCAGTCCAATAGACCCCTGCAAGATCTTGAGAATTCGTTCTTTTCAGGACTATCCGAAACCTACAACGATCCCGCACGACATTCTCCGCCAATGAACCCTAATCCGGATATTAGTAGTGTGGAGACAGGAGAACCTTATGACGATGCACGTCCCGAAAGTCCACCCAAGGAAAGGAGAAAATCCTTGAGATTCAATGAAGATGTAGAGCGGATTGAAATTGTCACTGAAGTTCCAGCAGATAATTTATCAGATTCGGAAAAGGAAGTTAACTATAAATTCTAAAAGTATTGTAAGCAATATTAGTATTTATAAGGTGCCTTATACATTTTCTAACTTATAGAGATTCAATTTGATTTTTAACAAGTAAGATGTGCATCGTTGTTTCAATTAGCTTGCTTCAACTGAGACGTAATGAAAGCAACCATAGTGGTATCGTGAAGAGACAATTTAGAACCTTCCTTAAATTCAAATCTCTGAGAAATTTGTAGCCAAGCACTCTCAACATTCATAGACATGGGAGTTTGAAGCCAGGATCCATAGTCTATCCTAAGTCCTCCGGTAAGTAGTTGATCAAAAGGTTGTTGTCCTATGTGAAACATTATGTGCAACAGTGTCTGCGAATCTTCTTCAATTTTCTGACCAGGAAGAGGTTGTAGTTCACTCTTCTCAACTTCACTGACTCCCAACTGTTGGTAGATCCATTCGAGATTGTTTTTGATGTAGCGAAAGAGAATTCTAAGACTCTGCTTTCCCACTGGTGTTGTTAGAACATCGCTTGCTAGCATTTCTGCAATGTAGTCTGCGTTCTCAACGTCAAATTCTTCTCCTGAACTAGTGCTAGGCTGCATCCCAGCCTCGAGATCATCTATTTTGACAGTGGAGGTAAAGCTAAGGCCTACAGTCTCCTCCATAGCTGTTTCAACTGTTGTTGGAGCCAGTTGCGTATCCCTAGCTTGCTTGAGAAACAAACTTAGCTGATCGGTATGCTTGTTATCGGCATCCACTGAGCATATGGCTTCAGCGACAGTCTGGCAAATGGAAGCTTTCTCAGAATCTTTATCACTTTCGTTCTCACAAACTTCAAGGAGTTTGGTGTAGAGTGCCATGAAGAGAATTTGGATGAGAACTGAATCTCCAAGTGGACGAACATCAGCTGGGATGATGTCCATTAGAGCTATCGATACCTTATACAAACAATCCGGGATACAGTCCCACATTTCTGAGAAGCAGGATATAGCTAAGGACATCGCCTGGTACATTGAAGCGTTGCCAGTGTGAACGGCAGAAATCAGCATATGAACAACAGGATCAAGTACGGGATAAACAAGGTGAAGCAAAGCTTCAAGCCAAGCTGGACGCTTCTGATTCCAAACTTGACGTCGATCAAGGGCAGCTGCCCAATCCTTAACTTGAGTTTTTTCTAGAGCTGATATCAGCGTAAGATTGATATCGTGCATTTTCCCCGTCATCACGACAACGTAAACCAGTGAAAGGACGACTTGATAATTTGTCTGACCTACTGGATCAACATCTTCCTTCGTCCACTCTTCAACTTTTGTACACTCCATTCCACACATGAATCCTTCGCATTTTTTGGCGAATTTCTTCCTGTTCAGCAAAGGCTGTGCCAATGCGGCTACGAAACGATCACTGGAGGGTTGATTGCTCAGCAGATGATGGAGAATTATCATAGAGAGATTAGCATCCCTCATTAGTAATACTTTCAACAGTAGTGACCAATTAGCCTGAGGCGCTCCCATGAGGACCCTCAATTCCAAACTCAAAGCAGTATTGGGTCCAAACTCTGAGCATCTTGTTGCCCAGTGCCCATTCTGATTGGTGGGAAACATTTTTGGAAGTGTAAAGATGATCCAAGGGGCCGGGAGTCCCTGTCGCGATGTCATCATTCCCATCGAAGCTGGTCCTTTCTTAAGGACTCTAAACAGGACTCCGAGCGGTGCTCCCCGAAGCAGAAGACAAGAGAAAAGTTCCTGACACTTTGCATGAATGTCTCGGATGGTCTTTGTTTGGTTAATTATGTTCAATCCGACGTAGGCTTCGGCATTTTCAGAAATAGCCGGGAGAAGTTCAGCTACGCAATGTAGGATATTGCAGATGTCTACGAGAAGGAGTTGGGAGCGAGCCTGGCTTGGACTGAGTTGAGTGTAGCGAATGGTAAAGACAGTGAGGGTTTCATTGAGCATTCCGGCGAAAACACGCTGAGCCATGTTGGGAGGAACAGAGTTCCACAGATCCTTCCGGGTGCCTTGCATATAGAGCCACCACATTTGAACAGTATAGGAGCCTCGTTCGGACTCAAAGAAGGGCTGTTGGTTCTCCCAGTTGAGAGTCTCTGCATCCTGGAGGATGTAGAGTGTAAGAAGACGACAGTGCAGATCTAGCAAACGCTCTGCCAGAGCTTCTGTTAGTTCTGAGTACTGCTTGTAGCTCATCTTCAAAGAGCCTCCCTTCTCATCACCGCGCGGTGGACAAACAGACACTGATACATTCTGCAAGTAGATCCAGATGCTGTTCTTCACCAGAGCAGCTGCACCAATTGTAGCCGTAAGTACGGTCAAATCTGCATGATCTAGAGCTTCCTGACTGAGATGATGAATGTGCTCAAGCAATTTATCTGCGCATTTCGTTAGCAAATTTACAAATTTTTCCGGATCAGATGTCTTGACAATTCCTCCACAGTGAGCACCCAAATCATCCTCGGACTCTTCATGAATCTCATCCTTGATATCGAATAAATTCAGGAGTCCGGAATTTTTCTTGTAAGCCGCGTAATACTCATCTTCCCACCAGCGAACAATTTTAACAGCAGCAAACGAAGCATAGCGCGGAAAATCGAGTTTCCCACCAACAATACCTGGACAAATTGTCTCTTGGAGTACCACTTGATTCTGCTGATAGTACTGCATATCTCTCTGGAGCAGGATAGGAACCCTGTCCATGAGATTTCCCTCTTCCATCACCTCCATTTTCAAACACAAAAACTTTCTCACACGACAATTTCAAGTGAAAATGCTCAGAAAACTGAACCAACCTGGGCTATTGATTCAACAGAAATCCCAACCATGGTAACCTGCTTCTATTGAAAAAAAAACTCCATTGGATTTTTTGTGTCTTAATCAAATTCCTTCCATTTATTCTCCAAGTGCAATACAATTTATCAAAACCACGACAATTTGCTTGCAAAATTCGACACTATACATTTGGTAATATCATCTAAATTCAGTGACTAAATATTTCTTTTTATTTTTTAATGATGTTGAGAATACAAATTCTCATCCTAAATTTTATCGATGTTCCTCTTTATTGTGTTCTCATTAAGGTTTATTCAATACATTTTCGAATAAGAAACCATCTTCCAAATGTTTCACTGAGACCAACTGTAAGTTCTTCTTACACATTTATCATCTTTCACATTAAAATCCAATTTATTGCTATCACTCTCCATAAAGTGGAAATTCAGCAAGGAATATTAAATTAAGTGGTTGTGGAAGAGAGATGTGTTTTTGAATTTTACTCAAAATATAACACAATATGGTGAATCAGTCATAATGGGATTTTCTTCCTTCAATTTATTACAATTAAAGATCTTACATCCTAAGTCTGTGATTTTCTTTTATCATTCCTTAGCTACCAATAGCACTCTCTACTCCTGCTTGAGACCATTTGCTGTAGCTTGAGCAGCTGCAGCAGCTTCCATTTCACGTCGATTTATCTGGAAAATACACAAAAATTGATTAAATGGACATTCATTGATGATTTTCTTAAATAGATCCATCTGGAATTCATCATTCTGTTAATGTGTATATTTCCTATTCTAATTCCGATATAAATAGAGTTTCATAATATTCTTTGATGCGAATAAATATTATTGAATTGTGTTGCAATAAGGCTATTAAACTGATTTACAGCCGAGAATCAGAAACATTTTTGATTTTTAGTGAATGTTAAAGCTAAGACACATTGACTGTAAAAACGTTCACACACATTGAGCCGAGACATATACCAGCCAGATAAGGTAGAGTAACTAACTACTTTTAGAATCTTTGAAATCTTTAAATTCTTGGTAGATTGAAAGGATTTATTCATAGTTGCTCTGAAGAAGTATCCCTCTGTTACATTTAGATTTTGTGAGATTTTTGGATTTTACAATTGAAATTAAGTTAAATTAGCTAAATAATTCTAAGTGGAGTAAATGCTTACTGTCCAAAGACCCTGCAGGGCTGCTCATATTTATAACAGGATTTTCTATTTTAAATTAGAATATTTCTCCGCAACCGTTCATCGTTATCGAAAAAGCTACCATAAGAGTAACAAAAACGGAAAAAAATAGATCCTATGGTGGGTGTCTTGGCTATCCCTCTGGTCTTAAATTTTTACTTAACGATTTATTAGATGAGATTCTGAGCAATCTCATATCCTGCCATCGGCTCCAAACTTTACCTGAATTTCACGTTTCACCACTTCTTGATAACGAATATATTGGTCGCTAAAAAACGTTCTGTAATGGTGGTTTTTTGCAATAGTTTTAGCTCCGATTCTAATTGTCAGAATTTTATCAATAAGGAAGTTAAAAAGCACTCACAAAATTCCACATCTCCTTTTAACATCTGAAGTTCATAAAACCACCGCTAGAGGCGCAATTATTAAAAAGAAAATTTTACAAATTTCTAAGTTAATTAGCTCCGACTCTATGCTATGGCACAAATCGCACTGAAATTTTAGTATATTATAGTTGCACAATATTAAATGAGACGCTCAGAGCAGAAGTGGGCTGTTTTAATAGGGAAATGCATACAAAGGAGACCAAATCTGTTCTGAGCGTCTCAAATAATAAAACTTAATCCTCTAACGTCTGATTTTTTAATATGCAAGAAAAAGTAGTGAGATAAGTTTTTCTAGGCTACACTGAGAGAAAAACGGGGGTGCGATTAACATTTTTTCCTCATAACTTTAACACTTTTTAGGTGTAAAAATATATCAACATTTTTCATGTTAATTTTACATCTTTTTAAGGGTAAAATTAATATGAAAAAGGGTAACTTTAACCCCGAATACATTTAAAAAGCATAATATTTACACCGATTTCGGATCAATACTGCAGGGTAAAATTAACATTTCCGGAATGTTATTTTAACTTTTTTGGATTTCTCTCAGTGTAATTATGGTCCAACAAACTCAAAAATACCATCTGTTCGTCATTATCTTTTTTAGTTTGAGTGCCAGGTGAGAAAAGGTTAAGATACCCTGAGGAGTATGATAAGCGTTTAGGCATCAAATGACTAAAATATTTTTATTAAAAAATATCGAACAGAGAGTAAAATAAATTCATTCTAAATGTTTTTATGGATGGCTATTATATAATTATTATAAAAAATATATATATTTTTAGAAAAAGAACTTTAGAATTTTTAAAATTCACTATTGATAAAATTGAAGTGTCAATCGCTCTGGTTTTTAACAAATAATTCACAGATCAGCTATGAAAATGTCACTTTTTTGTATATCTTGAAGGTACTACTTAGAAATATACATTGTTCATCTTCTAATCTTTTTCATAAACTTGGACATTTAAAGTCAGATTAGTGATCTTATCATCATAGCCAAAATCTACTTCTTCGTAGGGTAAATGTCCTAATTCAAAACCATTTCCAGACGCTTTAACTTTCACAGGAGATTCAACACATTAAGTTCATATTTTTTCTGAAGAGAATTACATAAATTTGATCCTTGGCTCTTCTAGAATGTTACTGTTTAGTGGAAAATTCTTCAGATATAATTTGAAAACTTCTTAAATACAAGAAAAATACGCGAGCGTAAAATGCTGCTATTGGAAACATATTAATTCAAATGGAGACAAGGGAAAGTTTCTAATTGGAAACAAACAGTGTAAGTGAAACCGCGATGAAAGGCTTCCAAAACCTTGTTGAGAAGTACCTGAGTGCAGAATTTGTTCTTATTCATGATCTTTTCTCCTTTCCCATCTAAAACAATAAGAAAATCTCTCCAAAAAATCATATTTCCGGGGTTTCCTATTGAAGCATTTGCAGACACTTCAGAAAAACCCTTTTTGTTCACGAAATAGGTAAGTATTTCATTTGAAAACTTCACGTACAGTTAACAATAAAGATTAGCACTTAATTCAACTAAAATTAGCCAGAAATATGACATAAATGTTAAACAAAACGAATAAACAACAGTCACTTTATTGTGTTTTTCATTGGAAAACATGGTCGATCTATGAAAAATTCGATGGTGAAAAGGTATATTTTTAATTTTTCTGAGAAACTAACAAATTAAAATTTGTGGAATGGATTTTCGTTTTATTTGGAGCAAAATTAACTAAATAATGAACCTGTGGTATAGAAAATATATAAATATAATAATTTAGTACTGTATTTATCATGATAGTACTGTATTTATCTGTATAGTAGCGAAAAATTTCCATTTAAAGCAGGTTTTGAATTAGCCTAATTTACCCTATAGTTGCACAATTAAATAATAAAACTTAAGTGCCTTGGATACCCTTATCCGAGCTGGGTCAACATTGAACAATTAACCGGCCTATATCTCCTATATTTCATACGAAAAAATCGTTAAATCATTCCTAGTAATGGTCTCTCAAAGTCAAACGTTAAAAGGGCTTTAGAGAACGTATTTCTCATCCGAATGGTGTTCGAAATTTCGATAAAAGTGAACTGGTTCCTCTTAGTTCTGAACTGAATTATTGTCCAAAATATAGTTATATTACTCCTGTAGTGTATTTTGGGCAGTGCTTTGAATGATTTATAAATCGGTTGTGAATCGGTAATTAACCGGTTATGAACCGTTAAGTAATTATCATACACACAGAGAAGTGATTTTGAGAAAGCGGTGTTGAATTTGGGGTTAAATTTGGTGTTGGAGTTGCTGGAACACCAACCGTTGTACCATTCACATCAAATTCACACCAAGTTTTGAATCGAAGGTGTTGTATGAAATACTTTGGCGGTGTTGTAGAAACTCCGCCACAAAAATGTCTAAAATGGTGCAAGAGTAACACCATCAATTCTCTATAAAGGTGCTGCCACAACACCATCCGGTGTTGTTTACTATCCTTCGTGTGCTCTTTTCCCTCCCCGCTGCATCAGTAACAAATTGGTCAGTGAAGAGTGCGGAAGTGATGTTACGCAATTTTCTTTGCTTAATCGCAAGTGTTAACTGTCTTAATTAATGCATTTTCGGAATGTATTTTATTTATCGATAATCTAAACAATATTTCGGTGAAGTGTTTTATCTTTTGTTTCAACGGGGTTTTCCAGTGGAAATTGTGCAGAGATTTCTTGGTGAGTTTACCCTTTGATTACTCATCCATATCAAGAAATTATCCTTCAGTATAGATTTCAAAAATTTCATTTTTTTTTTTAAATTATTGTAATGCTTTCCTACTGACATTTCTTTTGCAAAATTTCAAGCCAAACTGGGCGAATGGCGAATTTAAAGGCAGGAGTCAAAAAAGGGCAGTTTGAAAGATGTCTCAGAAAAAGTGCAAGTGTCTTCATCAACGAAATTGAAAAAGGACGAGATTTTTACCATCATCATCATTATTTTCAACCGCTTATTCCTTGGAGTCGTGGAGATTTTTACCGAGGTAGGTAATTTGAAACCGAAATTATATTTTATATCAATTTCTTTTTTTTTATTAATTTAATTTAAGAACCATGCATGATTTTATTATTTTTTTTATTCTAGTTTTTACTTTGTTTAACCCTTTATTCTATTCAAATATTAAAACAAAACAGATATTTTAATAAGAAAATCTTCGTGTTTCATTTAGGAAACTTACTAAGTTGCTGCGGCGAAAAATGTCGAGCCTTCGGGATCATTTTTTAACAAATTTAGGAACATTAGACATTCCTAAAAAAAAGGAATTTTTACTAAAATCGATCGAAGTAAAAAAAGGCTCCTAAAAAGAAGGAAGAGGATATGGAAGATATTCCTGAATCTTTTGTTTCACAAGGTATAATTTTCTTTTCTTAACACAAAATTAAATGTTTATTTCTTAAAAATTTACTATACTTTTTATATGTATTTCAGATGAGGAAACTGCTTTAAGCTACACTTCAACTGTGATGTCCAAATGGGGAAAAAATATTTCCCTCTTGCTGAATTGAAAGATAAATGGGCGATTTTGGTCACTTCATACGCTTGCAAATTGGTAAATATTCTTTTTAATATATATCTTTCAAAATATTATCACCGTATTTTATAATTCAGTTTATTATTAATTTGCTTAATTAAAATTCTTCTTTATTCCCTTTATTTCTAGATTAATTTTGATTGTGAGGAGTTGTATGCTGATTGCAAGCCTCTCGTGCCTCTCGTGAGTTCAAAAAGATTTCTCAATATACAATTTCCCAGTTGAAAATTTTCGAAGAGGAAGAGAAGCCCACCGATCCAGGTAAATTATAAAAAAGTGATTTTTCATGTTATTAAAACTTCTTTTTACAAAAATATGTGATTAAAAAATATTATTAAAAAATTTTATGTTTTATATTATATTATTTAATGTAAATTATGTAGAAGTATAAAATATCATAAAAATATCCTCACAGTTGTATAAAATATCTTAAAATCAAAATATCAAAATTATAATTTTTTTTATTAATAAAACAAAACCTGTGATGAAAAATTGTGATTAAAAAATATTAATTAAAAAATATAATGTTAATCATATTTAATGTAAATTTGTAAAAAAATTCTTCTATTAAAAATATTTATCAGAGATATAAAATTCGTGTTTCATTTATTTTATTTCGATAAGGATATGGATTTCGATATGGGAGCATTTAAAAAATTCGTTATATTTGAAAAAAAGTGGAGGAAAATTCACACTTTTATTGGTGTAAAACGAACACCTATATTTTCTTGAGATGGTGTGATACAAAATCCACAATGGTGTTCCAACAACGCAAAATTTGGTGTTAATAATTGGTGTAAAATTGGTGTAATCAGAAACCCAAAGCCGGTGTTGGTTGCTTATTTGGTACCATTTGGTGTATTCTGAACACCGAATTGGGGTTAGTTGATTTTGGGGTTGAGGTTGGTGTGTCCGACAACACCAATTGGAGTTGTCATTCCACTAAAATTTCTCTGTGTGTACTGTATTTAACACACAGATCTCTCAATACCTTTCCTTGCCTTTTTTATCGGAACCGTTTTAATTAATTTTACATAGGTTTTGTCGAAGGCGATAACCATTTGACCGGCAATGTGTACGTACCATAAGCATCGGAAAAAATAGAAATCACTAAGCCAAGACACACACCCTATTAGTGTAAAAAATCGCGAAGTTCTCTTTAAAAAATATTATCAAGAATTAATTTTTCATTCAGGGTTCAAGGAAAAATGTAATAGAAAATGTGTGTAAAATCCTTTTAGCATTAACTTCCTTACAAAAATCCATTTTGAAAATTCGCTTTTCCTTTTGATGTATTTTTCTTATTTAATTAAATAAATAAAATAATGCTAAATTAATTGTGTAAATTGAGTGTGATTGGTAGAAAATTACCCATCTACTTAAAATAGAACTCATTCTTACTGATTTTTTCTAATGTCTGTCTTCACCAAACCATTGCCAAATCAAAATCTTATTTACTCACCTGATACCAAACCACGAGTCTCCCGCCTAGCATAAATGTGAAGACGAGAGCTGGTCCGGATCTCTCAAAAGGATCACTCACCATGTAATGTGAGTATACAGCAAGCAGCATGAGTGCAAGTAATGTAATATTGGCAGCATTTTTAATTTTATCTGTGAAAAAAAAGAGAAACAAGAAAAGCAATGAAAATTTTCAGGTACGGCAGCCAAGAAAAGTTCATGGTAATGTGAAAATTTGGCGATTTACACCACACAAAATTTCCTCATTATCAACCTTCAAGAAGATACTCACGAAATGGTACAAACACCATGGCAAGTCCACAAATCACTTCGAGAATACCAACCACTCGTCTATACCATTTGGATGGGATTTTGAGGTCAAACACTGATGCCAGAGGGAAAACTTTAGCATATTTCACATACTCCTTCCGCTGAAATGATAAAACAATTTATTTTTTTCGGGCGCCACACAAAAATAAGACAAATCAATAAAATGAATTTATTGATAAAGTCATAAATTGCATGATGATTAAATCACTACAGTGTAGGGGAGAGTGGGGCAATTTAATACAGGACAATTTTTTTTCCTCAGATTTCCAAAATTAGTAAATTAGTTCATACTTAATTAGTTAATTAGTTTTCTAAAAGTATTGTGTTTTTTTTTGTTTTTCGGTAACTCATAAACAGAATCCATTTTTGTTACCCGAAAAACATTTCACGAAATTCGGGAAACTTAAAAATGTTTCACGAAACCAAAGAAATATAAATTAAATTTCGAAACATCTTCAAAAATCCAAAAATTTTCGCAAAATCTAGGAAATCCTAGAAAAACTTCGTGAACTCAAAACCGAAAAACGTTCAAAGATGTTTCGTGAAACGTGAGAAATTAAACTTTTATTTATAAAACCCAGAAAACCCAAAGAAAAGTTTTCGAAATCCTAGATAACTAGAAAAAAATCATGCATTCCAAAAAAAAAACAAAAAAGAATTTCGCAAAACCAGAAAAATCTAAAAACAGTTTATTAATCCCGAGCAACCCAAAGAAAGGTTTAACGAAATTCGAGAAATCCAAATAAAAAATCGTGAGTTCGAAGAAACCGAAAGAATTTTGTTGCAAAATCCTAGAAACTCAAAAAAGTACCTCATAACCCAAGAAACCCATAAACAATTTTTAGGCAATTTAAGGAACCTAAAAAAAACGTTTCGCGAAATCCAAGAAAACAAATTTCACGAAAAAAATCTTGTAAATAACGTTCATTAAATTTTCCAAAATTAACCAAAAAATATTTAAAGTCACAATTTCGAATATTTTGCAAACTGGAACACTTTTTCTCTCGAAAGCATACGTAGAGGAAGACTTTCAATCTTCAAATACACTCGGGCTTTTAAAAGGTTCTTATCATTGCCTTAATCTGGTCCTCACGGACTTCTTGGATGTGGGTAATGTCCATCTTTTAAAATAACTGAATTGTGTTATGGCCTCTACACACTAGAGCAATTTATGCCCATGTTGAAGCATATTCCCTAGGTTTTTTTTTAGGAAAAACTCTTCAATATGGACATAAATTTCTCTAATGTGTAGAGGCCATTAAGCATGAGCCTGACCATCATAAGTGGTAGTTGACTTCAAATATAGGAATAATTATTTTGTGAACCGATAGATAGCATCAATGTCGTGGACACTTTGTCGTGAAATACTAAGTTGACGTCTAATTCGAATCCAGAAATACGTTATTCGTCATGAGTGCATGAAAAGCGTCGCTCTAAAAGGCTCTTTTTCTCAGTTTTCACCACAAAGGACAAAAAATTTCACATGAATGGACCGTTAAATACATCGAAAACTTAAAATTGTTCGTTCCGGTTCGTTCCTAAGTTGATGAGGCAATTTAAAAACAATACTTATTTGTTGATTAAGCAATTGATTGATTGATTAAGCAATTTAAATCAATTACTTATCAGAACGTAGACAAAATGACACATCAAATGCATGAATAAATTGTTTATTTGTTTAATCGGAACCTAACCTTGAAATTGCCACCACAAACAGCAAGAATAACTCAGGAAGGTGTACAAATATAATATTTAAGTATTCGAACTCATTTCCTTGCGCATAACCTCAAATATCGGCAATATATTGTTAAAAGTTAGAAAAGTTAAACGAATTGATGTTCGTTGAGAGATAAGTCTTAACCCATTCAGTTACCTCCATGGCAAGTTCTTTTTTTTATGTAGCTATTTGAAGCCAGCTCCTTCACTCAGCTCACAGAGCCGATCGGGAAAAGTTATTTAGATAAAAATCTAGTATATTTATCCCTTCACAGGGATCAGTAACTTCCAAAAGAGGATCAGTTCTCACTTATAAGTTATTTTGCATAACGGTTGCAAAAGCAGAGAAATTCCCATACGTGTTTGCACTTAAAAATGCGCTTTGGCTTCAACTGTACAGGACATATGCCAGAGGGGTGCATTCAGTCAATGTTCTAGAAATACTTAAAATAGAATGTTAATATTTTGGAATAAGTTTCTTGCAGATTAATAGATGATTTTTTTGAAAAGAAAACTTTTTTTTTATCTGGAGTCGCGGGGAGGCGCTATCAAACACACATTTTAACAGTCACTGAATTTAAATTATGTGCATTAATTCAATAAAAACTCTTTTGATTTAGGTAGAGTAACTATCCAGGAAAACAAATTGGCAATCAGAATTCAAATCAGGAAAGAGGATGAAGGCCAATTTTAACAAATTCCACGGGATGTCGTATTTTCCGTCCGCCATTTTGAGCAAAAATCATTCATGATTTTCTGAGAAGCGAGAAAAGAACAATAAAATGTATTTTCATCTCTGTCGGGCTAATTTTTCCAAGTAATTGAAGGATTTAAGTTACTAAAAATCCATTCCCAACAGCAATTCGAATAACGATTGCCCAGAAATAAATCATCTAAAATCACTTAACTTGCGTATGATGTGTAATACCATGGTAAGAAATGGGTTAATTAAACTTTTAGGATCGTGAAACTGCCTCAATCTTCCCTACTGTATACCTAAACCAGAGGTGTGCAAGAAACCGTTGAAACTGAATTAACGTCAAAATAAGTTTGTTATAGTAGCGTTTTGACCATTGACATACATGTTTCATTTGACGTTAATTCGGTTTCAACGATTTCTTGCACACCTCTGACCTAAACCAAACGTAATTTATTGATTTATTAAAAAGGTCAGGTCAAACTGTGTAAAGATGTATTAAATTGCCCTACTGTCCCCTACTTAAAGAATTGGCTTTAATCCAAAATTTATTCGTCAAACACATACATTCTTTTTGCATGTTTTTCCCCTTTCACACATTCAATTTTTTCTTCAATCACTCCAAGTATAACATTTGCAAGATAATAATAATATTATTAGATTATGAATGATACACAATTTCTGAATACATTCTTCTCATTTTCCGGTCGATTTTCAGAGACTGCAGTTAGGAATGTTTATTATCTCACAACTTTAGCAAAATTAATTCAACGTAACGTGATTAAATTAACTAGAATGCTGCAATAACAATTAAATTCAATAAAATAAACGAAAGTGATGAGTAAGTTGTCCTTAGCAAGGATAAAACTTGTGCCAACAATAGCAAAATAATTTGCAAAACACTCATAAAGCAATGAAAATACCTTATTATTGTGCTTATAAATACTAAATAACCCCCCATACAAGTACAAACTGTTACAGAAATTAGAATTACATAAATATTTTGAAAACAAGCAGACATAAAGAAATGAATGTAAGTATGTTTATGATTTATAGACTGCAAAGAAGGTGAATTTCGTGGTGTTAATTTGCGGAGGTGGAGAATAGAAGCACATAACAACACGGTTACATGCGTTATTAAAGTATCGAACTAAAAATAGTACCCAAATGTTTCCCATAGATTTTTTTATGTTTTAAAATTGCGTGAAAAATTCACTCGTCTTCCTGAGAGACGATTTATTAATAGCTTCTTGAGAAGAAAATTGAACTTGAAAGTTTTTTTTTTAATTCTATTTCTCTCAAACCAAAAAAAAAATAAAGAGCTTTCAATTCTGTTGAATGAAAATATACATGAGTGAATTCCTGCATACTCTCTACTCTACTTGTATATACGTCTGCGTTCTTACAAGTTATTCCTCTTAATTATGTGCCAAAATATATGTATGCTGAACAAAAATAAAAGACGGAATTCAATCAATTGATGGTATGCCCACTTTTTGACCTATGCAACAGACGATATTTAAACATGTGTCAATGTTAAGGGAAAATTCTATTTATTTCAACAATACATGACACCTGTTCGAAGAGGATTCTCCTTCACTGTATGAATTTTCTCAATATTTAATCTCTTAAGAACCACTAAAAGTCTTATAAATTATAATGGTGAATGTGAAAATTATATAAAATTCTTGTTGTATGTTTTGAAAATCAAGATAAGCCACATTACTTTTGAGACACCTCTCTTCGTCTTCTTAATCATCACACATGAAATTATTTAGCATTCGCCTTGCTCAATCTTGCCAAATATCAAAATAGCCCACAAGATCTTAAGTAATTTTCATAAAGAAAATTCCTTTAGGAAAATAATGTAAAACTTTCATTTGTAATATGTTAGTCGATATACATTATATTTTTTGACGTTATCCACAGCATTTTTTTTTTCAATTAGATAATTTCAATTGTATAATAAGATGATAAATCAGAATTATGTAAAATATACACCAATTTTAGAATAAGTATTATAACTGTGAAGAAAATTGTCAAATTAAGAAAAGTTTGTCAAAAAGATGTTTTTCCATTTAAACCGTGAGAAAAAGTTTTGTCAAAGTAATAAGCAACATCCTTTCGAAGAAATTTTCACAAAATTCATTTGTCCGCTTACCAAAATTCTTCTTCAAAACATTCAAAGACGACAAGTAGAGGAAGGCTTTCAGGTTTTACACATACTCAGCCTTCGAACGCTTCGTATTTTTCCCATTCCTTTAATGAATCTGACTTAATTTTTTCAGGGTCTAAATTACCTATAAAAATATATTGTCATAGACTGGTCAGCAATATCGGCGGAAAAATATGAAGTGCTCGAAGCCAAAGTGTGTGCAAAACCTAAAAGCTTTTCCCTACTCTGACGCACTAATTTAAAGAAAGTATTAAAAAAAAGTAATATAATATAATGTTCTATCGTTTCAAATCAAAACATCGATCACCTTTTTTCGACCTAATCCTCTGAATTATGGAATATTAGAAGCTTAGATTTAAATTAAAATATTTAGTGCCAAAATGAAGATTTCCTTTTCTGTGTTAAAGGTTATGATATCCCCTTGCTCATTGAAAAAGAAAAACTCTATAGGGGAAAGTGGGGCATCTTTGAATGTGGGGCAACTTTGAAACTGATATTTTTCTACTATGTTTAAACGGAACTGAACCATATTGTAACGTAATTTAGCTTCTCAATCTCATTGTGCAGCTAAATTATATCATGATAAGGTTCAATTTTATTTAAAAATAGGTGAAAAATCGCAATTTGAAAGGTGCCCCACTTTCAAAGGTACCCAACTTCCCCCTATTGGCCAAAAACAAAACGTTTTTTCTAATTATTTAAGGGGTTACATGGCTCAAAAACACTAAAAATTAGCATATTTTCTCTATTTTTTTTTTCATCATAATAAAATATTTATTTAATTCTTGCTCTTAGGCATATAAAAATTTAACATATTAAACATTATGTTCAGAAAATTTTATTTATAAATTTTAAAAATTCAGCCACCGAAAACCCGTTTTTGATAAAAAAAAAGCTTAGTTTTCCGTAGACAAAATTTCTCAGAGTAAATTCATCTGAAATCTAAGAACCAAAAATTTTCTTTTAGCAAATCAGTTAAAATTAGTCCTTGAACGAAGGATTTTTGAAACAAAAAAAAAAAAGAAATTCGGATTTTTGAGAGAATTTTATAAAAATAATCGTTTTCGGCATATTTCATACCATGTATTGTAAAATTAGCTTTGATAAGGGAAGTATAAAGTCCTTCGTTCAAGAATTAGTTTCACACAACTGCTAATATGAGGTATAGATCAACTTATGCCCTAGACACACTTACGACTTAAGCCGAGAGACGACTTAGTGGAAAATTATGGAAATGTAGTTTAACCATTATTTCGAATATAATTACGCTAAGCCGCCTCTTGGCTAATCCTCAGGTCTGTCAAGGCCCTTACTCTGAGAAATCTAGTCCAACGAAAAAAATATTTTTTATAGATCTTCAAAAATCAGGTCAGTGGCCTATTTTTTTTAATTTTTAAATAAAAATTTCAGAAAATATTGTTTTATAATGTTGTGATTTAATGCTTAAGAGCCTAAATTAAAGAAATATCTAATAATGCTGAAAAAAGAGAAAATATGCTATTTTTTAGTCTTATTGACCCACGTAACTCCTTAAGAATAAAATAACAAAAAAACTTTTTTTTTTGGATCAATAGTACCCCAATAATCCTTAAAACGTTAAGTTAAAGTTTAAGATTAAACGATCACTCAAACCGTGTGGAATAAAAAAAATCTAAACAAAATTATGACTTTTAAAATATTTGGGGGAAGTGGGGAACTTTTGAGCCGGGGCACCGTTAGATAAGGCTTATTTCTCCTATTTTTAAACGAAACTGGACTTTACCATGGTACAATTTATCTCGACAAATCAATTTTGAAGCTAAGCTACATTATGATAAGGCTCAGTTCTACTTGAAACTAGGAGAGGAAGCCCTATGTTAAAGGTGCCCCAATTCAAAAGTGCTTCATTTCTTCATACCGTTTATTGGAGATTACAAAAAAAGCTTTAGAAAACGAATTACAAGAATCAAAACTTAAAGATTTATCACTGAATCTAGGGAGAAATTTGAGAAAAACTTATATTAAATAATTTACTTAAAGTCTAGGAAACCGTTTTAATTTATAAATTTGTTTTAAGGGGGCAGTCTGAACTTCAAGATCAAAAAATCGATCTTTTTATTGTCTAAATCGATAGATAAAATATCTAAAAATATACCCAAAAAATCCGAAACCAAACCGAAATATTTCCGAAGATAAAGATATGGAAGCAAAGGAACCGAACAGATTGCCAAGCACTCGGACAAACATCAAAATTGACGGAAAATTATAACAAAAAAAAACTTATGGACCAAATGAATTGAATTAAAAAAAAAGTCAACCCAGGGACCATTAACATGCCCGTCACTCCCCTCCCCTTATCGTTCCCTAACAAAACCATGTTTTTTGGGATCGCTCGATAACGCGTCGTGTGATTTTTCTTTTTAATTTCTGGATATGTTTCAGAGATTACCCAGATTTCGTCCTTTATACGAAAAAAACGTTGAATCATTCCTAATAATGTTTTTTCAATGTCAAAGGTTTAAGAGATTCTACAGAACATATTTCTCTACGGAATGGTGTCACGTTTCGGCTCTTTGAAAAGATCTTGCAATTTCTGACAATTACGAACCGATTCCGATCAGTTACGATGCGGTAATGAACCGGTTCATAATCAATAACTAATTTTTAAGCGAAAATCAATTTTATTACTCCTAAGAAATTTTGGACGATTTTTTGAGTAATTTATGAATCGGGTTAAATCGATTGTGAATCAACAAACGGTAAATGACGTGAATGTATTGAAGTACAGCATTTAAGCCATGATTATGACAGCTTATTAAGTCGACAAAGAATTGCCTAAATAGATATTTGTTTAAATAATAATCAATCTTTTAAGTGAAAGAAATTATTAGAAAAAATAATAAAAATCTTCAAAGACATAATACATCACCAAATGACCAAGGTATTTTAATAATTCATCTTTGAGATTGTATGTATTAATAAGATCAATCACATTAAAGTATGTATATTATGAAAACATTGGCAGCATTTATCATTTCTTTCCCTTTCATGTATTTATCATTTGTGCACATATTTTGCATTTCACTTGTACTAAAGCACTATGAGTACATGTTAAAGTATATCATCAAGACATGGTACAGATTTCAGGCTAGTTAGAGCAGGAATACTGAAAGTATTTTGGCTTAGAATAATTTATTTCTTGAGAAGAACTATCTAATGTAATTTGCGAAACCCTTAATTCAAAAAGTAAAGTTCAATTTCTATTTGGCATTCCTATCGGAATCATGTCTTTTACTTCCTAAAAATGAGGAAAATCTGTTGCGAATAATTAATCAAACTTTGTAAGTATTACATTTTTGTTTTTAATATGCATTAGGAAAATTTTACAGTTAAAAACTACTCATAGTTTACTTACTAGCCCTTCACTGAGAAAAAAGAGGGTGCGATTAACTTTTTTTGCTCATAACTTTAACACTTTTTAGGTGTAAAAATATATCAACATTTTTTCATGTTAATTTTACATCTTTTTAAGGGTAAAATTAATATGAAAAAGTGTAACTTTAACCCCGAATACACCTAAAAAGGGTAATATTTACACCGATTTCGGATCAATAGTGCAGGGTAAAATTAACATTTCCGGAATGTTATTTTAACTTTTTCGGATTTCTCTCAGTGTTTATACCCTCTTTATACTCCGTTTATAAGGTCTACATATCACATTTAGTACATACTTTAGTACATGCATCTGCTAAACTATTCTGCTTTAGTACAGATATGCTATTAATATTTTTGTTCAAAGTTTAAAAAAAGTGACACTTATCCAATTAGCAATCGAAAATAGCTTGCATCTTGCAAGATTTAAATAAGAAAATCTGCTGAAAAATCGGTCTAAAAAAAATTGTACAATTTACGCTCTTCATAAAACAGATTCATAAAAATTAATTAAGACATTTGAATATAATTTTAAATATATATACTTTTTAAAGCGTTACAAAAATACGCAGATGGGGACAAGGAACTCTTAGTTGATAAGGTACCACGCCCACATTTCCAACCACTTTGTCTCTCTGCGACAAACAAGAAACCATGGAAGGATTTTCCACTCATCAATCAATTTCTTACAGATTCTTTTTTTTCGCACCGGAAAATGAGACTTTTTCACACCCAAAAGTCACACACAAAAATAATTTAGTTATTAAAAAAATAATACTCACCAAATCTCTGTGCAATTCTTTGCTAAAGTACGGACTGAGTTTCATTGTACCGATGAAAATGAAGAAAAGTCCCAAGAGAATTGATAAACTCTTTAGTACAATGGATGTTGATGCTGCCATTTTCACCACAATTATCTTAACTTTTTCACAAACTTTTTCTTTTTCTCTTCAAAATCACACAAAAATAAATCTACTTTTACATCAAAATCACATAAAATTTTTTAAATGACTAAAATCACAAGAATTTCTCGATTTTTTTTCCTCTTTCACATAACAAACGTCTTGTGAATTCTCAAGTCCTCGCCACTTCAGTGTCGCCCACAGAAATGCTTCTTGAAACAAATTCTACTTCAATTTCACCATTTTTGCCCACCCTAAAAAAAAAGTTGTCTTCCTAAAAGTTCTTTGAGCACGAAAAATCACAAAAAATTGCGTGAGAAAATCGACAGGAAAGGTCACTCCCTGTTTTTTCTTCACTCCAATTTATCGCTTAATGGAATATTTTATGGTTTTCCCATGAAAAAATTTATATAGAAAATTTTCCTACAAATTTATTACTTAACGTCGAGATGCAATACCCGATGGACAAACACTGACTGAGCTTTGAGACCGTGAAAAATCAATATAGACGCTCAACATTCTCTTTTACTTGCTCTTTCAAAGAGCATAAGGGAGAAATTTTCACAAATTTTCTCGGAAAATTCATTCTCAATGAGTTTGCGCAATGTATTTCCTGACAATTCGCGTCACATTTGCAAATTCTTGCCAAATTTCTGCATTTTCGTCAATTCAAAAATTCATTAAAGTGTCTCAATCGTCACCTTTGTAACCTAGGAGTGTTCTATTGGTGGAAAACTCTTCAAAATTACCCTAAAAATACCCAAATAAGTATTTGTTTACATCGTACCGGTGTCATAAAGTGGAATGGGAAGGTTTGTGGTCAAACAATTCCCCTATTTTCGCACGTGACTCCCCAAAATTCACTAAATATAATTGTCAATTAAATAAATTTTCCAGAAGAAAAGTATGAATTAATATCACAATTTAGAATCTTGATGATCCAAGAGACTCTCTACCATCTTCAGGATCGGGTGTTTCGATACAAGATTTTGGTGAAAACCCCTCATGAAAAAGGGTCTGCAAGGGCATGAAAAACTCATGGAGACGCTAAAGTTTGTAGATAAGGGCAGTAATTGGGAGGCTTGGGGGATACTTTTCCATGGCAATCGTCGCCATTTTTCCATTTTCTTGCAAATTGTCACTGTCAGTGAAAATTTTCAGCTGGACTTCAATCATGAAGATCTGGGAAGTGTGAAAAGTTGTACAAAAATGTTAGGTAGAAAACAAAGTCTCAAGGGTGAACCCATTCTGGCGGACTACGGACCCGAAGAGTCCCTCAATGAGAGTGCAGACATTGAATGGGTGAACAAATTATGGGTGAGACGTCTGATGCGTCTCTGTGCCCTAGTTTCCCTTACATCAGTCTCCCTGAACACACCCAAGACATTCGAGCGTCATCCACCATTGCAGTATATCACCTTTGTCTGTGACACCATCGTGACCTTTCTCTTTAGTGCCGAAATGATCGCCAAGATGCACATCAGGGGCGTCTACAAGGGTGAAGTACCCTACCTTAAGGATCACTGGTGCCAATTTGACGCAACAATGGTCACCTTTCTTTGGATGTCAATCACCTTGCAAGTATTTGAAATACTTGGAATCGTTCATGAATTCTCCTACTTATCCATTATGCGTGCACCCCGACCACTTATAATGATTCGCTTCCTGCGAGTCTTCCTGAAGTTTTCCATGCCAAAGAGTCGCATCAATCAAATATTCAAGTTAGTCTTCACATTCTTGTGCTCTTAATCCTTTTCAATATCCCTAACAATCCTAATCTTTGATTTTCTTGATTCCAGGCGATCAAGCCAACAGATTTACAATGTCACACTGTTCTTCCTATTCTTCATGTCCTTATATGGACTTCTGGGTGTTCAATTCTTTGGCGAACTCAAAAATCACTGTGTGCTCAACACAACGGAAATTGAGTAAGTAGTATGATCAATATAATCTGATGACCGTGATGACCCATTCGGGATTTTGGCTTTTGGGACTTTGCAGAACTTCGGCTATTAAGGATTTTGGTTTTTCGGAATTTTAGCTTCTCGGGATTTTGGCTTTCGGGATTTTCATTTTTCCAGATCTTGGATTTTTGGGATAATGGTTTTCGGAATTTTGGCTTTCAAGACTTTAGCTTTCGGGATTTCGGTTTTTAACGATTTTAGTTTTCGAGATATTGCCTTTCCGGGATTATGATTTATCGAGATTTTGATTTTCCGGGATTTTGTCTTTCGGGATTTCGTTTTTCGGGATTTTGGTTTTAGGGATTTTAGCTTTTGGCACTTTAGCTTTCAGAGTTTTGGTTTCGGGATTTTGGCTTTTCGAGTTTTTGACTTAAGGGATCTTGGTTTAGGGATTTTGGTTTTTCAGGATTTTTGCTTTCGGGATTTCGGTTTTTAACTATTTTAGTTTTCGAGATATTGCCTTTCTGAGATTTTGACTTTTCGGGATTTTGATTTTTCGAGATTTTGGATTTTCGGGATTTTATCTTTCGGGATTTTGCCTTTCGAGATTTTGGTTTTAGGGATTTTAGCTTTTGAGACATTAGCTTTGAGAATTTTGGTTTTTCTGGATTTTGGTTTTTGGGATTTCGGTCTTTAACGATTTTAGTTTTCGACATATTGCCTTTCTGGGATTTTGACTTTTCGGGATTTTGATTTTTCGAGATTTTAGATTTTGGCTTTCGTGATTTTGGTTTTAGGGATTTTCGCTTTTGAGACTTTAGCTTTCAGAGTTTTGGTTTCGGAATTTGGCTTTTGGGACTTTGGCTTTTCGGGTTTTTGACTATCGGGATCTTGGTTTAGAGATTTTGATTTTTCAGAATTTGTGTTTTCAGAAATTTAGCTTACGGGACCTTGGCTTTCTGAATTTTGGTTTCGAACTTTTGCTTTTGGCAATTCAGTTTTTCAGGATTTTGGCTTTCGGGATTTGGGTTTTAGGGATTTCAGGTTTTAAGACTTTAACTTTTAGAATTTTGGTTTTTCTGGATTTTGGCTTTTGGGACTTTCGCTTTTCGGGTTTTTGACTTTCGGGATCTTGATTTAGGGATTTGTTTTTCAGAATTTTGAGTTTTCAGAATTTTAACTTGCAGGACTTTGGCTTTCAGAATTTTGATTTCGACATTATGGTTTTGGCATTTCAGTTTTTCAGAATTTTGGCTTCGGAATTTTAACTTTCGGGACCTTGGCCCATTTGGGATTTTGTCTTTTCTGGATTTTTGCTTTTAGGATTTTGATTTTCGAGACTTTGGCTTTCAGGATTTTGGCTTTTCGTGAGGTTGGCTTTCGAGATTTCCGTTTTGAGGATTTAGACTTTTCGGAATTTTGGTTTTTCCGGATTTTGGCTTATATTTTAGCATTCGCCCAATTCGCCCAAACTTTAGCCCATTTGGGATTTTGGCTTTTGGAAATTTTGACCATTCTTAGTTATTCGAGATTTCGACCCATTCAAAATTTTGGTTTACCGGGATTTTGGTATTCAGGATTTTGACATTCGGAATTTTGGCTTTTGAGATAATAGCGTTCAGGATTTAGACCATTACCCGATAATACTATGCATTTTCTTATTTCCAGCACCCTTACAATCAATTCCTTGGCCATTCCGGACACTTTCTGCTCCACCGACGAAGATTCAGGATATCAGTGTCCTGATGGTATGAAGTGTATGAAAATGGACTTTCTCACGAGTTACGTTCAAGGATTCAATGGTTTTGAAGACATCGCCACTAGTATTTTTACAGTCTACCAGGCTGCTTCGCAAGAAGGTTGGGTGTTCATAATGTACCGAGCAATTGACTCCCTTCCCGCATGGCGAGCTGCTTTCTACTTCAGCACCATGATCTTCTTCTTGGCATGGCTCGTGAAGAATGTCTTCATAGCCGTTATTACCGAGACCTTCAATGAGATTCGAGTACAATTCCAGCAAATGTGGGGCGTTCGTGGACAAATTCAAAATAGCACAGCATCGCAGATTCTTTCTGGCGACGACACAGGATGGAAACTTGTCACGATTGATGATAACAAGCATGGGGGATTGGCTCCTGAAACTTGCCATGCTGTACTGCGATCCCCATACTTCCGTCTCCTTGTTATGTCCGTGATCCTGGCCAATGGAATTGTTACAGCAACTATGCACTTCAGACACGATGGCCGACCACGGCAGGTCTTCTATGAGAGATATTACTACATTGAAGTCACATTTACATTCTTCCTGGACCTCGAGACACTTTTTAAGATTTACTGTCTTGGATGGCGAGGATACTTCAAACATTCTATCCACAAATTTGAGCTACTTCTTGCCATCGGAACTACACTTCATGTCATTCCTGGACTTTATCTCTCAGGACTAACATACTTCCAGGTTTTGCGCGTAGTTCGACTCATCAAAGCCTCTCCAATGCTTGAGGGTTTCGTGTATAAGATCTTCGGTCCTGGCAAGAAACTCGGTTCACTGATCATTTTCACTATGTGCTTACTGATCATCAGTTCCAGCATATCAATGCAACTCTTCTGCTTTCTCTGTGACTTTACCAAGTTTGAAACCTTCCCCGAAGCATTCATGTCTATGTTTCAAATCTTAACTCAAGAGGCCTGGGTTGAAGTTATGGATGAGACCATGATTCGTACAAGCAAAACTCTTACACCACTTGTTGCAATGTACTTCATACTCTATCACCTCTTCGTGACTCTGGTCAGTACTCACATTCCTTGGTAACCCATTCTGTATTCCAAAAGCTTAACACATATCTCTATCTTATAGATTGTGCTCTCGTTGTTCGTCGCAGTTATCTTGGACAACTTGGAATTGGATGAAGATATAAAGAAACTGAAGCAACTCAAGTTCAGGGAACAAAGTGCAGAGATCAAAGAAACTCTCCCATTTAGATTGAGAGTTTTCGAAAAATTTCCAGATTCACCACAAATGACAATTCTCCATAAGATTCCGAATGATTTTACACTGCCAAAAGTTCGTGAGTCTTTCATGAAGCACTTTGTCACAGAACTGGAATCCGATGATCCATCGTTGGTTGAAGGGATGATGAAGCAACCGACATCGGAATATTGGGAGTCAAATATTGTGTTCAAGAAGCGCAAGCCGGTACGAATAATGAACAAAACACCAAAGGTGCGATCCGTTGGAAGTAGTTTAAGGAAGTTGGCCATAACTCACATTATCAACGATTCCAACAACCAGAGACTGATGCTAGGGGATTCCGCTATTTTACCGGTAGTAGGCGCTAAATCCGGCCTAAAACCACAAGGAACTGTAACGCACCAGAAACAATGGAGGATGGATCAGAAGAAATTCGGTAGTCGTTCTATTCGTCGCAGTGTTCGTAGTGGTTCGATCAAGCTGAAGCAAACATATGAGCATTTGATGGAGAATGGTGATATAGGGGCTGCATCTAGGGTTTCTTCATCTAGAGCCAGACCCCATGATCTCGACATCAAGCTTCTTCAAGCAAAGCGTCAGCAAGCTGAGATGCGACGAAATCAACGTGAAGAAGATCTCAGAGAGAATCATCCATTCTTCGATACTCCCCTATTCATTGTGCCAAGAGAAAGTAGATTCCGAAAAGTATGCCAAAAATTAGTTCATGGCCGGTATGATGCACGACTTAAAGATCCTCTAACGGGAAAGGAGCGTAAAGTTCAGTACAAGAGCCTCCACAACTTCCTCGGTTTAGTCACCTATCTCGATTGGGTAATGATCTTTGTGACAACACTTTCCTGCATTTCAATGATGTTCGAAACCCCTAGTTATCGAGTTATGGAACATCCTGCTCTTCAGGTTGCTGAGTATGTTTTCGTCATCTTTATGAGTTTGGAATTGGCTCTGAAGATCCTCGCAGATGGATTGTTTTTCACTCCGAAAGCTTATATCAAAGATGTTGCATCGGCTCTGGATGTCTTTATCTACGTCGTGTCAACGACATTTCTTTGTTGGATGCCCAAGCAAGTTCCTAGTAATTCGGCTGCTCAGCTTCTTATGATCCTAAGATGTGTACGACCATTGAGGATCTTTACTCTGGTTCCACACATGAGAAAGGTGGTTTATGAGCTTTGCCGAGGCTTCAAAGAAATCTTGCTTGTATCGACGCTGTTGATTCTATTGATGTTCGTTTTCGCAAGTTATGGAGTTCAACTGTATGGAGGTCGCTTGGCACGTTGCAACGATCCCACGATTCTGAAGCGTGAAGATTGTGTCGGGGTCTTTATGAGACGCGTATTCGTTACTAAGATGAAGCTTACTTTGGGAGTCAATGAATCCTATCCCTCAATGCTTGTTCCACGAGTATGGGCTAATCCTCGGCGCTTCAATTTCGACAATATCGGTGATGCCATGCTGGCTCTCTTCGAAGTACTTTCATTCAAAGGCTGGCTCGATGTTCGTGATGTTTTGATCAAAGCTGTTGGACCTGTTCATGCGATCTACATCCATATCTACATATTCTTGGGATGCATGATTGGACTGACGCTATTCGTGGGCGTTGTCATTGCCAACTACTCAGAGAACAAGGGTACTGCTCTTCTGACTGTTGATCAAAGAAGATGGTGCGATCTCAAGAAGCGTCTAAAGATCGCTCAACCTCTTCATTTACCTCCTAGACCCGATGGTCGAAAATTCCGAGCTTTTGTCTATGACATCACTCAACACATCGTCTTCAAACGATGCATTGCCGTTGTAGTGTTGATCAACAGTATGCTTCTTTCGATAACATGGATCAAGAATGAAGTTCACACTGAACGCTTGGTTATCGTTAGCACACTTTTGAATTTCGTCTTCGTAATCGAAGTAGTAATGAAGAACATTGCATTTACACCTCGTGGATACTGGCAGTCGAGACGAAATCGCTATGATCTGTTAGTGACTGTTGCAGGAGTTGTATGGATCTTCCTACAAACTACACTTCGTAGCCATTTGTCGTACTTTCTAGGATTTATGGTAGTGATCTTGCGCTTCTTTACGATCACCGGAAAACATACCACACTGAAAATGCTTATGCTTACTGTTGGAGTGTCTGTATGCAAATCTTTCTTCATTATCTTCGGAATGTTTCTTCTTGTTTTCTTCTACGCTCTGGCTGGAACCATTCTCTTCGGGACAGTCAAGTACGGGGAGGGTATTGGGAGGAGGGCAAACTTTGGTTCACCTGTTACGGGGGTAGCCATGCTCTTTAGGATCGTTACAGGGGAAGATTGGAATAAGATTATGCACGACTGCATGGTTCAACCACCTTACTGTACTCCTGCAGGAAACTACTGGGAGACCGATTGTGGAAACTTCACGGCAAGTCTTATCTACTTCTGCACCTTCTATGTCATCATTACTTATATTGTTCTGAACCTCCTAGTGGCTATTATCATGGAGAACTTTTCCCTGTTCTACTCAAATGAAGAAGACGCGCTACTATCCTACGCGGATATTCGCAACTTCCAGAACACTTGGAATGTTGTGGACATTCATCAGAGGGGTGTAATCCCTGTGAGACGAGTTAAATTCATACTGAGACTTCTCAAGGGGCGCCTGGAGTGCGATCCTCAGAAGGATCGCCTCCTCTTCAAGTACATGTGCTACGAACTGGACAAGTTACACAATGGAGAAGACGTAACATTCCACGATGTCATTAATATGCTATCGTACAGATCTGTGGACATTCGCAAAGCCCTACAACTTGAGGAATTGCTGGCCAGAGAGGAATTCGAGTACATCATTGAGGAAGAAGTAGCTAAACAGACCATTCGCACTTGGCTGGAGGGATGTCTTAAGAAGATACGCACACAGAATATTGCCAAACAACAGAATTCCCTACTAGCTGGGCTAAGAGCCACAAATGAAGCCCCTAAACCTGATTCAACAGAAGATAAAACCACAAAGGAGCCCCAAGACAGTGAACAAGATTCCAAAGATGCCGAGACCCTTCGATTACGCAAGAAATCCCAAAATGTCCTCAATAGATCGGATTCAACGGGAAGTGCTAGTGGGAGAAAATTTTTGGCACCTACCTTGTCTGATCCACAGGCCAGGAATGATAAGGAGCGCTTCTCCAACAGCAAAAAGAAGACACCACGTCCGCAGGCTACCACGAAGAACAATCTGCCCTTCCTCAATGAATTCACCCACAATCAGGCACAGATTGTGGGGCCCACGAACCAGCTGAACCTGGTGTATGAAGTTCAGGGGTGGTTCCAAGAGCAAGTATGCTGCACCGTGAGCAGCGATGAAGAGGAGTAGGGGGAGCAGGAAGCAGAGGAAAACGGAAAAATAGGTGTATTACGTGCTATGTTAGAGAATGTTAACACACTTTACCTGTATTGAATGTTAGAGATGAATATATTCATGTTTAATAGCACAAATTACTGGTTTTTCACATTTTTTCACGATTTTTCACGCACGAAAAAAAACCACGCGTCGTTGACTAGATTCAAATTTCCGAATAGGCCTCTTCGATATAGCAACGCCATTGTAGTTTCGGAATCCGTGACGTCATCATTTAAAGTCCGCTTTGTGTTTATAATGTGAAAACTTGTATTAATTTTTATTTTTTATGTTTTCCGTGGGAAATTCATCCCAAAAGATGTCCAGTGACATTAAGTCTTTTATCTTCTTCGACATAGAAGGGACAGGGTTGCCCCAGTTCAATGGTTCATCGAAAATAATGGAGATTTCCCTTGTTGCATGTTCTGTGGATCATTTTGTGGCGTCTTCTGGCCAGGAAATGCCAGGAATCCCTCGTGTCCTCCATAAATTGTCTTTCTGTGTCAATCCTTTTAAGAGGATCTGTGAGGAAAGCACAAAAATCACCGGACTGGACAATTTCAAGCTGGAGTATGAGAGCAAATTGGGTGTCCGGGAACTGGACATGATTACGAAGTTTGTGGAGCGTTTGCAGCAGCCAGCATGCCTTGTGGCTCACAATGGGAATGGATATGATTACCCACTGCTGAGAAAGGAGTTTTTGAAGCGGAAAATTGTAAGTTTGAGAAGTTTTTGGGGGGTTTTTATTGCAGGTTTGACAGTTTGAGGTTTTTAGGACGTTCCGGAGGGATTGCTCTGCGTGGATTCTCTCGAGATCTTCAGGAAAATCGATCAGGCGAGGGATAGGGAGAGAGAAGAAGATGAGGAGCTAGCGGAATTTATAAGAAACGAACTCAGAGAGATAGAAAAGGCTGAGGAAGAAGCACAAAGCATTGGAAGATGCTCCAGGATTTCTTCAGGAACACTCCAAACTCCAGAAGAACAGCAAACGGAGCAAGGAAAAGCCCCACAGCTTGCGACGGAATATGACATTCTCTGCCCTCTGAGCTCCGGCAAGGAATTCCAGAAAATGAATGAAACCACTCCAAAGCGTCCAACAACGGCCAATATCCCACCCCGGATGAGACGAACAGGAGGATCTCCACAGGAAACGCCCAAGAAAGCTCATGTAGAGCACATCCCAAAGTCCAGGAAGGAATTATTCCCAGCAAAGAGAAAATATCGTCTTGTGGACATTTACAGGAGATTCTTTGGAGAGGATCCAGTGGATTCGCATCAGGCTGAAAGTGACGCCTACATCTTAATGAGGTGCGCTCTCAGAGAAGCCCGGGACTTCCTAGCCATCTCCCAGACCTATTCCAAACCCTTTGCAAATGTCCCTATTGACAAATGTATTTACTAAGATTTACAATTTGCAAATAAAACTTTTATTAATGTGAAATGGTGACACTTTAGACATCGGGAATGCGACTGGGGCCCTTTGCCAAAACTGACTTCATCGTTTTCAGGAGATTGGGTATCAAATCTATGTTCTTATTGACACAGGAAATTGCACATCTCTCAAATTGAGCAGTATATTTACCAATCTCGTCCTCTGTGGGCTCCACAGGCATCTTAGTCTTGATGTCATCATTGCATTGCTACAAGAGACCCACAATCCCTGGTTATCCGGCTTATTGCGCCAAAGAAATAAACTTACCATTACGCAACGTTGCAGTCTTCCCTGGAACTCATTAAGTTCTTTGTGAATGTACCTCTCCGCCTTTGTCACGGGCACTGAACACTTCTGAACACATCCCTGAACTACATCAATGCTTCCTGTGGTATTTTCACAGCATTTCGCGGCGCACAAATGCATTTCCGCCTGAAAATCCAGAAAAAATCACGTGAGTTTGAGGTTATGTCACCCGGAGCACATTAGGAATTACCTGCATTTTCCGTAAATACGACCTGTCCACATCATCTACGAGTTTTGTGATCTCCTGCTCGACTCTAGCCTTCTGTTCCTCAATCATTTTGAGACTTTAAATGGGATTTTTATCACTTTTCTGCAAAATATCCAAGGAAAAACACAAAATCTTAAACGACAAACAATTTCGGAGAAAAGGCCTATTCGAAGTTCCAGTGCTGCTGCGTGAAATTGGTCAGGAAAATGTCTGGTGTTCTTGTGAAAAATCGTCCATCCCACAGCTTGGTGGGTGCTTGGAAAAACAAGTAAGCAAATTTCTCCAAAAACTTAAAAATTCCATCTCTAGATAGCTAAATAATGCAGCTTTTTCTTTATGCTAATTTTAAGGTTAGAATTCCGCCAAGTTTTCGATTGGATTTATGGGAATTTTGCCTCCCAGTCGACATACCGGAAGTCCCTCAATCGCCTGAAGATGTGGAAGGGTCGCTTAATGTCCCTCACACCTGGTGGCATCATGGCAACCCTCACAATCCTCGAAGTTACGCTGAAAGACAAAGAGTCCAATCTCGCAGAAAACGATCTCCGGACAATGTACTCCACGGCAATTGTACGCTTCCTGAACTACATCCACTCAACGACAAGGAGTGCCAAGTCACTCTACAGTGTGGCTAAGGAGCTGGGATTGTCCCCGTATGTAGTGGATTTGAGGCATTCATGTTCCCATGGGCAAACTATGCCCTCCCTCAGGACCTTCCGGCAAGTCTTTTCTTACCTCCTGAACTGGCTAAAATCCTTCTACTGGGAGCCTCAGCTGAGGATCATGCAGAATGCCAAAATAGAGGATGTCAAAAGAAATAACAAGACGGCTTTTGAGAGGACTCTCCGGATGCTCTTTATTGCCTATGATGGAGTCACTGAAGGATTGCGCAGGAAGAAGGAAACCCTGGGAGAGATTTCTCAAGAAATCGTTAACAAGGAATTCCTTCAATGGGCAGAGAGTGCTTCTCAAGGGCAAAAGCTTCCTGAGATCGCGGAAAATCTGCTTTCCAGCATCTTTGCGGCTGTCAGCGCTGAACAGCAAGTCCGGGAGATCGCCCAACTCTTCACCGAAGCCTTCCTCGAGTGTGACAATCTCATAAAATCCCCAGCAATTGAAAATGAAGCAGAAGACACAATCAGTGTTACTGAGATCCATCAGATGTTCTTCCGGAAGACTGCCGAATGGGCTTTTATCCCAAATTGTCTCACTGCGCTAATTGATGTAGCAGAAGACCCCTTGGAGAATCGCCCAAGGCGTCTAGGGGCAGCTTTCTGGTGTGAACGCCTGATTGAGAGCTTCTTGGCATTCCAGGAACTCAAGCGAGTCTACAAGAACAATCGAGATGCTGATCCCACTGTCTCGCATGATTTCGCCTCAATCAACTCCCACAAAGTCGAGAAAGTCCTCCTGGAGGCTTACGAGGAGATGGGAATCGTTCCGGAAACTTCTCTGATCTTCAGTGATTCCCATCGACGTCCCTGGAGCTTGAGATTTAGCCGGGAATTCATCAAGAAGAGAGCACTATCAGCTTCGGAAGTGACAGTGAAAATTCTTGAGAATTGCTTCCAACTGGCAGATCCTCCCTTTGAGGCCAAGGAGCAGGAGAATCTCGTGAAAATTGCCAAAAAAGTTTTCTCATTGGAAGAATCGGCAGAACCGCTGAACGATGGAAAGATCTATACTCTGGAAGATGTTCTGGGGAAGGACAATGGATCGAGCAAGCAGGAGAAAAACTATGGAATTTGGTCCGAAGCACCTTCAGAGATCAATTGGGGTTCCTTTCCCTTGGGACAATTGCCGTGGTAGAATATTATAAAAGACTGTAATATTTTTTCCTCATAATCCTTCATGTCATTCTTTAAAAAATTAGGATTTCAGAGCTACAGTGTAATAAATGATTTTATAATTTCCAATATTTAATAAATAAGGTGTCATACCCAAGCAACATTTTCTGAACTAAAAATATAACGTAAAGGAGACGTAATTATAACGTTATTAAAATGACATTCAATCTTATAAGACGTTGAAACCTCAGAAAGCAACATTTTGTTTAAAAAAGATGATAAAGTGTCCCAGCTTTGCAGAATGCTCGAACTCACAAGAAACAACTCTCCGTGTATTATCTTTTGACATAATTTTAGGGTCCATTCCATACCGACTTACTACAATTAAATTTAGTCAGAAATTAGTAAAAATCATTGTGAAATAAAAAAAATTCACGAGAAAAGCCAATTTTAAAATAATGTATCACGAGTTATAAGCATAAGGACAAATAAAGCCAGTGATAAGCCTAGATCAGATTATAGAGGTGCGATTCCTTCATCGCAAATTTGAATTGTGGCAAACTCGAACGATATTTATACATAAATAATGCAAATTCCGTTTAATAATTCTTAACCCTTTAAGGACGATTGGAACACCGGTGTCCCATAAAGAAAATAATTTTTCCTGACTACCCCAAGTTATTTTTTTTTTTAAGTTTGTACGTAATTGCAAAGTAGAAGGTTGAAGGAATCTAATATATTTTTTGCAAGTCTAAAGCTATTTGCTATATAGTAAATTTTTAAGCTAAAAAATGACGAATTTTTAATTTCTCATAATGAACATTAATTTTAATTATTTTTTATGTTTCCAATTTTTTTATGCAATACCGTTATGGAAAAGGAAACTACAATACTCAAACATAATATTTTTCATTAAAGTGAAAATTATCATTCATTGGTATTGTCAGAAAAATAACTTAAATTTTTGGGCTATTTTTGGTCCTATCGTTCATAGAGGTAAAAATACACCGAATCAGACTCTGTTGTATTTTCTAAAGCTAGGTGTAAAACCTTTTACTGATTTTGTTTATCAGTTTCATTTTTATTGCTGATTTTCGGTCCACGAAAACTGTCTCGTCGTTAAAGGGTTAAAGGAATGAAAAAAATTGGATGAGAAATGCATAAAAGTATCTGAAAATGTTTAAAGTCTATTATCTCGGAAATTATTAGAGATAGAGGCCTCAAACTTTACATCCATTTAGAACCCCTTTCAGGCTTGATATGTGCAAAATTTCACTTGAAAATGAAAAAAATTGAAAAAAAATGCATAAAATTGTCTAAAAAACTTTAAAATCGATTTTCTTAGAAACTATGAGAGATCAAAGCCTCCAACTTGACATCACACTAGAGTTTCGTTTAGGCTTAAGAAGTGCAAAATCCGCGAAAATTTTAAAGACCTGCGAAAATCCGCGAAAAATTTCGCGAACCGCGAAATCCGCAAAAAATTTGGCGGTCCGCGAAAATTCGCGAAAAATTTTGCGGCATCTGAAAATCCGCGAAAAATTTCGCAACCCGCGAAAACTCGCGAAAAATTTTGCGGCATCTGAAAATCCGTGAAAAATTTCGCAACCCGCGAAATTTTTCGCGACCCGCGAAAATCGGCGAAAAATTTCACGACCCGCGAAATATAGAAGTATACTATTTTGCGACGCGGGAAATTTGAAAACATTTTACTACTTTTTCAGAGTAAAACTTTAATATCTTTTATTAAAGTAAATTTTTTAAATAACCATTTATTGAAGAACTCTGGCCAAAAAGTACTGTTTGTTAATGCATTTCTATTAAACAATTGAATCTTTGTTTGAACTACTTTTACTCCGCGCGAAATTCGTTCTTTTTATGTATTGAAAAGACAATCTCTGCGGGTATGCAAATTTTCTTGATGCAATGCTATTTCGCGCGTTTTTTCAGTCCCGAAAATGTGCATAATACCGGGATTGAGTGTAGTAAACCACGAAGAAGTAACAAGACTTCACATTAGAGATTTTTTTCTACGTTATTTTTTCCTTTTGCCATCTAAGACTGTTAGAAAATCCCAAAGTTCCAAATTAGATATGAGTCCAAATTATCCTATCTACCCTAATCATCAAAATTGGATAAGCGGTGATGTCGAGATAATTAAGGTTATAGGGTAAAGTGATATAATTTGGAATTATAGTGTTACAAGTTGGACAATTCGCCGGTACAAGTTGGACATGGCTTTTTTCTTGATAAATACAGTACAAAATTAGTTTTTAAGCACAAGGAACCAAATTATAAAACTAAAGCATTAAAAATATACAAATAAAAATGAAGTACTAAATTTATCAACACAAAAAGCTCTGTGCAAATTGTACCATTGTCCAACTTGTACCACTATCCAACTTGTACCACTTCACCCTATGTTATATGGAATTGGTTTTTCAATGGTGCCTCTCTAATACAGAAAATATGGAAATAGAACAGTGTTATAAGAATTTGGGAATGGTTGCGTAATGGTTAGGTAAAAGAGGGGTTGTAATGAGGTCACAACCCTGTTATGAAATTCGGTCAAATAGAACCGAAGATATGGCGTTTTGAAAGTGCTTATCGAAACGAAACCAAAACCCTCAAAATTTAGGTCAAATTTTTATTTACAACCGGAGATATAGGTCGGTCAATTTTTCAACTTGGACTCCTTATAGTTCGAGTCAAGGGCGTCCGCCGAGCAACTTAGTTTTTTTTTACTGCGCTACAAATGATATGAATTTTAGAACTGTCATCTGAAAGTGCTCATCAAAACCAAGTACAGCTATAACATACGAAAATTTCAGTCCGATCCCTGCCATAGGGTCGGAGTTGATTAACTTATAACATTGGAAAATTTTCTTTTTCATTATAGCGCCCCTAGTGGTGTTTTTATGAATTTCCGATGTTAGAAGGAGATGTGGTATTTTGCGAGAACTTTTTAAATCACATTCATTGATCAAATTCGAATAATTAGAATGATTAGAATCGGATCCAAAACCATTTTAGGAAAAAAAAATTACTTCTAGTTTGAATCTGGGAGATTGGGAGGCCTTAAGTTTTTTTCAGGGGCATGACATTTCCTATGTTTCCCATATGTTTCTAGCGCGCCGAAAAAGTTTTGGGTTTATTATCTATTTTCTGTCAGTATAGAATGAATTAGCAAATAATAGTAATACAAGATAAAAGCCAATTTAATATAGAATAGACAACCAAACACCCCAAATTGGCAACCTACGCAGTTTTGGAAATATCTCGTGAAATGTTTACGAAAACAGGAAAAAAATTACACTAAAATCGGTCGCATTTTTCAAAGCTAATGCCACCCCCCTGTTTTTTTTTATTGAAAGCTCTAAAGTCCAGAACACACTAAAATTGGAGGCAGTTCGATGCCACAGGGGTACAATATTGAGAAAAGAATAAAGGGGTTTCAAGATGGCGGAAGGAAGGGATTCTACTTTTTTAGGGGCGTGGTCTATTTTCCAGTGGTAGGATTCTTCGGGAATCATCTATGATCGAATTTTAATCTGAGTCACCTTAATTATCGCTGGTGAGCGTCCAAATGCCTAATTTGGGTCTTTGAATAAAAAAAATAGTTTAAACTGATTTATAGGATTTTTAGCACTAATGCGAGAAAGGAATAGGATTTTCACATTATTTTTTAATGTGAAGTAATATTTATGATAATAACAACATTCCTTATCGTACAATATCATTTCACTTTTAGTCATTGCGCTCAAGTGAAATTGTCGATTGTGCTGAGAAGGAGGATTCACGTGAAATGGTGAGTTTGTGCTGCTTTTTAGTGCTGTGATTGATGAATGCAAAGAAATGTTGCGCTGGTCAATGACATCATCACTGACCTGTTAAACAGCCTTGTTCTTCCACGGGCAAGGTGTTTGTATTAAAAGAGTTAACTGTTTGTTAGAGCTGAAATCGGAGACACAAGAGATTATTTACGTGGAGCAATGGATCTTGAGAATTCTTAGACTTTGATTTTATGTCTGGGATGAGATTCTTAATTTAACCATTTAGAAGATTACTTGATGTCTACTCAAAATCCCATTCTAAATCCAATTCAAAGTCTGTGATTTCTTAGTGTGACTCCCAAAGAGTAAAAGAGGTCATAGCAACTCAATTTCCGTGCTCATTTCTTCCGTGTCTTCTTTTTCTTTCGCCGTGTACGATGAAGGTAAGTCGAGGCCAAGCCTCTGCTCAGTTCTTCAGCAGAGTTCGCCTCTGTTGTCGGGGTGATTCTGCCGATGATGATGATGGAAGTGGACCAAACGGAAATTCAAAGTTTTGCTCGTGTCACCTCTTCAGTTTCTTCCCAACTCTTGACCCGTTAGTGTCTCAATCGTTTCCTCTGCATCTTCACAGCATAAGTACCATGAAGTTGCTGGTGGTTTGTGTGATTTTCTTGGCTGTTTCTGTCTATGGAGCCAGTATTTTAGGTAATTATCTTCAATAAAAAAAGCCTGCCATCAGACTATCTCAGTTGGAATTCGAGAAAGAATTAAGAACAATTAATTTTTGCAAATTGGTTTGACCTAATTCAATCAGTGCATAAAGAAGTGATAAACTTTTTCCGTTAATTTTTTTATTTAAGAAAGTGTAGAGTTGGAAATTATCTGGATATCTGCAGTTCTGAAATATTTCTTCAGTTTGGATAATATGCGAATTAGTAGCATTTTTTATCAATTTATTTTTTATTTATTTATTTATTTATTTATTCACTCTCCAAAAATATCTACAATGTACAGCTATTGTTTTTAGATAAATAAAAATATAACAAATGTTCATTTATTTTAAAGAAATTATGCTCATTTCTTTATCTCTAAGATCTGTAAAAATTTTATTTAGGAATTGTACCTAAATATGAAAAAGGAACAAATGTAATATAAATATTTTACATAATTATTGGTAAAATGTGGTTCGTAATTTAAAAAATACACACAAAGAGATAGGGGACATTGGGGCAATTTCAATTTCAGCATATTTTTCTTATTTCTTTGAAAGAAATGGTATAAAAATAAAACCTTTATGTTACTAAATTAGTAAGTTCAAGAAAATTATAAAAAAGTCACAAAAATTATAAATTATGCAACGCTTTTCGATTAAGGGCGAAGCCTGAATTAAAAAATCAAAAAAGGTCTATATATAATATTTTTTATTATTTAAATCGATAGATAAATTGTCTACAAATATACTACAAAAACTTCAGAACTCAATTCGATTTGTTCAAGCGAACATCCAAAACTTTGAGGCGCGTTTTATCCGCTTCTCATTTTTATAATTCCTAGAATTGCGAAAAAGATTTAAAAAAAAAACCAATGGACCAATTTAAATGAGTAAAGGCTTAATTCTGTTCATAATTAAATTCTCTTCCAGTAAAACCTAAATAGGTAGTATTTGAATAAAAAAAATTTAATATCTTTTACAAAGTGTTAACGTCAATATTTCGTCTCAAAATGTAAAAAAAAAATAAAACAAGTTCCTGTACAACAATTTTCTGTGTTTTTTTTTAATTTAATTATGAAACTTATGAAAAGAAAATTGTGTTTTTAGATTTTTTTTCTTCTTGTACAAGAATTACGAGTTATAGATTTCCCGCCAATTCTAGTTTTGGAACTTACAAAATGGCGAATTATTGAGTTGTTCACTGAACGACTCATTAACCCATTCAGTCAATGTACCAGAAACACTGGAAATAGATTGTTCATATTTTGGAATTAGTTTCATACAAATTAATAGATGATTTTTTTTAACTACATCAAATCATAACTTTTCGTGAAATCTTATTTTCACTAATTTCTGAACGATCATTGTGTTTATCTAGAAGTATTATTATTGTGATAGACTACTTTTAGTATAGTTTCAGTGGTTTCAGTGTAATAAGATATTTATCATTGGATGAATTTTAAGATGATTTTCTGACAATTCGGATTTAATGGAGTTGGATCAATAAGACTGGACAACACCATATTTCCAACATTTTTAAAATGAAATTTGTATTTTTGAGAGAATGTAATACACAAAAATACTATATCGGTATCTTTACACCACGTTTGGTCCTATAGAATAAATTGTGATCAATGCAAAAAATCCAAATTTCAAGTATGAGTTTATAGCTCATCCACAGGAAATTTAAATTTTCATTTTTTTCAAATTCAAATATACTCTATAAAATTTCGTTCATCGCAAAGTAAGTCTTTTTTTAGAATACCTAGGCGGACATTTCGTCATACGAAAATACCGTTGAATCATTCCTAATAACGATTTTTCAAGGTCAAAGGTTAAAAAAGCTCTAGATAGTGTATTTTGTAGTCGACTGCGATCATGTTGGGATCATTGGAAAGGTCTTGGAATATTCAATAAAGCGGAACCGGTCCCAATGGGTTCTGATTCGGTTCATAACAGATAACTATTTTATCTCCAAAATTCAATTACACTCAATCTCGGCATTAAGTCATTCGGGATTATGCATCTGACGGAATTATGCACTTACAATTATGCAAGTTTGCCTACCATTGAGGGTCAATTTACGAAATCATTTTTGAAATAGGCCTGAATGTATACTATTTTGGGAATTTTGAAAACATTTTTCAAAATTGAAAAATTTTTTCAAAATTGAAACTTTTTCAGAATAAAAAAATACTCCCTCCGTTCCGAAATAAGTCGTACGTTTGGGAAAAATTTTTGTTCCGAATTAAGTCATAGGGGAAAGTGCCCATGCTTGATGCGATCCAAGCTTGATAATAACTATTTTTTCCTACATTAATCAATATTTGTGACTCATAGGAGTATATTTTAATAGCTGGGCCTAAGCCTCACATTTCCTAAAAAATTAGGATCCCAGCTCTTTTTTCCTAGTTTCAGGAAGCAAAAATCAAAAATGGGTCCAAAACTATAATTTCGATACATGATATTTCATAAGTTTTTCTTAATTAATGTCGCTGTTCAGGAAAACTACTATCATAGACACATAGAGGGTTCATCAGTATTAATATTTATGTAAAAATATTTTTAATTGGAGACACTGTTTTTGAGGGTGGTGACAAATTCATAAATTCTACTTGTGTCCATCCTACATTTTAAGAAGGGTCCATGAATGATAATTTAAATGTGGCAACTCTATCATTAGATGTAATTTTTTCATAATCACAAATATTGTAATCCTAGAATATTATCAACAATTGACATTAGCCTTCAACCCTGTTGCCTGAATGTTAAGGTTGCAGAGTGACATTTTCATGGACTCAAAGTGAAAAAATGGTTTTCACTAGAGCCCTACACTCTTAGAAAAAATTAGTTCGTACAAGCTCATATGCAGTTATTAGAACTATAAAATATAGTAAATATAGACCCAACTATATATTTAGTTTGGGTAACTAAATGAAATAGTTGATCACAGTTAGTTAAAATATCCTTTTCATTTAGTTATCACAACTAAATCAAAATAGTAATGGGTACTATAACATATTAGTTCCAATTACTAAATAAATGGGGTTGATACCCATCTTATTGGCTGTAATAACTATATCATATTAGTTGTGGTTACTATATAGCATTCATTGTGATGCATATTTCTTATTAGTTGCTTAAAATTCGAAAGAGCTTCAACTCATTACTAAAATAAAAATCACTCTTTACTATTGGAAAAGTAGTCATAACTTTATGAAAATATAGGCCCATCTATTTACATTGGTTGTGAGAACTAAAAGGAATTAGTGACCAATATTAGTTGGGATAATGATTTCATTTAATTAACACAAGCAAATATAATTGTATGAAAGCATTATGAAATAATTGCCGCAACTTATCCACGTAAATATTGTCTTATATTCTCACTACTAATAAATTTATTATGAGTATAATGTTTTAAGAATATAAGAACCATTTTAAATAGATTTGATAATAATCGCCCGAACAACTAATTTTCATTAGTAATCACGTCTAAACTTTTCTAAGAGTGTAATTTCATAAAAACATGGCTTAGAAAAGTTACATAAGAATGATTTTAAAACTAATAACCAGTCGTACAAACGATTTAAGCAGATAGATTAGAGTTCCGTCTAAATAGTGACGTGCAATTTTTTGTATCCGGTGAATTTTTTACAGTGAAAATGGGCCTCCGAATTGTCGAATCAATTATTATACAGGAAGGCACCGGACCCAACTTGTATAAAAATCGCCACTGAATTTCCATTTTCTTCTTGAGGAAAATCTAACAATTTCTAGGAACTATTTGAGGTGGGATTATGAACCTGATAAGTGAGACATTTTTTTGTCATAGTGGAAGAATCGCTTCGGTTTGTGTGTTAATCAGAAAATAATCACAAACCTTGGAAATCATTTTACAGTATCAAGCATGGGCACTTTCCCCTACGTGTGGGAAAAAATAGGATTAAGGGAAAGTTTGTTGGTAAAAGTTTTGTGTACCACAACTATCTCTTCTAAAGAGCTATTAAGTTGAAGTAAGTATTAGTAAGTTGAAGAACGAATATCTTAAAAATGTCTTATTTTTGCGTTTTATTTTCAATCTATTTTAAGTGCTAAATGGTAAGAGATAGGGACTTGGGACCTTCGGGGAACCCCCCTTAAGTTGACCCTGGGACTATTAATATGTCCCTACTTTTCCCCGCCCCTCCCATGCCATTTCGCTAATGCCATTTCGCGCGTTTTTTTCGGTCCCGAAAATATGCATAATACCAGGATCACCAGGATTGAGTATATAATATTACTCCTGAGGTGTATTTTTAGCAATATTTTGAATGATTTATAAATCGGTTTAAATCGGCTGTGAGTGAACCGATTATGGGCCGATATATAATTTATTTTCGTCCAAAAATCAATTCTATTTACTCTTAAAACTATTTTGGGGTATCTTATGAGTGATTTATGAATCGGTTAAAAAAGTTGAGGTATAGCATCTAAAAGGGCCTCGAAAGACTTGAGGATTAGCTGAGAGACGGATTAGCGTAATTATATTAGAAATAAAAGTTGAAATGCATTTCCATCATTTTCCACAAAGTCATCTCTCGGCTTAAGTCGTAAGTGTGTCTATAGCATAAGTCACGAGTTCGGGCACTTCACAAAACCTTTGACCTTTTGCCACCTGTTTTTTATATAAAATTATCTCAAAATATAATTTTCAATTCAAGGATGAAATTATACCATTTTTCTCTATTTAAATAATTGAAGCTCTTTATCGAACATGACAATATTTCCTAACATTTTTATATGAAAAAAAAATACATTGATCTTCCAACATCTACATCTCAGAATTTCTATAAAAATTCAGTATTTTTGTCGGTAAAACATATACGGTTTCTTTATAATTTCTATTTAAAATTGTTTAGAAGTAGTAACGGGCTCAAGCTCGGGCTCAAAGTTAGGTTCTCACATCTTAATAAATCTTGTTATTTTGCATTTGAAGTTTAAGCATTATCCACGTGTAGTAAAATATTTGGTTGTATAAAAATTTTGAATTCTTTCCCCGAATTCTTAAAGCTTCAATCATCTTTATTCAAAGCTTTATTCAGAGAACGAGTTCAGATTGAAATATTTTGTGATGATACTTAATTGAATGTATGCAATGTAGAAAGCATTATGCCTAATGCCCGATGCACAATAATTTTTGTTTTGTAAACATGTTTTTGACATTTCAATGAGAGTGAATGAAATCGAGATCTAGTCATCTCGCTCTCTCTCATATGAAATTTTGAAAATATGTTTACAAACAAAATTAATTGTGCGTTGGGCATAACGCACAATAACTTTTGTTTAGTAAACATGTTTGTGACATTTTAATGAGAGTAAATGAGATCTAGATCTAGTCATCTCGCTTATTCTCATGGGAAATTTTGAAAGCATGTTTACAAACAAAAGTTATTGTGCGCTGGTCATTAAGCTAATCAGACAAAACATTGAGAAAAAACATTTTATTATATTAATATTGTAATTCGCGAAAAAAAAAACGAAATTTAAAATTGGAACAGAACTCCTTGAACAAATATCCAAATTCCTGAGAATCTTTCAGATTACCTGACAGTGAGTGCTGAGAACCGCGAGGATGATACTGAAAGTGACAATGAGAAAAGCTGCGAATGCGAGGGTTTTTCCTGCTCGTGCTGCGTCGACTTCAACATGTCCCTGATTGACCTAGGAGGTCCAGGCTGCGTCAGACTCACCTACATCTCCCCGCAGGAAGGTATCGGCATCAACGTCTCCTACGGAGACAGTCTCCTGCACTCCAACGTGGTCAGAGGCACAAAACCCGAACCCACATGCCTCAACATCTTCGCCAAATTGGCTTCGATGTGCGCCAAATTCACAGAATTCGTCCCCACGGCCGAAGGGATGCGAGCCTGTGTCCAGATGGAACCCAATCTTCTGGGTGAGGCGCAGCTTGAACTTCCCATTGGATGCTTCCTCATGACTTCGCAGGGCATGGAAGTGATTGAGGAGGAGGAAGAAGGATCGGAGAAAAAAGACGAAGAAGAAGATAAGAAAGAAGATTCCCCAGAGAAACCCCCAGAAGATGCTCCTTCATCAACCCAAAAACCCGAAACCATCATCGGTGACCTCACAGCTGAAGACATCCTCAATGTCGTCAGTGAATCTGCAGACAAGGGAATCTCCATGATTTCCAGCTGGCTCGGACTCAACCTCGAAGAAACCAAAAACGACACAGAGACGAGCTCAGCTGCCCCCACGGAAGCCCAGGAGTGATTGAAAAATGCAATAAATTTTAGTGTCTTACAGTTTATTTATTCTGGAATCAATTTCTTGATTTTCTTTTTGCCAAAAACACTTCAAAGTGTAATGTGTGTAGTTCAACAAGTTTTTTTTTTAGGGAAAGGGTCATCTTATTTAAAATTCACATCATTTGTGTGAGGGAAATTAATTTCAGGCCTCAGTTGTTGAATTTGTCACGGTGTCATCTTGTTCGGCTTCCACCATCATCAGAGAAGAGTCCGGGAGATCGTTGGGCGTCTGAAAATCCAATCACTTCTCAGAAACAATTTTAACAAAATATCTGAAAGCCTTCCCTCATCCAGAGGAACGTTCCTCTGTTTCGTCCATAGACCCCTATGATGACCTAAACATTTCCGAATCGCATTTTCGAAAATCAAAAACAAATTCTTGAGGGCCTATTTCTCAACAGATTTAATTAAATTTAGAACTTTTAGAAAGGTCTTGAAATTTCCTTTCCGATTGCACCGAACTCAATCGGCAATGAATAAATCAAGCATCCGTAAATTACTTATACGTTCGATTTATTTTTGTTTAGGGTAATATGGGGTAATTTGAATCTTTGAGATTTCCTAACAGTTTTATAAGGCAAAACGAAAAAAATTACAAAGAAGTACTCTCGAATCTAAAGTCTTGTACTTCTTTGTAGTTTTCTTTTTCTCTTTGACCGTCTGAACAGTGAGAAAATCTCAAAAATTCTAAAATACACATGATTCCGAATTACCCGATCTTACTCTACTGATCCTATATATGTTTTCCTCCAAACCCATGTTCTTGATGTTTTTCTCAAAAATGGTTTCAGAGATTTCTTTCATTTTCGAATTGGCTTTGAAGGTAGTTCATGCGAATACTTTCCCCTGGGGACCACTTTCTATTATAATTACGCTAAGTTGTTTATCGAGTTATCTTCAGGTTGGCCTAGGTCGCCTAGGTCCTTACAGTAAAATTTTTCTGGCCCCTGTACTCAGTTCTTACAAAATAAAACTCCCTTTGTCCTAAAAAAAAACTCGTAATCTTGGGTAAAATTTTAGGATAAGGAATGATTCCTGGGAATTATTTTGTTGTCTGGTGAAAATCTTGGAATATGTTCGTCATGCAGCTTCCGGTCAAAATCCCGTAAAGGGCAAAATCCCGAGAACCAAAATCCTGAAAGCTAAGATTCCGAATTCTTAGAAGAATTCTCGCTTGACGAAGGAAAATTTTCCACGTTTTGAGGAATTATTCTACACATTATCCATCGTATAATTTCGCCCTTTTTAGGATTTTGAACATTCATCAGCACTTTCGTCAGGATTTTGGCGTTCGGAACCTCGATCCATTCGGGATTTTGGATTTTGGAATTTCGGTATTTTGGCTTTTCGGGATTTTCGCGTTCAAGATTTTGGAGTTTGGGATTTTAATCCATTTTAGATTTTGGCATTCAAGAAGGCTTTCCGGAATTTGAGTTTTTCAAGATTTTGGCTTTCGGGAATTTGAACCATTCGGGATTTTCGCGTTCGGAATTCCCACCCATTCGAAATTTTTGCTTTACGAGAATTTGACTTTCAGGATTTTCGTTTTCGAGATTTTGCCTTTTGGGATATTGGCTTTCGGCATTTAGGCTTTCAGCATTTAGGCTTTTCGGGTTTTTTGCGTTCGAGATTTTGGCTTTACGTTTTTTTTTTGCTCTTCAGAATTTCGACTTTTCGGAATTTTGCCTTTTGGGATTGTGGCTTTTCATGATTTTTGCTATCGGGATCTTGACTTTTCGGATATTGGCTTTTGGGATTTTGCCTTGTGGAATTTTGATCTATTTGAAATTTTGATATTCGGGATTTCCGCGTTCGGAATTTCCACCCATTCGGAATTTTGCTTTTCGAGAATTTGGCTTTCAGGATTTTCGTTTTCGGGATTTTGCCTTTTGGGATATTTGCTTTCGGCATTTAGGCTTTTCTGGTTTTTAGCGTTCGGGATTTTGACTTTACGTTATTTTTGCTCTTCAGAATTTCGACCTTTCGGAATTTTGCCTTTTGAGATTTTGGCTTTTAATGATTTTTGCTTTCGGGATCTTGACTTTCAGGATATTGACTTTCGGGATTTTGCCTTTTGGAATTTTGATTCATTTGCAATTTTGACATTCAGGATTTCGGCTTTCCGGGATTTCCGCGTTCGGAATTTCGACTCATTTGGAATTTTGCTTTTCGAGAATTTGGCTTTCAGGATTTTCGTTTTCGGGATTTTGCCTTTTGGGATATTTGCTTTCGGCATTTAGGCTTTTCTGGTTTTTAGCGTTCGGGATTTTGACTTTACGTTATTTTTGCTCTTCAGAATTTCGACCTTTCGGAATTTTGTCTTTTGAGATTTTGGCTTTTAATGATTTTTGCTTTCGGGATCTTGACTTTCAGGATATTGACTTTCGGGATTTTGCCTTTTGGAATTTTGATTCATTTGCAATTTTGACATTCAGGATTTCGGCTTTCCGGGATTTCCGCGTTCGGAATTTCGACTCATTTGGAATTTTGCTTTTCGAGAATTTGGCTTTCAGGATTTTCGTTTCCGAGATTTTGCCTTTTGGGATTTTGACTTTTGGAATTTAGGCTTTTCGGGTTTTTTAGCGTTCGGGATTTTGGGTTTACGTTATTTTTGCTCTTCATAATTTCGACTTTTCGGAATTTTGCCTTTTGGGATTTTAGCTTTCCATGATTTTTGCTTTCGGGATCTTGACTTTCACGATATTAGCTTTCGAGATTTTGGCTTTTGGAATTCTGATTCATTTGCAATTTTGACATTCAGGATTTCGGCTTTCCGGGATTTCCGCGTTCGGAATTTCGACTCATTCGGAATTTTGCTATTCGAGAATTTGGCTTTCAGGATTTTCGTTTTCGAGATTTTGCCTTTTGGGATATTGGCTTTCGGCATTTAGGCTTTTCGGGTTTTTTTGCGTTCGAGATTTTGGCTTTACGTTATTTTTGCTCTTCATAAATTCGACTTTTTGGAATTTTGCTTTTCGAGAATTTGTCTTTCAGGATTTTTGCTATCGGGATCTTGACTTTTAGGATATTGGCTTTCGGGATTTTGCCTTTTGGAATTTTAATCCTCTTGAAATTTTGACATGCGGGATTTCGGCTTTCCGGTATTTTAGCTTTTTAGGATTTTGATTTTTGGAAATTCGAACCATTCAGGATTTTGGCTTTTGGTTATTTTTGCTTTTCGGGATCTTGGCTTTCAGAATTTTTAATTTTAATTTTCGGGATTTTGACCTATTCGGAATCTTAGCTTTTGGGATTTTGGCGTTCAAGATGTTAACCCATTTGGGATTTTGTTTCTTCGGGATTTCGACATTCGGAATTTTTGTTTTTCGGGATTTTTGTCTTCGGGAATTTTGGCTTTCTGTATTTAGGCTTTTCGGGATTTTGGCTTTACATTATTTTTGCTCTAGGGATCTTGACTTTTAGGATATTGGATTTCGGGATTTCGGCTTTCGGGAATTTGAACCATTCGGGATTATGGCATTTGTTTATTTTTGCTTTTTGGGATCTTGACTTTCAGGATTTTCAATTTCGGATTTTAGTTTTCGGGATTTAGATCTATTCGGGATCTCAGCTTTTGGGATTTTGGCGTTCAAGATGTTGACCCATTTGGAATTTGTTTCTTCGGGATTTCGGTATTCAGAATGTCGACTCATTCGGAATTTTAGCTTTTCCGGATTTTGACCCATTCGGTATTTTGCCCGAAAAACAATCCTTTCCCGGTAAAAAAAATCCTAAATAAACGATTTCTTTAAGATACAGTAGTATTTCAGTAAAATTAATATGGAAGCTTCCGGTAAATTTAAGAATTCCAACTAAAATCGTAAAAAGCCCCTACAATCCATTCTAGACATTTTTATTCATACAGAATGCCAAAAAATCTTGAAAAACTAATGAAAAATTTATTAATTTATAATGTTCAAAATTGTTAAGGAAGAAGTTTACAGAAATTTAACCTACAGATTTAAAAACTTGGTTGATAACCTGAAAATAATTTTAAAAAACACGTTTTCTTGTGGCTTAATTGTCCAAAAAAAATTAGATTTACACTTAAATAAATTATTAACTTTTTAGAAGATTCTAACTTTGAGTAGTCACCGCTAGTGGTGCTATTTACTTTTTTGTTACCATCGAGCATATTCCAAATCACTGCATGAAGCATATGCTTCATACGAGATAAAAACCATTTCCCCATTGGAAAATAATCATTTTGGACTTACCTGATTTTCTTTAGTCGACTTATCATTTGTGATGATAGCAGATATATGCTTCTGTCCTTCCGGCAAATCCGTCATCTGAACGAGTTCCTCTACGGAGAAGTCCTTTGTGTTGGAATTGAACAATTCTAATTCTCGCTGGAAGAACTCCCAGAAGGGAATTCCATCGGAGTTTACGAACATTTTCTGCCAAAAAAAAAAATCAAGAAAATTAGCCAAGGGAAAGGACGCCAGCCGAAAATTGACGTACCTTGAATTGCGTGTATATCGATTGTGATCGTTTTCTGACCTCAACAGCATTCAATTCGAATTCTTCCTTCTCCTGATCCGACATCACCCATTGCTTGACATTTCCCACGTACTTCCGGAGCCTTTTGATGGTTTCCACGCAAGTTGGATTCTTGAGCAGCATTATGGGTGTTATTTCCAATTCATTGTACTCTTCCAGGAGCTTCACACAGGCTTCCGGATTGGCACTCTGGAGGCCCAGAGTTGACTTAATTCGGGTCATCAGATCAATTAGCTTGCCTTGATTCTTCAAATGGCTCTTAACTGCAGAGATTTTTTGGGTTAGGAATTGTCATGAGTGAGATTTTTGCGCAGGAGTTCCTTACCCTTATCCTCTTTGCCTTCATCATTATCGATTTTGGGCACCTTCGCTGGTTTTACGTCGGCATTTGTATTATCCAGGGAGACACCTTTTCTCTTGGGAGCTGGAAGGATTTCTTCCACTTCCTCTAGCAGATATCTGGGAAAGAATTTTGTCAAGCAAAAAAGAAAACAGAGATTCCCTCCAGGAATTACTTACTTTTTCGGCTTAATCTTCCTGCCACTGCGACTGGTGATTTCTGCCCCATTGTCCTTGATAACTGGACTTGTGACAGTATCTTCCGGAGTTGCAGGAGGCTCAACTTTTGCCTCATTCTTCTCAACTTTTGCCTTCTTGGCCGATGTCTTTGGCTCCGTCTTACCTTTTGGCGGAGACTTCTCGACCTGTGGTGCTGGCTCAACCTTCTCTGGCTCTGGCTCCACTTGGCTGGAGTCCAGAGGAGCTGTGTCATCAGCTGTCACCGGAGTTCCAGCTGGTGGCATCTCAATTGGCGAGGAATCCTGTCCCTTGAGAGCTGCTTCAATTTGATCCACGGCCTCCTTGAATTGCGGCTTTTTCATATGCTTGTCAGTGGCCAACTTGGATTTGCTTTCAGCATAGGAAAACAAATCCTCCGACTTGATGTATCCCCTGAAAAAAAAAGCCAAAAAACCACCTCGCAATGCATCAATGCCCCAAATCTAACCCCAATAGGGCTGCAGACACCACAGTAGACGCTTCCGCAGCACCCACGCTCCAGAAGCGTCACCCAAGCTGCCCACAAAGCAGCCGTCTGGCTTTCAACGAACCCCAAGTCAACTTACGTCTCGCCCGTTCCATAGAAATAAACATTGTACTTTTTATTTCCGGACAGCTTCACGATCTGCAAGACATAGAGGGTGGATATGCATGACTTCCGGACGGGAAATTCTGGGGCAAAAGCCTCAAGGCAGTGTCTGGAATTTTTTTGCTTACTTTTGCCGGCCATGGCGGGTAACCTTTAACTTTGGCAAATACCAAGTCTCCGATCTTGTAGGAACGATCCTTCTTGGCCATCTCACTCTATTAACGTATTCACTCCTTCTGTGGTACTTGAAATCCTTGCAGGTGTATTTTGGGGAACGCCACGAGCAGAAAGGAAACCATTCAGAGAACCCGGAGAGGCGACTGGGAAATACAATATGGCCGCACGGCGTCAATTGTGTCCGTGACCTCTTGTGAAGAGGGTCACTGATAATGTAATTGAGTGAGGAAATGAGCACTTCAGAACGCTCAGAATAATATTTATTATTGTTTAATAATAACAGTCTGCAGCAGATTGGTAAGTATTTTGACAAAAATGGTAAGTAAAATGGTTAGTAACAATTTAGAAGTTGAACCGTTTTTATATTTTTAATTTAGTTACCAAAAATTTTTTTAATTTAAGTACCAAATTTACTAAATTAGTTACGAAAAATATTTTACTCTATACTGCCAAAGATATTATATCATGCGAAAAATTTACGATCGGTGTAATTCGGACGAGTTCTCGACGTTAAAAAAAATTAAATAATTAATTCTCGAAATTAAAAAAAATTGTGATTATGTATATGCGTGTTCAGCAATGAAAATGAATATCCTGTGATGTTTTTGTTTAATAATGAAGTAGGGGAAAGGCTCATAATTTTGTCCAGTTTCTTATTTTGGACACTTTGAGGACAAAATTGGGCATTAAAAATAAATTGATTAAAATGATGGATTTTTGTTCCAATATTTAATGAATAATGAATTCTATCTAAATATTTGTTCTTTTTGGAAGATTTTAACACTAAATACGTTAAATTTTGAATATGATTTGAGTTGAAATTGCTTTGTTGAAAATTCAGTGTGAGCAATTGCTTACGAGAAATATGACAGAACTTCGTGTTTACTTCAGTCTTATTTAGCTGTGATGAAGTACTAACAATGTTTCTTCGCTTTTTTGAGTGATATTATTGAATATTCATTGAAAATTGTGTTGATTCACGTTAGTGGTGATTTGTACATTTGACCTGAAGTGAGATTTGCCTTGTGAATTACGCTTTTCGTGTGAATAATGGAAAATTTTTCAAGACATTTATCAGTAAGGTGATACTCCTTATTTTGGACAGGTGTTTTTCTCACGAAATTTCGTGAAGTTTTAGCTTTTGTAATGACTAGGTTGGACAAATGCCTGGAGAAACAAAGGAGCATCATCTCTACGAAAGAGATGTAGCGAGAAATGAATTGAAAGGCTCCCGGAAAGGCCAGGGAATGAGCGAATCCGCACGTACTTGGAGTACCGAAGTCAACTCACTTTAATTAATGATATGGAAAGTTTCCGGGCTTTTTGTGACATTCTACGTTTCCCTTACATGAACAGGAAGAGGACTTGGTGAGATTGGTTCATGAAATGAAGAACAGTGGGCATCTTGTTGATGCGGATTAGCTCTCCTTATTTACAGCCAAGTGGTCCAAATTAATAACCAAGTTGTCCAAAAAAAGAGTCAAGTTCACCTCTACATATCAATTCATTTTTAAACGCATTAAAACTAATTTTAGTAAGAACAAAAACAGTGAACCCTTGTCAAGTTTCTAAACAACCCTTCTGAAAGGAGAGTAACAAAAAAAAATTCAATTAGTATCGAAAATATCACACTTCAAACTTGGAACATAGATGCTTATAAGCAGACTGAGCAAAATTATGAGCCCTTACCCTATAATAGCATAGAATTCTCTAATTATGTCTTTAATCTTATTTAAAACTTTTATACTAATTCTACAAAAAAAATCTTGTATTATATTTTCGAGACATTGAACAAATTCAAAAAAACCCATACTATTTATTATTTTTGTTTTTTTTTTTTTTAAAGAGGAAATGGTTCCTTTTTTGGTCATCATTTAGAAATTAGAATGCGTAGAGTTAAGCTCATAAATTCCAAATCGGATGTGATTAACTTTCTTAATTTACTGTGATCTACATTTATCGGCTTTCCGTTTGGAAATGTTGTAGATCTCCTGTTTAAAAAAAAAATTATAATAAAATTTTGAGGGTGACTATCACGACCATCATGAAGATCGAGAAGATAAAGAAACTAAGATTCTAAATTTCCTTAATTTTTTAACTTTATCCGTTCGTGTTTGATCATGGTCAACAAAAGAATCACAAGAAACATAGACTTAGGAAGTCTTCTCCAGGGTATAGCAGAGAGATTGCAGTGTCGGCTGTGACGTTTCCATCGCGCTCCGGAATTTTGTCCATATCTCCAATTCTACGCATTTCTCAGCATTTACTTGGTAAGGCACCTCTGGATATATCACCTCACTCCACAGAACACAATTGCTATGCAAATACCTGAAAAATACTCATACTTTTGTGGTTATGTTTGATATTTAGTGAGTGTTTGTGATTGCTGAAGATGTCCGGACGTGAAGGTGGCAAGAAGAAACCCCTGAAGCAGCCCAAAAAAGACAACAAGGACTTGGATGAAGATGATATGGCTCACAAACAGAAGCTGAAGGAGCAACAGAAGGCCCTCGAGGCTATGAAAGCCAAAGCTAGCCAGAAGGGACCACTTACTGGGGGAGGCATTAAAAAATCTGGGAAGAAGTAGTCTTAGACTGGTCATTCCTCCAGCTAGGATTGACCACACTCCACTTCATCTCTCACTGACAAATCTTATACCGCTTCTGCCCAAATAAATCAAATTTTACAGAAGTTTAGTAAAGTTTTTTGTATTAGTTGAAAATTGCCAGGCAACCACGTGCTTCTTGGTGAGATGGGATTCTTCTGGAAAGAGGTTTTTTTAAACAAAATCTGAAGGACTTTAGTAATAATGTTTCCTTGTGGGTCAAGTCAGATTAGTCTGGTTAATCCTGAACATCCTGAAGATATCACGAACAAAAAAATTGTTGTAGATTTTGAAGGAAGCAAGGACCAAGCCCTGCCTAGATACCCATACCAATCCTTGTCCGCCCAGAAAGAGGAACTATGCCTGTGAAATTGTTGATTTTCGATTTTGTAAAAAAAATATCTGATTGAGTCTTGTAACTCTTGTGGAGATTAAATAGGGCACTAATTAGATTTTCAAGGAAATCTGCTTAATTTTGATTTTCACATCCTCCAGAATTCTTTTAGAAAAAACTAAATTTTCTTGTTAATGCTGTTAATTGAAAAGGGATTTTGCATAATTTATTTTTAGGTTTTTGAGCCTTTCTGGGAATAATCGGGTGAATATCCAGAATTACCGAAGAAGCTGGAGTACAATAATTTTTTTCAATCTCAATTTGTGAGGCAGATGATCACTTTTTACTCATAGTAGATTGCGCAGTTAATCTGGTAAAATTGACCAGTACAAGTCAAAGTTATATCGGTTCAAGTTTTAGATTTAGAGTAATTTTCATGAAATCAAAATTCACTTCCTTTTCTTTCTCAAACGTTTTGCATATATCTATCCCGCTTTTGCACTCTTTTTCCCCTTTTGATCATCACAACAAATTCAATTTAGTCCAATCCAAAATTGATCCAACTAATCCAAAATTTGATTGGACTAAATTGTGTTTTTGTGATGATCAAAAGGAGCAAAACAGTGCTGCGGGAGCGGGATAAACAATGCAAAACGTTTGAGAAAGAAAGCAACTTGAATTTTGATTTCATGAATCTCCTAATCTAAAAGTTGTGCCAAAGGCATATTACTTTTTTAAATTCCCAAAAATAGTGAAATAATCTTGGCAAGAAAAAAAAAGGAATTTAAAATTAGCATTTTTTAAAGATAATTTCTTGCTAGAATCACAAGGAGCCGTATTATAAAAAAAGTTTGATCCTTTTTGGATTCTAATGCCCAGCGTACAATAAGTTTTATTTATAAACATGTTTTCAAAATTTGGTATGGGAGTGAGCGAGATGACTAGATCTAGATTTCATTCACTCTCACGGAAATATCAATTACATGTTTACAAAACAAAAATTATTGTGCGTTGGGCATAATGCCCAACGCACAATAACTTTTATTTTGTAAACATGTTTTTGACATTTCAATGAGAGTGAATGAAACAGAGATCTAGTTATCTCGTTTTCTCTCATAGGAAATTTTGAAAACATATTTACAAACAAAAGTTATTGTGCGTTGGACATAATAACATTTCGGTTAATTTTTAAAACATTAAAGAATTGCAAATAAATTGACGTCATGCTGATTGCCTGTCCTTCCGATCGTCACCAGAGAGGATAAACAGTTAGAGATAGAGGCTTTGCATCTTCTGAGAACCCCTTCCACTTTCACAAAAAAAAAAAAGATTTCGGGTATCATTGACTGCATCAGCTGCTTCATTTTCTCCCATCTGTACCCTCCCCCCGTAGCATATATTCCACAAAATTCACTTGTTCGTCAATGGTCAAAACCGTCAAAACGCTGCCTGAACAAACTAATTTTGACTGGATTTCAATGGGCTTTGGTACACCCTTGTTAGCGACCGAAAAAATGTTCGACATCAAATTTTTAAAGGTCAAAGTTACTACCGTTACTACCTACTTTTTCAGAAGATCTATTTCTCAAACGATTTGCTTCAGTTTGTACAATTTGGAAAGGTCTTAAAATTTCTAACCCAACTGCACCACACTCAATCGGAAATGAGTCAGCAAAGTTCCCGAAAGTTACTTATTTTGTTCAAACATTTTTATTTATTAGCCGTGTATATATATTTTTTCGATCTAGAAGCTAAACGGTAAGAGATATCAACTTCCGATCTTCGGTGACCCCCCCTTCTCATAAGTCTGCCTAGGTAAACCTATCCTCCTTTTTCATTCCACCTCATCCTCCCGTCTCCTTCATAACGTTTCGAACGCAGTTATGGATTCGACAATAACTCTTCAGGTCGAATATTCAATTGCATTGCTTTGAAATCGTTCTTTTTTCTAAGGTAAATTTTGTGATGATTTATGAATCGATTTAAATATGAAAAAATGTTTTGAAACCCGTGCACACTAATTCAGAATGACTGGCTAGAGAAAATGATCGGAGAGTTTTAATCAACTGGTAGTTAACTGTGTCATTCACGGTTTAATAAATGTCAATCTGCCGTTTTTTTTTGGAAAAATTCTGCCAATCTGCCATTTTTTACCAAAATCGTGCTGATTTTCCGGTAATTTAAAAAACGTGCCGATCTGAATACTTTTCAAAAAATTGTGTTAATCATTCTGATTTTATAGCAAACTAATGTCGATCTGCCGATTTTTTGGAAAGATTATGCCGGAATTATGCGAGTTTGCCTACCATTTGGGAGTCAATTTATGAAATCATTTTTGAAATATGCTTGAATATATATATACTATTTTGCGATGCAGGAAATTTGAAAACACTGTGCTTCTTTTTCAGAACAACACTTTAATTTATTTTTAAGGTAAAATTTTTAAATATTCAACCATTTATTGAAGAACTCTGGCCAAAAGTTCTGTAATTGCATTTCTATATTAAATAGTTGAATCTTTTTGTTTTCACTACTTTTACTCTGCGTAAAATTCGTTCTACAGAAGATTTATTCAAAAGAAAGCTCCTGCGGGTATGCAATTTTTCTCGATACATAATGTCATTTTGCGCGTTTGCTTTGGTCCCGAAAATATGCTTAATCCTAAAGAACTGAATGTAATCTTTCGGAAATTTATAAGGAACATGCCTATTTGACAATTGGTCGGCATATCGTATTATCCATTTTGATTTCTTGGCAAAATTGTGCAAATCTGCCGATTTTTGCAAAAATTCTACCAATCTGCCATTTTTTCGCCAAAATCGTGCTGATGTTCCGGTAATTTAAAAGGAACATGCCGATCTGTCAATTTTTCGACAAATTGTGTTAATCATTTTGTTTTCATTGCAAACAGAGTCGAAATGCAGATTTTTGGGAAAAAATGTGGCGATGTTCCCCCAAACGCGTATTAGTCCTCCAACAATTTATAAGGAACGTGTTGATCTGACAATTTATCGATAAATCATTTCAATCATTCTGTTCTCGGCATAATAGTGCCGATCTGCCGATTTTTGGAAAAACTCTGCAGATCTTCCGCCTAAATTGTGCTGATCTTCTGGTAATTTAAAAGGAACGTGCCGATCTGAATATTTCTCGACAAATAATCTTTTGTATTCTGATTTCATGGCACAATAGTGCCGATTTGCCGATTTTTATCTCAAAATCAGTGTCGATTTGCAGATTGCCTCTCACGCTTCACTTCCGGAAATGTTAATTTTACCCTGCAGTATTGATCTGAAATCGGTGTAAATATTACCCTTGTTAGGTGTATTAGGGGTTAAAGTTACCCTTTTTCATGTTAATTTTACCCTTAAAGAGGTGTAAAATTAACATTAAAAAATGTTGATTATTTTTTAACACCTAAAAATTGTTAAAGTTATGAGGAAAAAAGTTAATCGCACCCCAGTTTTTTTTCTCGGTGTGTTTCAAATTTGTTTTGAAAGTTATTTCAAGAGTAACTCACCACAAAGTTCTATTGTTGATCCATTTGCAGGATTTAAGCAGGAAACCCTCACTAAAAAGTTGATTTCAAAATTGAAAGACGCATTTTTAATTCTCAGATTATTCAGATTTTTTTCTTTTCCAAAAAATAAACAGGACAAAACAAATTTCTCCTAATGCAAAACCTGTTGCTATTCTCAAAATGCGATCATCCAACAAAAAAAGGAAATAAGAACCTTCCACAGAGTGACTTCACAAAGTGATGTTTTTTTTTACACTAAGAAAAGTTTAATGATTTTTTACAACGTCGATTACAAAAAAAAAGAAGAGCATATAAAGTAACTAAATGAATTTTGTAAACAGAGCAAAAATAAATGAGAAACAGAAACATGAATTTAGATTTACCTATCTCACTTCCTTATCAATTAAATCTCATTAATTTAAAAGTCATCAATAGGACTATTCGTCATTATTTTTTTCTTTCTTTCTTTTCCTTCGAGATATTAAATCTTTTCTTTTTCTTGTTGTGAATGTTTTCACGCCAAATAGCTGTATGTATCCTTTTGACCTTCCATTCTCTCCAGATACTCCTTCTCAATGAGAATGTCTATGCATTTCTGCAAGAACAAAATGTCCAGTTTCCGGACTGCGGAAGAAAAGAAAAAAAAAACATCTCACTTACCTTAATAACCGGAACCTTTGGCTTAAACCTAGTGGACAGTTGATTGAGTACTTCAGCCACAAGCTGCGTGTGATTGAGCTTCTTTCGCATCTTCATGATCCTCACAATAGCCGCCTGGATGAGAATCTTCCTGTCATCCTCGATGTATTTATGTGTCACTTCCTGTTCCACCTTCAATTCCGTCTTCAGCGGGAAGTTAATGTTGATTCGCAATTTTTTACTATAATAAAATAAAATAAAATCAACCAATTAGCCAAATTCCCATTCAAAATTCTTTTTTCCATTTCGCAAACTCACTTCTTGAAGCCCAAGTACAGCTCAATGAGCGAGTCATTGGTGAGATTCGTCTCGTCATCGGCGCATGTGAGCAATTTTGCCTTAAGCAGAATCTGCAGTACTTGCACAAGGTGCTCCTGATTGATACCTGTATTGTCGCCAAGTTGCTGCACTGTGAGGCTCGTCTGCTCATTGAATTGCAGCAAGACGGCCATTTGGAAGGTGCTGGCCTGCAGGGTGTAGCGATTTTTGAAGCAATTCGTTGTTAAATCACCTTTGCACATGTTGTACAGCCAGTTCAGCTTCCGGCCAGAATGCAGGCCGGCATAGAAGTTGTTGAATCTTTGTACTGAGCGTTCCAACTACCATCAAAAAAAAAAACAAGCACAAAATTAAAGGTGAAATAACCCTTTTGATTTTTATGCTTAATCTTCTGGTGGATAACTCAATGCTTCAGAAACTATCTTTCTCTTTTAAGAGAAATCTCTGAGTAAGATTTTTGGCTCTCTTATGCGTTAAAAAATATGAATTTTGCTCTTCTATAAAAGGAAGATGATATAAAATAAGAATTGAAATATTTGTAATACTTTTCTGTCATGTTCTTTATTGAGAAATTTTATTTGATAAGTTTATTAAAGTTGATTAGTAAAAATCAAATTCGTTATGTAAATTGCTAAACTCGTGACTTAGTTAGTCATATCTCAAAAGTACTTTAGCATCATTTGCCGTTAACCGCTCTGAACCGATTTGAACCGATTTATAAACCACTCAGAAATTCCTCCAAAATTGATTTTCGGACAAAAATTACTTATCGGTTCATAACCGGTTCATTATCGATTCACAACCAATTTGAACCGATTTATAGAACACTCAAAATATTGCCAAAATACACATTAGGAGTAAAATGATTGAATTTCGGATAAAAATTAGTTATCGGTTATGAATATGAACCGATTCATAACCAGAAGGGGAATTCTGTAACAGCATGACAATATCATTACAAATTTTTGTGGTAAAAATCGGAAGAAGGATGACATTAAAGCCCAATGAGCATCGAATGGTTATTGCAAAGAGCTCTATAAAACTTTTTCGCAAGAGATTTACACTAAATTATCCCGGAATTATCAATAATTGAAGATAAGCCAACTAATATTTAATGGCAATGTGTAAGTCTCTTAGGAAAACTAAAAAAAATCACATTATTTGAAGGCAAGAACGTTCGAAGGGAGCGTACTTTCCCCTAATTGTGAACATTTCGTCCTTAGAAACCTAAGTTCGAAAAACATTTCGATATTCGATGTCGAATTTTCGAAGGTCAAAATTAAACAGCATTGAATGGCCTATTTCTCTACTGATTTTTCTTAATTTGATTTTTTTTGAAAGCCCATCAAATTTCCGATTTCCGATCCAAAAACATTGGTTTCAGTCTGTAATGAATCAGGTATACGTTTCTCGAATTTACTTTTCTATATGTCCGTATGCTAAGTACTTATGCTAAAACGTTTTAAAATGTGCTCTTCTGGCTCTTCTTAAGTTTTTAATTTCGAAATGCTGTTTTTTTTTTTATTTATTAATAAATTTAGTCGATAGTAAGCTGGTATGCACCTAAAAATCATGCGAAAAAATAATTTACGGAGAGTTTATTCTTGAGAGAGAGTTCGAGCACTTCCCAAAGCTGGGACGGTTTATCGCTTTTTTATCTGAAATTCTTTAACAGTCTCAGCTTCTGTGGTCCGAAGTGAAATGCGACCTAGCTAGATCGGACTCAAAAAATGTTCACGTTTTGTCTCCCAGAGATCACGAATATCGTATCTGCCAAACACCGATTTTCGTGGCGGTCTGTCCGGCAGGCAGGCCCATTCTAAGTAATACAAACGCTTTTGGCGAGAAAACGGAATGAGATATCGGCAAGCGGTTTTCGGCAAAAGTTAAATATCGATGGGCGGCTAAAAGTAGGTGATGTCACATCCTGTTCGAATTTCGAAGTGCTCAAGTGTCAAAATGGGACGGTCTTCACATGGTTGTGAGGAAAAACAAGAGAACAACGACGTTTACTGTTCTTGCCCCAGTATTTAATCACTCCATAATTACTGAGTAACTCTTTTGCCAGCTTTTTAGTGTGATATTTGATAAATTTTCCCCACCTTGTTCGAAAATTTAGTATGAAAATTCGAAATTGAATTTGAATTCTTCGAATTTCAACGACTTTTTGTGCAAATAGAGTTCAATTTACCTTTAATCCAAGACACTATTGGAGAATCAAAATCTACTTCTATTTGGGCTCATTTGAGTTTTCTGTCAATTCAAATGACAATGAGTTTTGTTAAACAAATCAACCAAGACGTACTGTATTTTCATAAAATCATCAAGTAAAGGGATTTCATTAAAAAATCAATGAATTGCATTTTCGAACTCATATGATATGACAAAAAAGCTCAATTGGCATTGTCACGTTTCAAATTCACGTGTGACAATGCCACGAAAATTACAGAATTCCCCTACTGGAGGCGAATTCTGTAACGCTCTAGCAATTCCATATAACAAATTGGGTTTGAATCTTTGGAGAGCTTTTTCGAAAATACGATTCTGTAGCCGTGACATTGTCATTTCAGCTCACGTGGGCATTGTCAGAAGTCACATATTTGAGATTTCTGGCAATTCAAATGACAATAAATTTAGTTAAACAAATAAACAAAGACGTACTGTATTTTCATAAAATCATCAAGTCAAGGGATTTCATTAAAAAAAAATCAATGAATTGCATATTCGAATTCATATGATATGACACAAAAAGCTCGATTGGCATTGTCACGTTTCGAACTCACTCTCTCTCGAATTCCCCTACTGGACCCTCCTGATCCGAATTACAAGGAGTCAAAAATTTAATTTTCGAATAGCCATATCTCTGACTTTGATTCTAAAAATTTGGAAAGTTTTGGTGTTTTGGAAAGCTCTCGTGAAGTAGCAACTATTTTCGAATTTCGAAAACTCAATGTCGAATATATTTTGAAAATTCGAAGTCGAATATTTCAAAAACTAGACGGTTCTTTTTCTTTAAGGGCAGAATCACATTGACAGTAAAATGCTCACCGTCACCGTCAAGGCCCTCACCGTATTTCGTTAATTTACGCATTTTCATTGCAATTCTTACGCAAATTCTCAATAACCGTGTTACATTACCTCATATTCGGTGGCACTAGGTGAAAATAGTATAAGAAAATTGAATAAATAAAACGAAAATGCGATAAACGGTGAGCAAAAAAACTGTACGAAAAACTGTAGCAAAAAAATCCTACAGTTTTTTTTGCTTACCGTTTATCGCATTTTCGTTTTATTTCTTCAATTTTCTTATACTATTTTCACCTAGTGCCACCGAGTATGAGATAAGTCAATACGGTAATTGAGAATTTGCACAAGAATAGCAATGAAAATGCGTAAATTAACGAAATACGGTGAGGGCCTTGACGGTGACGGTGAGCATTTTACTGTCAATGTGATTCTGCCCTAAATGTTAGTATATTGTAGCTGAGGTTGTGACCTTTCCAACAATGGGTCGCACTCCACCCTCTATGTTCCCTGACCTGACCTGAGCTATATTAAAAAAAAATACCTTGACCGGACTGCATTATTGGTATTTGTGAAACAATTTTGATGATATTTTAGTGTATTGTACCTGATTGAGATCGAGATCTTTCCAATGGTGGATCCCATCTGTCCCAACTCCAACCCACTGTACCCCGCCCGTTACTATGTTCAAATGGACCGGACTCTATCTCTAATGTTTATTAACCGATTTCTGTGAAGATTCCTTTTTTCTTTCTTTACAGGGGACCACGAACCACTTACCGCATATCTCATTCTTTCGAACCCCAAATTTGGCTGTGCTAAATTGAATTTATTATGATGTATAAAAGCAGAAGAAGAGTGAAACAGAATGAAATGGATACAGTAGACTCTCACTTAATCGGCTCTTTTTAAATCGGGCAAAAAATTTTGTTGACAATTTTCACGTTTAATTATGAATCTAATTCGCTCAAATTCGCTGTAGTTCTTCCTATTTCATCGTGATTCTTTATAATTGAGCGCTTTTTGTGGAATTTACAAAGGCTTTGACGCCCAAATCTATCGATGAACTGGATGACATTTTGCCCCAAATGCCTATTTGAGAGAGAGTCTACTGCAGGGGGGTGACATTAGCCCTGAAAAATGCGACCAGTTTTGGTGTAAATTTTTTCCTGTTTTCGTACACATTTTACGAGATATCTTCAAAACTACGTAGGTTGCCAATTTGGGGTTTTCGGTTGCCTCTTCGTTATTAAATTGGCTTTTATCTTGTATTAGTATTTTTTGATAATTCATTCTACAATTACAGAAAACAGCTAATATACTCAAAAGTTTTTTCGGCACGCTAGAAACATATGGGAAACATAGGAAATGTCATTCCCCCTGGTCTACTGTATACGCAAAGTGTGTGAGAACGAAAGGAATTCGAAATTCAATTTCATGAAATTTTCCTGATCTAAAAGGTGTGCCGAAGCCATTAAGAATCGCGTCGAATCAATTTTATCTAGGGTAAGTGTGCCAAATTTCGGCATAGTTGCATGCAAGCGCCAGTCTCAAGTTTGAAATGAAATATCTTTAATAGAAATTGATTTCTTTATTCATTCTACTTTAGGAGTGTTGCTTAGAACCTTGTAGACAGTTTATCGTCTTTATTTACTCTGAAAATCATTCTTATACACTTTAAAATGAATAAAAATGTAGACATAGCTTTGGTGGCTTATTTCGGCCACCTTCATTCTCATAGTTCCTTGCCCTTTTGAATTGTATAATCTCTAGAGTATGTAAAAACTAAAAATTTTTGGAAATTCGAGGAACAAAAAAGGTGGCCGAAATTGCAAACTGGCCGGAATTTGGTACACTTAGCCTATTTCTTTAAAAATTTTCTAGAAAATTTTTCTACTCCGTTTTATTTATTGTAATCAATAAAGATTTTTTTGCAGTTTTTTTAAGTTAATGAAAAAAATCGTCTTCAAACATTAAAAAAAATAATTAAATAAAATAATAATTAATTTGCAATTGCAAATTTAATTGACAGAATAATTTTATTGAGTATAAAACAATTAAATTCTGTATAAATCAAATCGGTTGATCCCCTTTTGCGAATCACCCAAGCACGTAGAAAATCCCAAACAAAAGCATAATAATAAAAAGATTGCACTCACCTCGGATGGCAGTGAAAAAGTGAAACTCTGTGTGAATGGCCATGATCCACTGGACAGCACTTGAATACTGAAGTCAATCTCATTGAGCAGTTTATTGGTGACCAAATGCTGCCTAAACTGCTCATTGAGATCCTTCGAGACACCAATATCCTGGAACATTCTCTGCAACTTACTGGTATACTCAAAGCCACATGCCTGCTTCAGCTTTGAGATCATCGAAGCTTCAGCATCATCACTGGCTGACATATGATGAACAAGTCTCTTAGCCAACATTTTGCTGTAGAACTTCTGAAAGACATCCTTATCTTCAATATATTTGAAAACCACCATTACTTGATTCAGTGTATCCTCAAGTTCAGCTTCTTCTGGATTCTTGCTGGATTTCTTCAGCAACAAATCACAGTACTTGGCCAAAAGTTCAGGACTTTTACTTGAACTTTTGCTGGCCGTTGTAACGGCATTTGTATTGATGAATTTGCCACAGGCTTTATCCAGGGCCGCCACAAAGCCCTTGTCATTGTTGAAGGCCGTTAGAACTAGAGCATTGTACTTTTTGTGCACTTCCAACAGAGTCTGAACATAAATTTTGGGATCATTAGCTGCAGCTTCACCACATTTCCCAATAGCCGCTAATCCTTGATTGTGAATATGTATCTCAAGGATTTGCTTCAATTCCGACAATCCAATATTGGACTCAATTCTCGCCACGAGCGAATACATTCTACCCAAATCGGCATTTTTATCAGCATCCAGAAGATTCTGGAATTCTGTCCGAAAGATCTCAAGGTGCTTCTGTATCAAGACACGTTCGCACGTCTTAGCCAGACGATCGAGTGTACTCTCATGTAGATACACCTGAACCCTCTTCTGTTCCTCATTGAGCCTCTGCTCTACACGTTTCATGTACTCCGTCACCGGATTTTGCCTCAGAAAATCCGTACTTTCACGATTATAGAATCTCTCAGCATCCTCCAAAAAGATATTCTCAAAACTCTCTTTGTACACCGACAAATTCTGTCCCTTAGCACTGGGATCATCCTCATTGAGTCCCAATTCAACATAGCAATTTATCACACCGGATACCAGCCGTGAATTAATTGTTTCCCCATTGCGTTCACGATCAATCAATTTCAATACAGCATTTGTCACTTGCTTATTGAGATCCTTAAACAATATACCTCGCCATATCACGAGTGCCAATTGATAGATCTCATAAATATCCTTTCTACCCTCTTCACATTCTCGCCTCACCCAATGCCTATTCAAATAAGCACATACCCCATTGAGCACTTTACTCGAGAACTGATACTCTTCCCACTGTTTAGTGTAGAATGTCAAGACACCTTCGTCAATGAGATCAGCTCCACTCTTTAGCAAATTCTTCAAATAGTGCTCAAGGAATTCTTTCAAACGCTTATACAATTCTTGACCCACCAACTGAGCACCCCCAGTTGATCCAGTCCCTGTACCCTTCTTTGCCACTTTAGCAGACACCGTTGACCTTCCCTGGCCCGTCTGCTGATGCACACTCGTGCAGTAGTTGTATACATGTCTGCAAAAGGACAATTACCGCCACTTCAGATTGACTCATAGTCATACACAAGAGCAAAAGCAGCAAAACTGTGCAAGTTACATCAGCCCCATAATTCAATTAATATTGAGAAATTCTCAGTGTGAATGTAATGCAATTAAACTCAGTTAATAATAAAGTCTTATTTAGTCATACACAAAATGAAATATTTCTATTAGTTAACAGCATTGTGAGACTTGGGAGAGGCTCTATATACTGATGATAAAAAACAACATGAATTGTTCTGAAACTTGACATTTTTTTTCGTAAAACGAATATATTAAAAATTATGAAAGGGGTAGTTGAAGTAGAAAAACAAAACAACAAATTTGCTGAATGCTTGAATTCGTGACATCGATTCTATATACCTCAAAAATACTTTTGTATCATTTACCGATTATCGGTTCTCAACCGTTTTATAAATCATACAAAATATTGCCCAAAATATCTTCGGAGTACAGTAGACTCTCACTCAATCGGGCGACAAATTGTGTTGACAGTTTTCACGCTTAATTATGAAGCTAATTTGCTCAAATTCGTGGTGGTTCTTCCTATTTTATCGTGATCCTTTATAATTGAGCGCTTTTTGTGGAATTTACAAAGGCTTTGACGCTAAATTCTATCGCTAAACCGGATGACATTTTGCCCCATATTCCGATTGAGAGAGAGTCTACTGTAATATGATTGAATTTCAGATGAAAATTAGGTTATCGGTTATAAATCAGTCCATTTCCGATTCATAACCGATTCGAACCGCTTCAGAAATGAAAGAAATTCCAAGACCTTTCCAACGATTCGAAACATGATACCTTTTAGTTGAGAAATACGCTCTCTAGAGCAGGCCTGAGCTAAAAGAAAAGTCGAACCCGGCCGGAACAAAATCGGAGCTATAACATATTTCCATGATACTAGTCTGACAAAAATCTGAGTCCGATTTGTATTATATTGTACATTTAAAAATATATGATATTCGTACCCTGTAATTGTCCGAGATATGTTCCATTCATTCTACAGTGTCTCTGATATGTTCCACTGCCACAATAACATCGAAAATAAATGTGCAATTTTTTTTTACTATTTTGCAAAGACTTATACGAAAAGAGGCATAAAAGTAGCCAATGAAGCTTAAGAATTACGTTTCCTGTAAGAAAATGGCCTCATCAGATGAAAAAATTAGTAATTGTGATTCACACGTACACACCAATACTAATGCTGGCAAAAAGTCTCTTCCACTAGTAAAACGACACAGTCTTTTATATGGAGGGTAGACCTACAATCGGCCTACTATCCCGACTATAGTAGGCCTACTCTCCCTATTAGTATATAATATTTATCTAATATTGTATAACATTTTTCCGGCCGGGAGTGAATTTGGTGGCGCCTGTTGAGATTCTTCGAAGTGCCGCGAAAATTCACGTAAAAAAATAAGAGGTTTTTTAATGTTAAAATTGCTTAAGTTAAATCATTTTCACAAGAAAATCCTTTCTATAATTTAGTTGAATACAGCTATTTGTGTTAATTGTAAATAATTGTCGATATTACAACAAAAACATCGGGGTGAAATTTTGAGCTAAAAGACTCATATTCTTTTGAGCTGTCTCAAAATTCAGGATAGGTTTGAGAAAAATCCTTTGATACAACATTATTTTGGTTAATAAGGAATGCAAAAGTACATATTACAAGAAGAGACACGGCCTGCTAATAAGGATAAAATAGAGAAAAAAAATATTTTGACGCATTTTAGAGATTTAGATTTAGAGTTATTTGTATCTCTTATCTCTCTTTCACAGTCAAATTGCGCGCAATTTAAGAAACTTTCCATTTAAAGTGATATTTACATTAATTTTTTTGTATTTCTGCAAGATTCAAGTAAAAGGGTGTGTATTGAAGAGCTACCCGTCTTCCGACAAAGATATCAAGAAGACAATTTCTTTTGATGTGAGTTTTTTCTTTCTATTATCTATTATGTCTTTGCCGCAAAAATATTCATCATGGCACCGTGAATAAGCGGGATTAGTGTTACCAGCACAGTTATCTGCATATTTCCATTAGAATTCCCAGCAACGATAGAGTTCCCTGTTCGACATGTCGCGACGGTGGCGGCCTCCCAAATGCTCAGAAAGAGGTGGCCATCAAAGAGAACTATTGCTTCAACCGCGTTCGCTTTTTCCCAGCTCGTAAGGATTTACATTGGACCGAACCCTGTTCCAAACGCGTTTGCTGAACGGTGTTCAAACAAGGAACTTTTATTACTGGGTTATCAACACAAAATTTCCGATATTAGACGACTTTTATCGAGCTCAGGCCTGCTCTAGAGCCTTTTAAACCTTTGACCTTGAAAAATCGTTATTAGGAATTATTCAACGGAATTTTTGTATAAGGACGAAATGTCCGCCTCTAAAATCTGGATAATCTGGATAATCTCTAAAACATATCCAAAAATGAAAAAAAATATGATTTTGGAGCGGAAGGAGGATGGAGGGAAAATAAGGGACATGATACACTCGGTCCTGGCATTATGCAAATTTTCGGGACCTAAAAAAATATGCGAAATGACTTTGTGCATCGAGAAAAATTGCATACCTAACAGGAGATTTCTCTTGAATGAATCGGCCGTAGAACGAAATTCACACGGAGTAACTGTGTTATCACACTTGCACATTAAAATTTTAATATGATCCACATTATTTGTCGCTGTTGAGAGTCCAAATGTGTAATTTGTGTGTTTGAATCATTTTATATTCAAAATTTGATCTATTTGTTGATAAAAAGGTAGACTTGGCCCGCAAAATTTGATATAAATTGATTTATAGCATTAATGCGAAAAATTAATGCGATATTCTCTTTAATTTTTTAATGTGAAAAATATTTATGCTTTAGATAAATTTAAACTTATTTTTGCAGGCCAAGTCCACTTCTTTATCCAGGAGGGTGACATTATCTCTGAAAAATGCGACCAGTTTTAGTGTAAATTCTTTCCTGTTTTCGTACACATTTCACGAGTTATCTTCAAAACTACGTAGGTTGCCAATTTGAGGTTTTCGGTTGCCTATTCTTTATTAAATTGGCTTGTATTTTGTATTTGTATTATTTGCTAATTCATTCTGCAATGACAGAAAACAGCAATTTAACTCAAAAGTTTTTTCGGCTCGCTAGAAACATATGGGAAACATGGGAAACGTCATGCCCCTGTCTTTATCAATAAATAGAAAAACCCCAAATATTAAGTGACTCAAAGACACAAATAACATATTTGGACGCTCACAAGCGACAATTAATGTGAATCACATTAAAATTTTAATGTGCAAGTGTGATAACGCCGGAAAAGTAGTCCAAACAAAAAGATTCAATTGTTTAAAAAAAGAAATTCATCAAAACAAACAGTATCTTTGACCAGAGTTCTTCAATAAATGGTTAGAATATTTAAATTTTTTTTTAATAAATGAAAATAAAATTTTATTCTGAAAAAGAAGCACACTGTTTTAAAATTTCCCGCATCACAAAATAGTATATATTCTGGCGTATTTCAAAAATGATTTCATAAATTAGACTCCCAAAGGTAGGCAAACTTGCATAATTGTATGTGCATAATTCCTTCAGGTACATAATCCCGAAGTGGATAATGCCGGGACTGAGTGTAATGGTTCCTGGGTTGACTTATGATGGTCTCCCGAAAGTCCCAAGTCCCTATCTCTAACTTTTTGGCCTTTAGGCGTGGAAATGGACAGACAGAATGAATGAATAAACAGAACAATTTCTAAGAGATAGTCCCTTGTTTTACAAAACAAAACAAAAAAACGTTACAAGAAAACTATTTTTGTGCTCCTGTAACGTATAGTACAATTTGGCAAAAAAAGTGAAATTTGAAAAATCTGTTCTAATGGTTCCAGCACACCTTTTAGATCAGAAAAACTTCATGAAGTCAAAATTCAGATCCCTTTCTTTCTTTTTTAAAAGTTTAGTACATGATCTATCCTACTCTTTCGTACTCTTCTTTTTCTTTTAAACATCAAACCAAATTAGATTTAGATCAGTCCAATTTGGAGTCCGAAAGAGTAGGACAGACTTAAGGCCTCTACACATTGGGAACAATTTTCATCAAAAATTGCATTTTTGACAGAATTTTGACGTTTCTGCCTACAGCATTGCAGCCAATTTCCTTCAAAAAAGCAATTTTTGACGAAAATTGTTTTCAATGTGTAGACACCTTTATGCAAATCTTTTGAGAAAGAAAGGGACGCGAATTTTGATTTCATGAACTTTGACCGATCTAAAAGGTGTTCCGGAGCCATAATAAAGAAATTTAATCGCATAATAGATTGTTTGAAAGCTCATTAAATAGAATAGAATATTAAATAGAATAAGGAAAAATGTCAAAATTCCGTCAAAATGATAATTTTTTCCGAAAATATTTTCCAATGTTCAAAGATTTGTAAAATTTGAAACAATTTAGCTCAAGAGCGCCAAAGAAATTTGACATTTTAAAATAGATATTTTTCTAATGCCGGCTTCAGACTGGAATTTCAGCCTAGTTTCCGAATTTCCTCGATCATTTGAATTTGTAGAGTTTTCCGAACAATTATTCTTTACATTCAGTTATAAAAATCAATTTCCACAGAAATTTCGCATGTTAATGCATTAGGGAAGTTAAGCCATATGGCTAAGTCTTAGGTCTTAAGGGTCTGAAGACTGTATTATGACTACGAAACAGACTATATAAAGGTTGATAAAAAAGTTTTAATGCTTAAAGATTTATCAAGGAAATAAACAGAATATAGTAAAGTTTTATAGACTTCCTTTTCTTTCCGGCTAAGTCCTTGATTTTCATTTGGACATAAATCCATCGCTCTTTTAGTTAGCGTAGATTCCAAAATTTCTCTAAAGCAATTGATGGTTTTATTTATAAAAACGAATAAAAACTGACTTTATTATCACATAAATCTTCTCAAACTTTTTTTTTTAATTATTACAGGAAACGCATATTTTTTGTGAATTACGAATAAGTAACTGTTCTTGTTTCTTTTTTCTACGCATATAAACGCGCCATTTACCAAATCCTGCGCAAAATTCATGAATGACTAAAACCAAATTGTTATTAAGAATGCTTTATCTCTAAAAGAGATACACTCTGCATTTACTACACGATAAAGCATTCATCACCCGTTTTTTTTATCTCTTTGTGAAAAGAACAATGAAGCCTTACTAAAAAAAAACTTCACAAATTTTGCGAGTTATCTTATGAAGATGCTTCTTTACTTTTCCTCAGATCTTTATGAAGTTTTGTACATCCAAAAACTGAAGCTTCATTTTAGTTTACAGTATGACCTCAATATTCTGAATTAGATAAAAGAAACCGGATGATTTAGCGTTATAGATCAATATGTAGAGTTCAATATTGAGGAGAGCTCATCGAATATTTGTTTTTAGATTAAATATTTAGAGAATATAATATTGATGATATGAATGATATAAATAAATATTGGGAATCTAAAAACCAGCTGTTCAATTTTCATTAAATCCTTTAGAAAAGCACTGGAAATTTCCCGCCTAATAAAATCCATAAAATTTATATCTTCGTTTTAATTAAGAGTTTCAAGATACATTAAGCAATAAAACTTTTCCGGAAACTTAGAATTTCAGTAAATAGCGCCATCGTTTTATATTTTTAAACGATATAATATTTTTAAAGAAATACATGATCTAGATTTTTTTATTGAATGTTAGTTTGTAACAAATCTCAACTAAAACAATCCAAGACAAAGTATTGAAGTTGAGTTTACCTGAAGATGGTAAATCTTAGGACTTCTAAAAGATTTTAACTTTTCTTTTAGAATTTATTATTTTAAATCAAAAACAATTAAAAAGTATGGAAAAAATATTGAAATATTTTTGAAAACAAAGCAAAAAATAAGGAGGGAAGATTAGGGGGAAATTGTATCTTTATTAAATACGAGATTTACTACAAATTATTTCTTTAAAAGAGAGCAAACGAAATAATAATTTATTTTGTGATTCTACTAATTCATAATTCTTTTAAATTCCCAATTGTATTTGAACTCATCAAAATGTCGTACTCCAATTTATTCCGGAATTGCAAATGTATCAAATTTCGGCCTGCTTGCAATTTCGGCCTTTTTCTTTGTTTTCAAAATTTCATATTTTTTCTTAGTTTTTTTCTTGTATTTTCTAGAGAGGTACGATGCAAAAGTAGTGTCGCCTCTACGAACAAGAAGATGTGAAAAGAACTAAGAAGAGTTCCGGAAGAACAAGGATTTTTAGGAGAATCAGAGGGTCATGGCCCAAAGCAATTTCTCTTTTTTTTAAATCATTTTTAAATGTATTAAGACTAATTTTAGAGAAAATGAAGGCAATAAACTAATCTATGAAATTCCAAATGTTTTTTTTTTAGGTTAATTCTAGAGTCATAAGCTACACACGGCTCTTCGTTATCCGGCACTTCATTATCCGGGTGACAGCTGCCAAACGCTGGCGGTTGATGTATTCAAAACGATTTTTTTACGAAACATGCAGTTTATCCAGGGTGAATTAATGAGTTATTTTCATTTTATCAAAGTTTTTGACACACAATCGTGCTACAAAATGAAACATAAACACACCACAAAGAAAATTCTGTTGTTTTTCGACAGAAAACAAATTCCCACAGCAGAAAATATAAAAAAAAAACGTTGACCAGATTCAAAAAACCAAAATGTCATTTTGTCCCCACGTCAGCCGGATAACGAAGAGTCGAGTGTATTTTCCCTTGGGTAGGGGAAAATGGGGTAGTTTCACATAGTTTAATTTTTATTCAGGACTCATTTGCTAATTGAATATCAATCACATTCAAATTAAATCCGTTATTTTTCTTGGCTATTAACTATATGAAAATATACAGGACGATTCCTACACTGAGAAAAAAAGAGGGTACGATTAAGTTTTTTTCCTCATAACTTTAACACTTTTTAGGTGTAAAAATATATCAACATTTTTAATGTTAATTTTACATATTTTTAACGGTAAAATTAATATGAAAAAGGGGTAACTTTAACCCCCAATACACCTAAAAAGGGTAATATTTACACCGATTTTGGATCAATCCTGCAGGGTAAAATTAAGATCTCCGGAATGTTATTTTAACTCAGTGTAAATAATTATTTTTCGTCTTAAAAATCTTTATATTCAAAACTAAGGGCAAGGGCCTCTCGACATTTAATTTTTCCATACGTTTTTGCATAGAGGCACTGAAGACTATTAGCAAGTTTTTTCCTAAAGAGAACTGACTTATCAGTCTGATATATTTCGAAATCGTGTATTAAAAGTTATCTAAAAATACATATTTCATAATGTTCGCCGAAATAGTATAAGAACTACGAGCAATTTTGTTTAAGTCGTAGTGCAATATCTGCAAAATTTTTAAAAGGAAAACTGAAAAATAGCTTCACTTTTTGTTAGGATTGATGGGCCCCTGTTAAGGGCCTTGACAAACTTGAGGATTCGCCTAGAGACGACTTAGCGTAATAATATTCGAAATAATGATTAGACCAGATTTCTATCATTTTGCACTAAGCCGTCTCTCGGCCTAAGTCTTAAGTGAGTCGAGGACCTAAGGCATGCGTAAAGCCACTTCACCTTCCCATAAGCTCTTTTAGGTTTTTCCACAGTCTGAAATTATGGATTGTTTTTTCGGATTCCTAGAAAACGTGTTGTGCGATTTTTTTTTTATTTTCAGATAATGTTTTAGAGGTTACCTAGGCTAACATTTCATCCATACACAAAAGTACCGTTGAATCATTCCTCTTTATTTCTACGAAATTCTCCGTGGAAATTTCCATGCAACGGCCTTAGTGGCTTCCGTGGTTTAATATTACGGAATTCCACGACTTTTCCAGTGGATTTTTTTTTTAATATTTTTATTCAAAATAATTCCAAAAATTGATTAAAAATGGCGTAAAATTTGCATAGAGAATTTCCACAAAAAAACATCCATAAATAAATGAACAATCAATGCTAATTGGCAACTTGGAACTTGTAGTATTCATCTATCAGATGAACACTCAGTCCTACTTTAGAGTTGAAAATATTGCTACCATTTCGTTCATTTGAGTATATGTCTAGCTCGCAAGAATTATAGCGTTAGGGCGAAAAATAATTGCAGATTTTTCGCGTTTACTTCCATTGAGTCTTGGCCGGAAAGGTACCAGAAAATATCCTCGGAATATTCATTGGAAATTTTGTTTAAATTTCCACGGAATGCTCTTAGATAATTGCAAGAAAATACTTCGGAATTTTTTTTTCAAGGAAATCCATGCGAAAAAAAGCTGCTAACTCCGCAGAATTCCATGCGGAATATTAGCGGATAAATTCCATGGATTTTCCGTTCGAATCATTCCTAATAACGGTTTTTCAAGGTCAAAGTTTAACTCTTTCGCGTCCATAGGGTAATGTCATGACTCGGGGAAAAAAGTTTTTTTTGGGTATTTACATTAATTGAAATCTATCTGTTCGTGCACGACATCATAATAGAAGGATGTAAGATTCTTGGCTCATTTTCTCAAGACTCCAGTTAGATTTCAATTAATGTAAATAGCCAAAAAGAAACTTTTTTCCCCGGGTCATATATGACCCTATGGACGCGAAAGAAGGACACTAGAGAGCGCATTTATCAAGCAAATGGAGTCATGTTTGGGGTCGTTGGAAAGGTCTTGGAATTTCCCATAAAACTAAATCGGTTTCAATCGGTTTTGAATCGGTAATGCACCGGTTTATAACCGATAAAAATTTTATCTGAAAATCAATCCTATTAACTTTTTAAACTGTTTTGGGGGATCTTTTGAAAGATTTTTGAATCGGATCAAATCGGTTGAGATGAGAACCGATAAACGGTAAATGATGCTAAAGCACCTTTGCAGTATAGCATCTAAGTCACGAGGTCGAGCATTTCGCAAAGTCTGGGTCGCTTTCCTACCCCTTTCAATGTCAATTTGTATTTTTGTTTAGAGAATCGTCAATAAAGGCGTCTACACATTGGGTGCAATTTTCGTCAAAAATTGCGTTTTTGACAGAAATTTGACGTTTCCCCCTACAACGCTGCAGGGAATTTCCTTCAAAAAAGCAATTTTTGACAGAAATTGCTCCCAATGTGTAGAGGCCATAAAGGGCTCTACACATTGGGTGCAATTTTCGTCAAAAATTGCATTTTTGACAGAATTTTGACGCTCTTTTGATTTCCTTCAAAAGAGCAATTTTTGACGAAAAATTCTTACAATGTGTAGACACCCTAAGAGCAAGTGTCACACAAGTCCCTCAATCATCGAGATAGAAATATTCCTGCTTCCATGCAGGATCTTTCTTGCAGACTTAGTTTTTCTATTTCTTATTTCAAAGTTTATGGTCTCTCAATTTTAGAAAAATAAACTTAGGTCTTATTTTGAGTGAGTTATTAAATTTATGATTATTTTTCCATTGTGCAGATATTTCAGCAGGTTGGAGATGTTTTAAAAGCATCTTCCAATAAAAGTTCTTAGCAAATTAGTGCAATAAAAATATTTTTGCAAATCTAAAGGACTTTCTTTAAATTTGAACTTATCATAAATCAAGGTCAATCTGCAAAACAAATGATACCAATAGGAATAAAGGATTTCAAGGGCGTATCAAGATGGCTGCCTGAGAATTCTCATCCTATTGGATGATTTTTAAAATAAATTATTAAAAATTGTTCAAGGAAGCCTATACTTCTTTGCCAATGTTTTTTTTTGGGTTTTTTTTCATGGGGAAATGGAAGGCATTGAGGAAAAGACTCACGTGTAGAGCTCCATATATCGCTTGATGATCAGATTGCGTTCCCGCAGGTAAATCTGATTGATACCATCTTCCAGATCAGTCCAAATCTACACAGAGGATAAAAGGGTCTGTATTAGTAGAGGATGAAAGGGCTAGAGGGGTGAGAACTTATAAACCTCTTCTAGATTAATTGGCTTGAGGCCAGTTGATCCCAAAGAACTCTGTCTCGACATTTTTTCTTGCACTCTCCTCTCTCACCCTCTTGTACACTCTGCACTTGCTGGATGGGATGATGGTTGCCTGGAAGGACGACGGAATCACAGCAAGCAGAAAAAGTCAAATCACAACCTCAAATCCTCAGCGTCTGGAAGACAATGCAGAAGAAGTTGATGAGCAGGCCCCCCTTTGTACCAATTGTTTACAATTTCAGCTGGAAATTGTATCTTTTTTGGCAGGGCAATTTTTCTTCAGTTCTCTCTTTTGGCTTGCTGGATGTGAATAATTCATGAGTTGGCGCTTTTTTTTCGTATCCAACTGTGATATAATTTTTGCAACAAGAGAGAGAGCGCCCATTTGGGTGAATATAAAAAAACATAGGCTTGCAATCCCACCATAAAAAGTGAACTCTGTGCGTGAATAATTGGGATTTTCATGAAGGGGGCACCGTTCCACGCACAATCAATCTATCACAAATCTGGGGTATCGACTTATTGACCAAATAGGAGGCATTTTGATGGTGTTTTGGACAAAAGGGCAGGTAGATGTTGGTGGAAAACCAGAAATATTTGACAGTCTCTACCTGAATACGGAAATGGTGTGAGGGGCTCAGAGAGTCATTGAAATGAAAACTCACCCACAGATCACCCCACAGATGACACAGCACACAATTTCTTAGCTATTTGTACACCTTGATACTCAATGCAATGATTACAGGTGGTTTTACTGAGAAAGAACAACTTATAAAGTGATATTTTCTACTTTTATTCCAATGCACGACACCACTAATTTTCTTCTCTCCACTACAAAGGCTCCGTCTCTGCATCTACATCGAGTGCCAACGAAGACTGCCGAAGTTTGACGCAACTGCACGAATGTCAATTTTCGGAAGATTTCGTGCAACTGTTGGAAGGTTTCTTTACCCGAAGACCACCCGAAGAGACGAAAAGAGCGAAACAAGTACAACTCCTTGTGATTCTCTTGTTTGCCTTTTGGGTACTTTGATCAAATTTTTATGAAAATAGCTTTCTCAGCTTAAAATTTAGTATACAAATGCAAATCGTAGCATGCAATGCGATATTTAACTTGAAATAAAACACTCATTTCCGGAGAAATAGGATCAAAATCCAGATGCATCAAGGTGATTCTTAGCAAAAGCTGTGAAGTATGCATTCAACTCATAACAGCCCCATTCCACCAGTGGCGCCACCATTGTCACACGGTGAAAAGTGTCAATAGGGCTCAAAAAGCAACATACATCGCCAGAAGGCGGAAAAATTGCACAATTCTCTGGGAAAATCGCATCAAGGCTGGATATAGCAGTACCATTGAGACTCCAACATTGTGGTAAAGTGCTTGACTGTGGTGGATAAGTGTGCAAAAAAAGTGGGAAAAGTGCCGAAGTCTAAGGCAGGGTTTTTCGCGTGTTGAAGAAGGTGAAAGAAAAAAATGCTGCCATTCTCGTCGCCCATCGTGAAGCGATTGCTTGTGTGGAAAAAGGGCAATGAAAATTCAGTGGAAGAGGGAAAATGGGCTGAGAAGGCTGTTAAGAGTCTGGTGAAGAAACTAAAGAAGTCTGATGCGCTGGAAGAGCTAGAGAAAGCCATCTCAACGCAGAATTACAACACGAAATGTATCACAATTCAGAGGTGAGCAATTCCCCTATATTTTGGCATTTTTATCAGTTTCTCTGGGTATTTGTGATAAGAACCGACTGGATTAGCATCCAGTGAGGTCACCTAGGAAGAAGAAAGTTCTCTCCCCATGTTTGGGTGCAAATATAGCGCGGAAAAAAAGGAGGGCTTATCTCTCCGGACAACCATTGATAACATATTGACATTTTGGGCATAAAACACGAGGTAGGGACGTAGGGAGCACAAGCACAGACGAATGAGGAACACAAAAAAAAATCGTCTGCTGACGACTGCCCATAATCATCTTTTTCGTGGAAAAACTTCCATCAAATGTCTCCAATAATCGGGCTATCGAAAAATTTCACCCACGACCAAAGAGTCGGGCGAGAGAGAGTGTCCTAGTCTCAGTTGGAAGTGTACATGAGAGAGTGAGAGACCCTCCGAGGAGCCCGGAGAAACTACCTGAGTGTGAATGTGTGCGAATGGTGACAAAGAAGAGTGGATTTATCCTTGAATTTGGCCTATTCAATGAACTCTATTTTTGGTAATTTGCACAAGTTCCCGCCACGAGAAAGACAGAGAGGTGAGAAAAAGTTCTCTGCCATTTGATTAAAACACGTATATTGGCTCTTTTGGCTATCCCAGACATTATCTATATGTATGTTAATGCGAGAGTCTCTCTCCGGAACTTCTCTTGTGCCTCAGATTCTTCTCCATGTCTCAGGTTGTCTGACAAAGGGGAGTTGGAGAAGAAGAAAACTGTATCATGAAATATCGTCGGTTGCCTCAGCAAGTGTGCTAACTGCATCTGCTTTGTGTCTGCATTCGTTGCAAACGCCGCGCAGCGATGCGTTGCTTACAACGAATGCTGACACAAAGCAAATGCAGTTAGCACAGTTGCTGAGGCAACCGACGATATGTATGCTAAACAGGCAGTGGAACAAATTTAGATGCAATGAAAATTATTTTATCTCCTTTAACTCTTTCGCGTCTTTAGGGTAATGTCATGACTCGGAGAAAAAAGTTTTTTTTGGGTATTTACATTATTTGAAATCTATCTGTTCGTGCACGACATTATAATAGAAGGATGTAAGATTCTTGGCTCATTTTCTCAAGACTCCAGTTAGATTTCAATTAATGTAAATAGCCAAAAAGAAACTTTTTTCCCCGGGTCATATATGACCCTAAAGACGCGAAAGAGTTAAAAGCCTGTGTAGAGGAAGACTTTTAAGATTAAGTCACAGATCTTCTGAAAAAATTAGGTCATATTCATTAAAATATTATTGGGGAAGATATGAAGTGTTCAAAGCCAGAGTATGTGCGACGCCTGATAGCTTTCCCTTAAGCCGAGAGACGATTTAGTGGAAAATGATGGAAATGAAGTTTAACCATTATGTCGACTATAATTACGCTAAGCCGTCTCTCGACTAATCCTCAGGTCTGTCAAGGCCCTTATACTTCAAAACTTCTTTCGCATCAGTCACTGAAAGGATCCTCCAAAATAGCTTAGGAGAAATCCAACTGATTTTCAGACAAAAATTACTCATCGGTTCATAACCAGTTTATAACCAATTGGAATCGGTTCAGTCTTGTCAGGAATTCCAAGACCTTTCCAACAAGCCCAAACATCGTCCCATTCGTTTGAGAAATACGTTCGCACTACGTGTTTTCAAGGAATTCCCAAAACTAGGATTTAAAAAATACACTCAGTCCCGGCATTACGTCCTTCGGGATTATGCACCTGACGGAATTATGCACTCACAATTATGCAAGTTGCGTTTTGAAATACGCCTGAATGTATTCTATGTAGTTAACGCGGGAAATTTGAAAACATTTTGCTACTTTTTCGGAATAGAATTTTAATTTCTTTTATTGTGGTAAATTTTTTAAATATTCCAACCATTTATTGAAGAAAAAGTAATGTTTGTTAATGCATTTCTATTAAACCGTTGAATCTTTTTGTTTTGAACTACTTTTACTCCGCGCGAAATTCGTTCTACGGCCGATTTATTCAAAAGAAAATCCCTGCGGGTATGCAAATTTTCTCGATGCGTAATGCCATTTCGGGCTTTTTTTTCGATCCCGAAAATGTGCATAATGCCAAAATCTAGTGTACTGGGTGAAAAACTATATGATTTTATGAGCGGATCTAAATTTGCTATGCGGTACCTATTTTGAAAAAAGGCCCACAATTTCCTGTTCGATTCCCTTAAAACCGAACAATTAAATAGATCTATAAAGGCTATTTTTGATTAAAAAATGAAGATTTTTTTTCCTATCTTGGAATCGAATTTTGATTTGTACAATATCCTACTTTTTTTCACAGATGAACTAAAATGAAAAAAAAACACCTATTGACACTTTAAGAACTCGTGTCAGGACTTATTGAGACCCTATTCTGTACCATTTGAAATACGAAATTTGAACACCTATCCTTATCGAAAAGTGTAGATTAATGAAAAAACGTCATATTATACTTACATTTTGTTAGAGGGCCTCAGTGGATCAGTGGATAGAGCAGTGGCTCTATGACTGTGAGGTCTTGGGTTCGAGACTAGGCAGCTGCATATTTTTCAGCTGCTGTAATAGTCTCGAATTCGTCCAGTGAATGAATGGAAAAGTAATGCCAATACATTGACAATGAACCGCCTAAAAAGAGAGGTTGGTATAGGAAATAAGTTTCGACATGCAGAGTTCAATCGAATACAAATACTCATTCACTGCCCAAATCCACAAATCAAGGTTGGTTTACCGTGATGTAAAAACGGTACTGTGTGTATCAGAACGCACACAGAGCACTGTGATATAGAGCAGGTTACCGCCTTGGGGGTTAAGATAGAACAGGAGAATGGGGAGTGGATAATGGGCCCAAATGAGTAGCCTGGATGTAGTGGTTCCGAAAGGAATATAACCGACCCATAGACAAATCTTAATCTTACTCGAGGCAAGTGTCCTCATTCTTCAGTGAGTAAGCTTCAGTCGCTGACTTGCTTATCCTCAGCGCCTTATGACTACTTAAGAAATTTAGATTTTTAGATAGACCAAAAAGACGAAAAATGACTGTTGCTGAATCTTCGTTGATCTTTTTCGTAAATAATTTGTCTCTTTCAATTTTTTTGTTTTTTCGTTATAAGAAAGCAGAAGCAGATTTATTTGGTCAAAATAAAAAAAAAATGTGTAAAATGATCTACCTTAAATAAAAAAATAATCTGTTATTTTTACACATTTGGGAAAAAACAAACAACCGCACTTTAATAGCTATATTTATCATGTGAGATATTAGGGAATAAGAACAATAGTAAACGAATATTTGTAGAATTTGAATTTATCTGTGTGCCATTATTTGTGGATGAAAAGTGAATCTCCGATAAGAATTTAATAACCAGTTCGTTACCGGTAGGAACTGACTCAGGCTTGTAGAGAATTTCAAGACCTTTAAATTTAAATGTATCTTCATCAGGAGGGGTTGAGGTTTTATCTTTAGCTTTGAAAGCTCTTTGTTTTCAACTTTGCCAACGTCTTAACTTGTTCCATCAAATGCTCATGCTTTTGGTTCAAATTGTCGAATTCTAGTATGATTATTCTAATATTATTTTCTTTTACGACGGTATATTTCTTCCTGTCTTTCTTCCCCTGTTCTATCACTAGCTTTCTCAGAAAGATAATGGATTTATCCCTTGGAACTAATCATCTCAATGTTTAGATTTTGATATCCTGTTCTAGTGCAGTGTACATAGCAGACGACTCACCAAGAACTGTGATTAGTACCACAGGCATTCTAAGGCTCCTCTTTTTCTCTATCTTCACAGACATTGCCATCTGTGTCTTTTAAACGCATATCCGTGACCGTCTCGAAGTATAGGGCTTAAGTGTAAAAAATAGATTTAAGGCCTAGGGGAAGGTTTTGAACCTTCGTACTAAAAAAGGAATCCAAGATTTAAGATTTTTTACTGAATACCACACAAGCCGAATCAATTATATCACTATGTCAAAAAAAATCTCTCACTTATTGGGTTCATAATTCTGCCTCACAAAATTCCTGAAAGTCCTTGGATTTTCCTCTACAGGAAAATGAAAATGTAGTAGCATTTTTTACGAATGTATCTGGTACCGGAATGCTTCGTACCATTTCTTTCAAACCCTGTAGGCCTCATTTTCCCCGGAAACGTTACACCGGAAACAAAAATTTGGGCATCACTACTTAGATGGAACTTTCATCTACTTCTTTTCATTGTTTGTAGGATGTATCACACATTAAAAGATCAATTTTAAGCTATTTTTCAAACACATGTTTTTTGACACTCGGAAAACCATGTTTTCCCTGCATTCTGACAGTCAGTTCAGAGCACGGTTAGGTGTGATTCTCTTATAATCACACCTATTGTAATCCTCGGATTTTCTCTGACACCTCCAAACAGTCTTACAGAACATATTTCGGACACAACTAATTTCAAAAATGACCAGCCATCAATTTAAAATGAAATGTGGAAAGTTTCACTTTAAAACAAGGAAAATTTTATGAAAAATACTCGAAATACATCGAAGTGGCAACAAAAGAATCACATCTACCTTAAACAGTCTAGTTTCATCACTGCACAAATCAGAAAGAAGCAATCACACCTATTGTAATCCTCGTAATTTCTCTAATACTTCGAATCTGTCTTACAGAACATTTTTTGAACATCAGTGATTCTTAGAATTACCAGTGATTAATTTAAAGTTAAATGAGGAAAACTCCGCTTGAAAACAAAGCAAATTGTATGAAAAATGCTTAAAACGCACCGTATGGACAATGAAAGAATCACACCTACCATAAACAGATTTAGGCTTAATGTTCGATTTGACAGAAGCGAAACAAAAACATCTGATGAAGTCTCACTTTGCTGTGGAAGTGCGTGTTTTTCTTCGAGATTTTCTTGAAAAATGTTGTAATCGTTGTAATATCACAATTTTCTTGTCAACTTGTTCAGTGGAATCTCTGGATGGGTCAAAATATCCAGAGCGTCGTGCACAGTGTGTCCCAAAACAGTCTGGAATTTACAGAGTTGGTAGTCAATTATTTTGACTGATATTTTTACGAATCTGCAGAGGAGGCAATCTTTGTGAACTTTTCTTCGCCCACAATTCCACCCCCTTCTAGCGAAAGATTTTCACGGTAAATATTAACCCTGATAAACCTTCTATAACTTGGAATGTTTTTCTTCGAAAAGACTCTTGAAGCGTGAAAAAATGCATAAAATAATACACATCGGAATTACGATTTTAGGCCCATTTTTTATTTTTGCTTCTAGAACCCAGGAAAAAAGGCCTAGGCTCCCAAGTTTGTCAGGACATGTGAGATATGGGATTAGCTATTAGAATATATGATCATGGATGATATTCATTTAGTAACTTTGAAAAAAAATTAACATTTACGAACCTGCGACGTTACGAAGGTGCAAAACCTTCCCCTATTTATTGTAAAGCTTGGGGCCGTGTAAAGCATGGGCACTTTCCCCTAAATTTTGATTTCATAAAATTTTTTCCGATTTCAAAAGAAAAAAAGAGGCGTAATTAATAATTTATTTACTAAATAAGTCAATGTCTTTGATATTGTTTACAAACATTTTTTTTATAGCTATGATATCATACTTTCAACTTTGTTTCAACTTACGAGCAATTACTAATAATATTGATTGACAGAGGCAATAAATGCAAATTAATATGTAAATCTATTAGTAATAGTTTCCACTCTATTGTTAGGTAATTTTCCCATAAAATCTTTATACTTCACAACAAAAAGTATTGAGGTATTTGTTACAAAGTGATCAAAAATGAAGATGAAACTATAATTTTCTGCAGCAGTGTTGTGACGAATGTGATATATTTTGATTTGAATGCGATGAGAATGCAGAGAGAGAGAGGGAGAGGGAGAGTAAGAATGAGAGAAGGAGTTTTTGTCTGCGAAGATGAAAAAGTGTCGGAGCAAAGGAGAGGCTATAGGTCAGTCATTCTCAGCCTGATGGCTGGCTGGCTGTATGCTGTACCAATACACTCTCTCAATTATTATCTTGCCAGACGAAAATTCTGCGATGAGAATTGAGCGGATGGCGATTGAGAGAGAGAGAGAGTGAGAGAGAAAGAGAGAATGCAAAAGTGTCTGAAGATGAGAGAGAGAGGACCAAATTGTTCTGAAGGTGAGTGTGAGCAGCCAAAAAATATTGATACAACTACCACAATGGGATGTTAAAGTACAAATACATGGGTAGAAAGATGTGCCGATAGATGGAATTTTACACACCGACAGTGGTTAAATTAATGCGCGACTGCGACGACGTCCTACCCCAATCTCGCACAAAAATATTCTCTCTCCTTCTCACTATAAAATGGCGTAGAAGTGACTTTTTGCATCTACACACATTTCACGGTTGAAAATTATTGGGCAAAAATTTTCCTGTTTTCATTTGGTTGCTGTGCTCAAAAATTTTTTCAAGTGATCTTGCACATGTACTTGGTGACTTATTTGGGTGGAAAATGTGGCTAGAATTGTGGATGTTTTGTCAATATGTAGGAAAAAAGAGGGTTTATGAAATCGTTTAACAATTTTTTTGTGTATGGGTCCAGCAGAACGTGTGTAAAATTTCAGATTGATTTTTTTTGGGGGTTCAATATCGCAACGCCCACGCAGTCTCGGACAAAAGTTTTAAAAATCTATAAAGGTCATTTTCGTGAAATTTCGAATAAACAATAATAAGACTGATAATACCTAATTGAACTGGAAAAATGTGAATAAGTATACCGCAGTGTAGGGCTACATATGAGACACTTTCGATAAACCCAGCAAATCGGAAGGCGTGTGCACCACCACCAAAAAAAAGAGACAGTGCAGAAAAATTTCGTGATTGCGGTTTTCAAAACAAAATTTTCATTGTCGAACTTGTCGAACAAGCATTGAGAACCAATCAGTGCAAACCGAATATTCAGCAAAGTACAAAGAAGCAACTTTTTTTTGTTTCTAAGGTAATTTGATGGGTAAATTTTATTCTGAGAAATCAATTTTTAGGTGGTTCTTTTTTTTGTTATTGTATTGCTCTTTTTTTGTGTATTCATGTATAAATATTGAAATACAACACCTATATCAAATTCGCTGGTTTCGCACATAATAGTTAATGTGCGGCGCGCAATGAGGAGAAAGAAATTCATGGGGAGGGCATTTGAGTGTCGCGGGAGGGCAATTTTATTTGTAAAAATAGCCCTGAAAAGGAGAAAAAAAGTGCAATGACTTTGGTGTGGTGATGTGTACACCACGAAGAAAAAAAAAACAGAAATGAAATTGTGTGTACATAACAAAATGTCTGGAGTGCAAATTTTTTTCTGGGGAAGAAGAAAAGACGTATAGAATTTTTGAGATGTTTATTGTGTGCAATAAAGAAAAAAAAAAGAAGCGTGTATGAGCATTAAGAGACAAAAATTAAGTGCCAAATGTTTCTTGAGGCTATTTTGCTGCTATAACTCTCAGTAACAAATTATTATATTGGGTTATTTTGTTTGCAGAAGCCGGCCATTGAATGGAGAGAATGGGATTACGCCCCGTAAGGGTCTACCCCATGTAATTTACTGTAGATTGTGGCGTTGGCCTGATCTGCAGAGTCAGAATGAATTGAGACCACTGGATCACTGTGAATATGCCTATCATCTGAAGAAGGATGAGGTGTGCATAAATCCTTATCACTATACTAAAGTGGAGACATTGTCGATTTTGGTGCCTAAGTCTCTGCCCAACACAGGAGTGGATTCCATCTGTCAGTATCCACTCGATGATCTCAGCAACACGGTTCCTCACAACATCCAGTTTACGAATGCACTGAGGTGAGATTTGGTATAACACAATGAAGTAATCTTTACTTCAAAATGCTTCATTTTGACGAAAATTTCTCACAATGGAAGTTTCGTCACTGAGAAAAAAACGGGGGTGCGATTAACTTTTTTTCCAGTAACTTTAACACTTTTTAGGTGTAAAAATATATCAACATTTTTTAATGTTAATTTTACACCTTTTTAAGGGTAGAAATAACATGAAAAAGGGTAACTTTAACCCCTAATACACCTAAAAAGCATAATATTTACACCGATTTCGGATCAATACTGCAGGGTAAAATAAACATTTCCGGAATGTTATGTTAAGTTTTTCGGATTTCTCTCAGTGGTGCCTCCGTATGCAGGAAGTAGGCTTGCCTACAAAAACGACATTAACACGAATGAACGTCCTATGTTTATTATAGGGGAGACTGGGGCTAAATTAGGCAATTCTAAAATTTTAAAATTCGATATCATCCAAGAAAAAAGAGACCGAGGCTTCAAATTTTTATCGTAGATTACCTCCATGAACCTCATTAAACATCCAAGGTTTTAAGGAATTCGAGCAAGGCATATAGAAAGTAAAAAAAAAAATATTGTAATATGCACACGGTTCTTCGTTATCCGGGTGAGAGCTGCCAAACACTGGCGGTTGATGTATTCAAAATTATTTTTACTAAACATGAAGTTTCTCCAGTGTGAATTAAAGTATTATTATCATTGTATCGAAATTTTTAATACATAATTGTGATAAAAAATGAAACATAAGCATAACATGAAGAAAATTCTCTTGTTCTTTAACTCTTTCCGGACCGCAGCATATGCTGCAAGCCAATTTCACCATTTTTTAATCAAAAATATCTAAGCTCAGGAATTAATTGAGGTCCTACAAAAAATATTTTACATTTGGACATCCTTATAGTTTGTAATCATCCAAAAAAATTGAATTTTTCTCAGTTCTGAATAATTAAAAAACACTATTTTTCACTGAATATTCATATGCTGCTTTGGGTACTCAGAGTCCCAAAAGAGACGAAAGAGTTAACAGACAGAAAATAAATTCACACAGCACAAAATATAAAAACCGTTGATCATTCAAAAAACCTAAATGTCATTTTGTCCCCACGTCAGCCGGATAACGAAGAACCGTTTGTATAATAATAATAATAATAATATTTATTTTTCCAATCTCCAATTTACGTCTGCCGCCGACTTCACAACCGATCTCATCGGAGAAACGGCAGAAAACTCCGAATCACTGATCGTATATGTCGCTGACGTCGCTGATTAGATATACAAACTTATACATAAGACAAACAATATTTTAGATAATATATACATTGCAATCGGAAATAACAATATAAATCAGCAAAGAGTGACAGTCACATGGCGCAACGGAGAGGAAAAACGGCAGCTGGACCCCGTGGAGGAGTTCGTGTCGCTGTCGTTGAGTCATTACTAAAAGTAACTTAAATCGGAGTTAAGAATTGAAAAATTGAAAAAGAAAAAAATTAAATAACGCTAATATGAAAAATATGGTGGGATGTGGGGTGAGAGCAAGAGGAAACATGCATAAACATTTGGAAATAGGAATGAAGTGTAAAGGCAAGTTGGTTCCACGATCAGCACACGACTGAGTGTATGATTTATTTTTTTAATTAAATTACAATTTCGATATACAATAAATGACCTAATTATAAAATAATGACTTAAATACCTACTGAATTTCTACTGGCTCTATTTCGCTATCAGGTCGAAAATCTCGACAACATATGGGATCTCAGTGGCGCAATAGGCAAAACCGTCGGTTGGTTGATTTTGTAGTCATTTGCCGCCAACACAATAAAGTAGGGTCGTTCTTTACAATCACGCTGCGGCAAAGTCCGGTACTTTTCAAACCATGATGGTTCCTTTCCGGCCAGCCGCTGATTATGTGAAATATCCAAAGAAATATCCACACTATAGGGAGGCATTCTTGGGCAGTCCTAAATGGACTTACCGGATACATCACTCAAAATATTATCCAAAATAGCTTAGGACTAATATAATTGAATTTTGGGTAAAAATTTCTTATCGGTTATGAATTGGTCCATTACCAGTTTATAACCGAATGGAATACAAGACCTTTCCAGAGAGCCCAAACATGATACCATCGGTTGAAAAATACGTCCTCTAGAGCCTTTTTAACCTTTGACATTGAAAAACCATTATTAGGATTGATTCAGCAGGATTTTCATAAAAGAACGAAGGGTCCGCTGGATAATCTTTAAAACATATACTTAGGTCGCTTTAAGGGACCAGGTCTCTCGCACTAATTTCCTCCAGTCTTGGCGATTCTCCTTCCGATCCAGAAACGTAGCATTGGTCGTTGTCGAAAAGTCCGTCCGAATTGTCCGAGGCTCCTTGCGAATTTTCGTAACAATCATGCTTCCACGAGGAGGTGTTGTTAGCCCCTTGTCCAACCCTCTCTAGAAGGACCAGATCACTTGTTCGTTAACCTTATGTTCGTGACTTCTCACTAGGGTTGGTTAACCAATCTTCTATCACTCATCTGCGTGTACCGAGACCTACCAGGTATCTAGCCCACTTGGAGGTGAACGTAGGAATTGAGGGTAAAAGTCTATGTGTCGCAAGACTGCCCCCCCCCCCCCCTCTATTTAGACCTGAAAAGGAATACAAGGAAGGAACCTCCATGCGTATTTTAAGCTTTTCGAAACAAGATTAGTTCTCTAAACACAAATGAATACCCGCGGATTACATCTCGTTATAATAACACCATGTACCAGAAGAGGACCTTTTCGAGGTTCTCCATTGATATTATTTAAAGTGAATTTTGAAAGTTTGTAGACGGTCAAAGAAATTCATTGTGATGTTTGCGTAAAACATAGATGCAATGTCAAAGGAAACTAATAGGGGTCCTACGCGACAATGACCAAGAGTCACTGACGTGAATAAAAATTAACATTGTACAAAGATTTTTAGAAATATAATCAGAACTTGTTTAAGTTATGGGAAATGTTCACTGAATCAAGAGATAAAGGCAAGACTGAGACAGTCGTTTGATATATAATAATAAGAATAAAATAATAATATTCGAAAGATCAGCCCGTTGAGCCTGTTCAACACTAGGCTGTGTGGATGTCAAGTAACGCCCGGTCCCTGAAATAAAACTTAAAGAGAAGAAGAAGAAGTTCATCATGAACTACCTTGTAGTGCCATCTTTAAATGAGGATGCTTCCGTGCTTCCATTACAAAGTTTTTCGTTATGGCCTGGCGGCAATGCTTTTTTTCCTAAACACTGGAAGCAGTTCGACTAATGCGTCATCGTTAGAAACTCGATAATTCTGTAGTATACATTTAGTATGTTAACTACTTAGCTACGTGATTCCCAAGATGATTGTCACGTAAAGAGATTAAGCAGGCGTCAAAAATATACGTTAGGAAGCAAATAGACTCAGTCTGATCCTCGAGAATATTTAGAATGTAAAATTTAGCAGTAAAAAATTATCTTCAACTGTCATACCCTGAGGGCTTTAGGAACATTGATAAAAGGTTCTTTTCACAAATTTCCTTGAGGGAAGATACACGCAGCAAAATATGATATTTTTTTTAATATCACAAGATTCAAGTGCAGTATCCCAGATCCCATGCTCGGTGAATCAAAAAGACTAATACAAAGCCAGAAAAGGCTAAATTTTACCACTGAGGAACGCTTGGGGTCCGAACTTTGAGCTTTGAAAGGAACTGAATTTTCCTGTACTGTTCTGTTTTCCCTAATGGTCACTGGTTCTCGTGAGATATTCGTAATAACTTTAATTCAACTTGGGGGTGGATTAAGTAAGTAAAGTGAAGCCGGTGAATGATTTACTTCACAGCTCGAATAAACGTTTTACAGGTGAACCGCTGAAATAAAAATAATAATGATATAATTTTGTTAATAAACATATTAAAGTTTTTATTATTATTATTTCGGCGGTTCATTAACTCTTTCCGGACCGCAGCATATGCTGCAAGCCAGTTTCACCATTTTTTAATCAAAAATATCTAAGCTCAGGAATTAATTGAGGTCCTACAAAAAATATCTTACATTTGAACATCCTTATAGTTTGTAATCATTCACAAGAATAGGATTTTTATCAGTTTTGAATAATTAAAAAACATTGTTTTTCAAAGAACATTCATATGCTGCTTTGGTTACTCAGAATCTCAAAAGAGACGAAAGAGTTAAGACAAAGATTCATTCGAGATGTTAAGTGAGCCATTCATCGGTTTCACTTTACTTACATAATCGACCCCCTGGGAAGTGTAAACGAACGTTAATATAGAGAAACGGAACTTACTTCAAGGTGACATATACATTAGAACGCGTAACAGTTGTTCACATGAAGTATACGGATAAAGTGAAATTTTCTAATGCAGGGCACTAACGTTGCTATTTAGTTATTGTTAAGTTAAAAGGATTCGCTAAAAGTGACGTAGCATTTTTTTTTTGTAGTTCAGTAATGTTCGATATTGTTTGTGCAAAATTGTAGTATAGTAATAACCGGCACGTGTTTATGAAACCAAATCAATGAATTTTATTACATTATAACCAATTCTTTTCCCCACGGTATTAGGTGATAGCATTACTAACTTTACAATGAGATTCTTAAAAAAAGAATGAGTTCTGAAGTCAAAATACGGTAATGACCTTCAAGAAATCTCCTCTATTTCTTCCTCTTAGAGGAGATTTCTTGAAGGCCTTTACCGTGTTTTGACTTCAATATTCATTGATAGACCGAAAAATCCATTTGGAATGAGTTCGAACTATAGATGCCAAATTTCATGAAATTTCACCGTAGTCTCCATCTACAATAGGCGGAAAAACGTGAAATTTCATGAAATTTGCCATTCGAACAACAACAAAGGACTTAGTAACAGCGTTATCGAATTTGGAGGCTCATCATTGTTTATGGCTTAGGCCTTCCATGAACTGGCTGATGAAATTCTTTATGAGAATAGCTAATATCTCTATTATCTATATCAATCACTTTTGTTTCTTTTTTTTTAATCAGCAGAGCCATTGTCCGAATTTCCGCAATTGTTTTCGGCTTATTGATAATTTTGAAGTTATCTTTTTAAGGATTGTATACTTCGATTTGTTGTTGCAAACTAAATTTGAGTTAATTTGATTGCAAAATTTTAATTTTGCCAATTTTTCGAACTAAAAAGGACGTGTTTGTTGAATATTCTCAGTTTGCAACACTCTACGTCATATATGGACGCGACACTGGGTCAACAGATTCCTGGAAATACCATGATTGATTCTACGAGTTTGAGTGTGGGCAGTGTTGGGAGTATCCCCAATACGGAGACACCGCCTCCCGGCTATATGTCTGAAGATGGAGACCCCATGGATCAAAATGATAATATGAGTGAGTCATTGTTGGTATCGCCATCGATGCGTGTTTTTAGTTTCTTTTTTCTTTTGTTTTCTCTTCTCATCTAATTGTCCTTTCAATCTTGTATTTTTTTCACTCAATGTGAAGAGTACAAAGTTTTTATTTTTGTGAATGAGAAAAAAAAGGAGTTGTCTCCTAAAAGTTTGAGGTTGATTGGGGATTTCTACTTCAGGTCTATCGAGAATAACTCCAAGTCCTCCACTCGATGCCCAACCTGTTCTCTACCATGAACCTGCTTTTTGGTGTTCTATCAGTTACTATGAGTTGAACACGAGGGTTGGGGAAACCTTCCATGCGTCTCAACCTTCAATCACAGTGGATGGATTTACTGATCCATCAAATTCAGAGAGGTACAATTCTCAAAATTCAAATTTTCCCTATAGAACTTTATTTACCCTAAGGCCTTTTTTATCAGATTTTGCTTGGGATTGCTGTCCAATGTCAATCGCAATGAAGTGGTAGAACAGACTAGGAGGCATATTGGCAAGGGTGTTCGGCTCTACTACATTGGAGGCGAAGTTTTTGCTGAGTGCTTAAGTGACTCCAGTATTTTCGTACAGAGTCCCAATTGCAATCAGCGATATGGCTGGCATCCGGCAACTGTTTGCAAAATCCCACCAGGTACTAATTGAATAATTGTATAACATTTATGGGGGATATTTATTGATAATTTTTTTTTATGGTGGTAGGTTGCAATTTGAAGATCTTCAATAATCAGGAGTTTGCGTCTCTCCTCTCACAGTCAGTTTCACAGGGATTCGAGGCAGTTTATCAGCTCACGCGAATGTGCACGATTAGGATGTCCTTTGTGAAGGGATGGGGAGCTGAATATAGGTAAGTACATTAAAGTTCTTTGAATATCACTAAAACCGAAAGTTCTGGAAAGGGAAGTTTTCCAAAACTGGGTGAAAATGTTTGTTTTCCTGAAGAAGATTCGAACCTGGGACGGTAGCATCATAGAGCGAGCTCTCTACTACATAAGCCTTTAAGGACGAGTGGAATACCGGTGTCTCAAAAACAAAAACCATTTTTTTGACTATTTAAAAGGCAAAATAACTTACTGCTTGTAGATGATCTTTCTGAGAAACGATATTGGGCTGTTTGTCTGTCTGATTCGTCTGTCCGTCCAGCGGTCTCTATTTCTAGAGGTCAAACAGTTAAAGATAGCGACATAGAACTTTCGGCGGACCTCCCGAAAGACCGTTATCACATGCCCCTCATTTCCCCGCATCCCTTCCTTTATAATAATAATAATGCTGGCACAACATTCCACGAAGGAACTAGGCCTTCCCGCAAGGGGATTTCTAAATATGCATTATTATTTTTTCTTGTACGGGATGATGTTGTCAGTCCCATGCCCGTGGAATCAAGTGCAGTGAAGCTCACTGGATGCAATCCGAACACCTTTAACGCCAGAAAAATTCCTGGTGACCTAAAGGGGATTCGAATGCTAAACACGAGAGCTGAGTGGAGAGACCGGGAAGGGGACATCAATGAACCCGGTGCGGTTGCACTCTTTACAGACGGCTCACGGTTAGACGGCTCCTCTGGAGCCGGGTACCATTGTCCGGAATTTGGAATTGGTGGGTCAGTGCCACTTGGCCGGTATACTACAGTATTCCAGGCCGAGGTCACAGCAATCCTAATTGGGGTTCAGACTCTGACTGAATTTGGGGTTTCTGGCAGGAAAATTAACATATTTTCTGATAGCAGAGCTGCTTTGCTCTCCATATCGGGAAACAAATCCCGCTCTTCTCTGGTGCTCGAGTGCCGGAAAATGTTAGAAACGGTCTCACTTAACTGTGAGGTCGGTCTACATTGGGTACCTGGGCACAGTGGTATTGCGGGTAATGAAGAGGCTGACCGCCTCGCAGTGGCAGGAGCGAAGACCGAATTCATCGGACCCGAGCCTGCCGTGGGAGTGTCGCCCCAAATGAAGAAAACCATCATTGGGGAGGATTTACTCGCACAACATCAAGCGGTCTGGACGGCTACAAGCAATTGTCGCGTGTCCAGACTGTTATTCCACTTGTGGATAGAAAAAGGACGGAGTACCTGGTGAGCAGTAACCGCTGCAAAGCGCGGCAGTTTGCTGATCTTCTTACCGGACACTGTCTAAACAAACACCTCAACAGATTGGGTGTTGAGTGTAATCCAATCTGTAGAGGTTGTGACAACGCTGAGGAAACGGTCCTACATTATGTATGTGACTGTCCCAGCCTTTACAACACCAGACGAGCGCTACTTGGAAAAGTGGTGCTAGACTGGAATGACCTCCTAAAATTGAAACCGGCCAGTCTAATGGAATTTATCCGTAAGACTGGCTGGCTCAATTCACAACACCCTTAATTTAGGGATTATTATAAGAGGAGATGCATAAGGGGCCTAATCGGAGGCCTGGATGCAGCGGACAGGTTGGCGTGGACACGAGTTGGAGGGTGGAGCGGCTTTGGCTGAGGATGGAGTCGGGAGTGGAGCTGAAGCAGCTTGAGGAGGATAGACGCCGCCTGCTGCCCCCATTTTAAATCTATCTATCTATCTAAAGGGGATTCGAACCCGGGACACTTGCATCATAGAGCGAGTGCTCTACCACTTGACCCATTCAGTGCCCAATCCCTTCCTTTACCCTCCAAAAACATATTGTTTTGTGATTACTCGAAAACGCGTCGTGCGATTTTTTTTTTCATTTCTGAATATGATTTGGAGGTCATCTAGGCGCACATTTCGTCCTAATGCGAAAATGTCTCCGCCTAGACTGTGTCCTAATACGAAAATTAAACTACTGCAGGGTAGCCCAATTGAACTGTAAACTTTTCAAGACACTATTTTTTTTTTAAACCTTTAACGACGAGACAGTTTTCGCGGACTGAAAATCAACAATAAAAATGTAACTGATAAACAAATCAGTAAAAGGTATTACATCTAGCCTTAGAAAATTCAACAGAGTCTGATTCGGAGTATTTTTTATCTATGTGAGCGATAGGAACAAAAATAGCCTTAAAATTTAAGTAAATTTTCTGACAATACCAATGAATGATAATTTTTACTCGAATGAAAAATATTATGTTTGAGTATTGTAGTTTCTTTTTCCAAAACGGTTTTGCTTAAAAAAAATTGGAAGTATAAAAAAGAATTAAAATTAATTATGAATTTGAGAATTTAAAAAATCGGCATTTTTGAGCTTTCAAATTTACTATATAACAAATAGCTGGAGACTTGCAAGAAATATCCTAGATACCTAGATTCCTTCAACTCTCTACTTTGCAATTACGTACAAACATAAGAAAAAAATAACTTTAGGTAGTCAGGAAAAATTATTTTCTTTATGGGACACCGGTGTTCCAATCGTCCTTAAAGGGTTAATTCAAAATTAGTTTTATTTGTGTGACTGTGTTATCACATTTGCACATTAAAATTTTAATATGATTCACATTAATTGTCATTGGTGAGAGTCCATATGTGTAATTTGTGTGTTTGAATCATTTTATTTTCAAAATTTGATCTATTTGTTGATAAAAAGGTAGACTTGGCCCACAAAATTTGATATAAAATGATTTATAGCATTAATGCGAAAAATTAATGCGATTTTCTCTTGAATTTTTTAATGTGAAAAATATTTATGCTTTAAGTAAATTTAAACTTACTTTTGCAGGCTAAGTCCACTACTTTATCATTAAATAGGAAAACCCCAAATATTAAGTGACTCAAAGAGACAAATAACATATTAGGACGCTCACAAGCGACAATTAATGTGAATAGCATTAAAAGGCCATTTTCAAAGCTGTCGCAATTCAAATGTTCCCCACGTCCCACTATCCCAATGAAAAATGAATAAAAAAAAAAGAAATCTGGAAAAGGAGAAAAATGTCTGCTTGCATGTGCTTCTGCATTATTGACTTTTCTTTGTGTTGGTTCCTGTCTGAACTGTTTGTTGGTGGTTTTGGAACACGATGAGAACTGGGAATAACAGTCGCGACACGAACCAACGGAAAGGAGCAAATGATGACATGATCTCCTTTTCAAGATTTCCTCTTTTCATTTTTTTATTGTAATAGCACCATTATAATTGTAGTCTTGCAATATTTTAATTAGTTCTGAAAATAAGTTCATTTTGTCACCTCAGAAGAGATTTCTAAGAATGTTGCAGTTGCAGTTAACAAAATCAAATTTTTAATGCATTTACTGGTGCTCCTAAGAATATCGAGCTTCTTCTTTTCTCAATTAAGCGAAATAACGAGAGATTTATGTTGCAAATTGCAGGAGACAAACTGTGACATCAACACCTTGTTGGATTGAATTGCATTTAAATGGACCACTTCAGTGGCTGGATCGTGTGCTCACGCAAATGGGTTCCCCGCGAATGCCCTGCAGTTCAATGTCTTAAGGAAAGTTGTTGGCGTGAGAGAGATAAGGTAAGAAATAAAGTGTGAATGCATGAAATGTGTGTGGGCGCAAAAGTGTGAAAGGAATTAAAGAAAGAAAGAGAGAGAGAGAAAAAACCTTTACTACCTATTACTTTTACCACTATTAATCAACCAAAAGATGATAAACTTGGGAGGGTGAATGTGAGAAAACTAAAAAAAGAAAAACATATTGAGGAAAAGATATACCATTGAGAGAAAAAGCACAATATTGAAATTTTTTTTCTACAAAAAAAAAGTTTAAAAAGTAAAAAAAAACATACAAAATATTGATAAAGATTTTATCTTTTAAACAATATCTTAAGTTGTGTATACATAATAATGTTAAGATATTCAAAGAAAAAGAAAAAAGTTATATAGAGATGAGAGATCCATAAATATATATATATATATTATATCAATGATAGGGGAGTATATTAAGAGATGAAGGTAAGAAGATAAGAAGTAAAGAAAAAAAAGCAAAGAAGATGACGTAGGAGAACAACTCTATTTACCTCTTAAATTACACAACAAATTAAAAAAAAACACAAGATACACAAAAGGCAAAAGAAAATAAAATAAAAGGGGAGATTTACCCATTTAAAATTAAACCTGCAAGTGGGAGATTTTGTGGAGAAAAAGATGAAGACAACAAAAGTATATTCTCTATTGTATGTAGTAACTCATAATATAATTACGTATTTAATGAGAGGGAGAGATAGAAATTGATTGAAAATCATATTTGTTGCACTGAGTATTGTGTAACGGTGTCTCTTTTTTTTGCGTGCATGAAAATTGAATTTGAACATAAAGAAAGATCCCAGCGAACGCCCAACAAGGAAAGTACACGTTTTTAGCATAATTTTGCTAAATGAGTGCTAAATGTTTAGCAGTTCTCTAAAAGAAAAACTACTACGATGAAATATGAATTGGAATATCAGCGTTCTCAGCGGATGATAGGGGAACTAAACCTCACTGAATATTAAGCATATTTCAGCAGAATATTTAGCAAAATTTTTAGGTCATTCAGAATTTTTTTTTCATATTTATTGTTAATTATAATTTGAAGTGTTTAACTTGCTATTTAGAAATTTCCACAACGGTTTGATCCAGAAAAAAAACACCGAAAAGTGTTAAGTGAGAGCTAAAGGGGGTAGTAAAATATGATTCAGTTTGAAACTGACGTGATACTTTCAGGGAACCTAATGTGAATGTTTTCAAAAGGATCGTCTCGATAATTAACTGCTTTATCATTCTCTGGGGATCATTTTAGGAAAGTTTTACTGCACGAAACTCGTGCAGTAAAACTAAGTAGTTTCGTAGGTCCGTTCGGCTGTCGCCAGCTTGAAAGGCCAAACGGTTAGAAGAAGCTACGTGGCACTTTCGGGGGACCCCCCCATAAGTCAACCCAAAGATCGTTGACATGTCCCTCATTTCCCCCCTCCCCAACCCTCCTATTCCTGTTCAAAACCATGTTTGTTTTGGGATTGCTCGAAAAGACGTCATACGAACATTTCGTCCTTATACGAAAATCTCGTTGAATCTCGTTCCTAATAATGGTTTTTCAAGGTCAAAGGTTAAAAAGTCTCAAAAGACCGTATTTGTCAACCAAATGGTATCATGTTTAAGTGCACTTGAAAGGTCTTCGAATTCCTGACAAGCCTGAACTGATTCCAATCGGTTATGAACCTGTAATAAACCAGTTCATAACCGATCCTTTTTTAACTATAAACTTTGCAGTTTACTTAAAATACGGGATATCAATCAATTGCTATGATTATACAATGTAAGAAATATGTCGAAACGATAACGGAAAGAAGTGTTTTTTTTCTAAATTAATTAAATGCATAGCCTGATTTCTGCCCTCTCCTCTGTCGAACGACTCTTGGAACTGCTTTATGCCCTTTCCAGGAAGCAAACTCGGTTGTATACGTCCATTACAACCGAACAATGGAGAAACTTTACAAAATGTAACGGAAATGTAAGTCGTGGAGATGGTGGCTCGGAATGGTACGGAAAAAAACATGTACATCTCGGCTCAGCACAAATTGACGGTGATTTACATCTATGCGGTAAAAGACGAATTTTCTTCTTAAAAAGATATTCAGGATTACCAGAAAGTGTCTCTTTCAAAGGAAACTTCGAGACCGAAAAAAAGCCCGGGAATTTACTTTAGTAGTACAGAAAAATTGCATACCTGCAGGAGATATGTATTTGTAATAAGTTACGGAGACGCCGTGATGTATGCAAAATATTGTAGGCGACAATTTTTCGGCCTATTATCAGGGCCAACAGGGTCATAAGAAATGCATTTCAAATTTACCTCGTGAGAAATATTTGCATACAAAAATTATTTTATAAATGAGCTCCCAATTCATATCAAATTCTTTTAATACGTTTTCACTCAAGCCGGGACTCCCTGTATTATTCTACTCAAAATTGCTTAGTTTTTTTGCAAGGTTTGGTTTCTCTATCGTACGCTGTGAGCGCTAATTTCTTCTATCTTCTTACTTGGACTTCGCAGTCTCCCTTCATAGTCAGCTAAAATCTTAGCATACATTTAGCAAAATTAAGCTAAAACGGTGTATTTTTTTATTTTTGATGTTCGTTGGACAGAAAATAATATGGGTGAAAAAAGTCACAACACGGTGTAATGAGAAGACGAGTTTTGAGAAGATTTTTTTTTCTTACAAAAGGAATTACACAAAAAAGAGCAAAGCCCACAAAAAATTCTAAAGACATCTTTTAAAACTAAAATGTACACATTAATGAAACTCTTACGATACCTGTTTAAACTCAATGGCAAAGATTAAGAAAAAAAAAACAAAAATAACAAGAAAAATCTAAATGTCTCCTGAATGTCTCCTTTTATGTGAGATTTTTGCTGTAACTACTGTTGACCTGCATCATTACAAGAAAAAAAACAACACAAAGAGAGATTTAAAAAAGAAAAAAGTGTAATTGTGTATAAAAGCAAATAATGAGTAAAAAAAATAAGATGAAATATTTTATTAAATGTAAGAAATAGCCAGTGGAATCTTGTGTGAACTACTTTAGAGAGAGAGAGAGAGAGAGAGAGATTGCATGCAAAAAGAACATTCTTCTCATTACACTTCTATCCACTTCTATCTTCATAAAGAAAAAAAAAGAACAAGAAATACTAATCATTAGAAATTATGTGAGGAAAAAAACTGAAATATTTTGTGTGTTGGATTGATTATTAAAAACAAAACGCACCTGAGTAGAGAGAAAAAGAGTATAATCCCTTTTAAATGAGCGAGAGTCTAAGAAAAATTAGTATCTTAGAGTTTGTTTTGATGTGACTTCATCTCTTTTATTTTTGTGATTACGTCGGACAACTTTTTTTTCACTAAGAATTAACAAAAGATGTTATCTATAGAATATTTTTAGCTAGATATGAAAGTTTTAGGAATTAGCTGAATAATTTGAGATAGAAAAATCTCCGAAAGAGGACAATTGAAGTAATTTAAATTGCTGCTTAATTTGGAATTTTAAAATTTGCTCATTGAAAAGGAAGACCACAAAGAAGTATACACAAGCCCCTACAGTCAAGAGTACTTCTTTGTGTTTTTTTGTCTTTGTCCATCAAAACTGTGAGGAAATAACAAAATACTAATTTAGGTGTAACTTCAAATTTCCCCATTGTACTCTTGAGATTGTTGAAAAATGTGGAATTTTCATCTATTCTTGTCTTGTTTTGTAATGTTTCTTAATTTTCATATATTTCAGTCTTTGGTTGGGTACTCTTTCACTGGCTCTGATTGTCTTTGCCACAGATATCAACCAATTGCCATGTGCACTTCAACTCGTTTTCGACTCACTACGTCACTACGAGCCTTGCGAAACAGTGCCATGCGTACCATTGAAGCAACAGCCCATGTTTTCCATGGAGAAACGAGTGAAAATATGGGCTACTGGTTCAATTGTACGCATGATACCCATGATACCGTTTCTCAAGGCTCGTAGTGAGTCGAAAACGAGTTGAAGTGCACATGGCAATTGGTTGACATCAGTGGCAAAGACAATCAGAGCCAGTGACCCCATAGCTTTGTTGGTAGAGAAATTCGCCTAGATAGCGAAAGGCCCCCCGTTCAAGCCTGGGTTCCCCTTGTAGGGGGGGGGTGGGGTTATTTTGAGCTATGAGGCTACATTGATATACGAAATTAAGGGCCTCAGTGGATCAGTGCATAGAGTAGTGTCTCTATGACTGTGAGGTCTCGGGTTCTAGGCTAGACAGCTGCAGATTTTTCAGCTGTTGTATTAGTCTCGAATTCGTTAAGTGAATGAATGGAAATGTAATGCCAATGCATTGACAATGAACCTCATAAAAAAGAGAGGTTGGTATAGAAAATAAGTTTTGACATGCAGAGTTCAGTCGAATGCAAAATACACAAGGCTCTAATTTTTTGAGATTGACATTTTTCAAGTAATTTAGCCTTGATTAGAATAGGCCATTGGAATTTCTATCTCTAGGTTACCTATTTAATTAATAACTTGATATTAACACAATTTCTGCATAAGGAAAGCGAGTACCCAACAATATAGGGTAAAGTGGTACAAGTTGGACAGTGGTACAAGTTGGACAATGGTACAATTTGGACAGGGTTTTTTGTCTTTATAAATTTAGTACTTCATTTTTATTTGTATATTTTTAATGCTTTAGTTTTATAATTTGGTTCCTTGTGCTTCAAAACAAATTTTGTACTGTATTTATCAAGACAAAAGCCATGTCCAACTTGTACCGGCGAATTGTCCAACTTGTAACACTAATTCCAAATTATACACTTTACCCTACGTATCCAAAGAGCTTTGTCTTACAGTAGACTCTCTCAAATTCGGGCATTTGGGACCGAAATGTCATACGAATTAGAGAGAAATTCGGGCATCAAATTGTTTGAAATGCAACGATTTTTTGTTCTTTCGCATACTAATATTAAGTTTACATAGTCATATTTATGGTAAATTTCATGAATCCCCTTTATAATGCAAAATCACATCATAACTAAGGCAAAATATCCCAAATTTGAGAATATTGGTCTCAATTCTGAGACCAGGATCAAGATCAAGAAAATGTTAAGATTTTGGTATTCTGAAATCAAAAATCAAGATCAAGATCAAGATGACAAATCTGACACAAACTATGAGGATATCAAGATTTGCAATTCTGGAATCAATATTTCAAGATTTCAAGACGTCAAATATCTTGTTTTCTTGAAATTATTCCAAGAACCTCTCGGAAGTGCTTGGAATTTTCAAGATAGTAACAATTTGAAGAATTTCATATAGAAATGACTATTGATGAGAAATATTTCTATTAAAGTATAAGAGATGGTACAAAAAGGGGATTACTTTGAAAAATACTGTATTTGATCTTGTAATTTAATCGAAATGATAAGTTTTTCTAGATGTACATATCGAAGTACATCACCCTGAGGATACCTAAAAAATAATCACATATTGCATAAGCATTTCTTGGTTTATCACAGGTCACAAGTTTCGTTTGCACTTCCTGTAATCTCATTTGATCGTTGACGTTGGTCCAATTCAAGTCCCATCTGTCGGAGTCTGGCAAACTTTCAATGCTCATTTTCCACTTGTTATATCGCTTTTCCAGCAACTTCCAAATCACGTAGACTGCTACAAGAGTTAAAAGTGTTAATTTTCTTAATTTATATGACAAAATTTCAACAAATATAATAGAGGAAATGAAGGTATTTGTCAGAAGTGACGTTTAGTTAAGTGTGGAAAATCTTGAAATCTTAGTTCTTAGCTAATACATTTTAAGTTCCATAAATATTTCGCGTCAGAATACGAAATCTTGATTTTGGAAGTATTTGACAGCTTGAAATTTTGATCTTGATCTTGGTCTCAGAATTGGGGCCATTATCTCTTTTCCTGCTTCAATTTGCGTACTAAAGGATTAAAGGTATCCTTTAGCAGTGATTTCATGAACGTTTCTGTTGTTTTTATGCATTTTTATCCAGAAACTAAATCAAAACAAACAAATGTCAACGAGATTTCAAATTTAACTGCTGCCCGAATTAAAAAGTAGCCCGATCTTAAAAGAGCCGAATTAGCGAGAGTCTACTGTACTTTAAAAATTTGCAACATAACAGCACATAAATTACTGATGCATAGAAGTACCGTAGATGAGTATGACTTTGCAGTCCTGCTTTTTGCAAACTTTGCTTTAGGACTTAAAAAAAGTCCAGTGACCATAAAACAGTCTTCAGACTAGAGGTTTAGACCAGTTCCTGAAGATCTCAAAATCCTAAATAGCAACCAATTTTATTGCTTTTTCAGGATCTAATAAAAGTTTTGTTTTTCAAAAAATTTTGATTGTTAAGAATTTAGAGCAGTTAGGACATATGGCTGTCTTAGGTCTGAAGCCCGTATAAGGGCATTTAAGGATGGTCTACAGATCAGCCCTAAGTGTTGGAATTAAGAAAAAACTTACGTATAGCAGGGGTGCAAGTCACTCGGTAACGTATGACGATTTCTATGAATTCTATGTTTCTCTTAATTTAAGAGAAATAGTTCAATTTATTTTATTGCCAATGTTTCGATCCTGGATAGGATCTTCTTCAGGGCATCAAAGTATCAAGGAGAACAATTGTCAATTTCACATAAAACACTACTTCCCGATCTTGTATTTTTGAAGCTCTCTTAGTATTTTTGAGAGCTTCAAAAGTACAAGATCGGGAAGTAGTGTTTTATGTGAAATTGATAATTGTTCTACTTGATACTTTGATGCCCTGAAGTAGTTCAATTTATTTTTTAATTTTGAGATGAATGAAAATAGAGTTTTTGCTAAACTTTTGAAAAGGTTTTTAGTTCATTTGAACTCCTCAATTATCAAGTTAATTCTCTACTTTTAGTATCTAGCTAAATTGTAATTCTCTTTGTGACTATGTTAGATTCCGTTGTCCGGCGTAACTATCCAGAATGAGCAAGAAATAAATGCAAAGTAATTGAGTGAATACTTGTAAAATTGTCTTGCTACATTTTCAATGATGTCTTGTAATATTTGTGTAAAAAAGAAAATAGTCGTACATATAATTGTTTTTATTTGTCCCAATTTCCCCCTTAAATTTTGATGAGAATAAGTGACAAAAGAAAGCCATAAATAAACTAATATTAAGTTTTTAATTCTTCATCAAATTATTGATGCTTTATTAGTCTGTCTTAATGTTTTTTTTTATAGACGTTTCTTTAAAAATGGGAAAAAATTGAAGATGAATTTTTTATTTCTTTGAAAAAAAATTTATGTATAAAAAAAAGAAAGAAGACGAAAAAAGGCAAAATTAAACTGTGAATAGAGAGAGAGAAAATGATTTGAAGAAAAGTTTGTGTTTTAATATTAAGAGAAGGTGAAATGAAATTGAGGAAATTGTGCTGGTAAAACCAGCTTCAAAATTCATAAATCAAAATTTTTTTTTTGTTAAAAAATGTATTAAATTTTTTTATTTGTAAAATTGGTTAAATATTCGTGACAAGATTATTTGATGAGAGTGAGAAATTTAGAGGCAGTTGTGAAAAATGACGGAAAAAGTACAAAATGGTCCTAATTTTTTATTTAGAAGGAAGAAAAAATGAGATATAAAAATTATTTCGGCTGATTTTTTTTTGGAAAAGTTTTTTTTTTTAAGAGAAAACACCAATATTTTCAAATTTGATGATAAAAAAGAGAGTATGTAACCACAAATTTCTCAAAGTGGAAATTTCCTATGGAAATTGTTGACAATGTTGCTATTTGTATACGAAAAGGATAAACAAAAAAAGGACGAAAGCGTGATGTGAATTGATAAAGGAAAAGAAAAAAAAAGAGGAAGAAAAAATATTAAAGAGAGCAATAAATCTTTTATTAATAAGAGAAGGTAGAGCGAAAGGGAAAAATTGACAGCAAGAAAGTGATAAAAAAAACTAAAAATTGTTTCATGATAAAGGTGGCAAAAAAAAAAGATTTTGTAGCAAAAATGCAGCACAAAGTGCTGAGAATTCATCTTCAAATTTAATTGATTTTACAATTTATATATTTTTTCTCAAGGAAGATTTCTTAAGAGATTTGCAAATATGCTTATATGTTTTTCTTTCTCAAAGTCATTCAATTTTTTTTAAATTGCGTATTTAGGAGTTAATGAGTAAAATAATAAAAAGAAAAATCATCCAAAACGAGAAAAAAAATGCTGCCAAGAATTACAAACCCAGTAAAAGGAAAATTAACAGTAAATATTTTTGAAAATCTTGCTGATTGAGAAGTATTTTCTCCCCGGATAAAAAAAAAATGCGTAAACAAAATTAAAACTGAATACCAGGATAGGAATGAGCAATAGTGGGAACTACAAAGTAAACACAAATGGTCTGGAAAATAAGAATTTATGAGTTTCACAAGGAAAAAAAAAAGAAAAAAAAACATTCAGTTACAGCAATGCGAGGAAGAAAATTTATTAATTCTGTCATGTATTTTATAAGAATTCATTGCATATTAATAAATAAATCCTTAAAAAATAGTTCTTGGTCCTTTTTTTCACAGTTCTAGTTCATTCATGTGTTCTTTCACAATTTTTAAGGTCTCATTTTTTAACTTTTAAACAGATAAGTGTAGTCCTTAAATGCTTAAATAAACTGTGACAATTTCATCAACTTAATTGAATAAGGGCTAAAATGGTGCTATTCCAATGGAAAATGCACATGTTTCTTAGCACTTTAGTGTTCTCAAGTTCCTCTGCATTATCGACTTTTTTGTGTTGGTTCTTGTCACGACTTTTTAGTGGTTTTATTAGGTGAGATTCTTAATAATCTCAAATACCATTCTCCTAACAAAATCTCATGTCCTTCGATCGGCCCCAATCTCGTGAAATGCCACTTCCCGTTCTAACATCGCAAGTTCATAAAACTACCTCTATAGGCGCTATTATTGAAAAGAAAAATTTTCAATTTTCTAAATTAAATAACTCAAAAATTCCTTCATGCATCGGTCTGAAATTTTAGTATGTTGTAGCTCTTGACTATACCTATCAAACAAAAAAATACTTAAGTCGATCCATAACCCCTGACCCGAGCTATAAGGGGTCAAAGTACGAAAATTGATCGGTCTCTATCTTCGGTTCTAATTAACATATCGATCTAAATTTTGACTTTTTGGTTTCGTCTCGATGAGCACTTTCAGATGGAAGTTCAAAAAGTCACCACAGGTAGCGCTGCGATAGCGTCAAAATTCATCAAATTTCAAACTCATTTTTCTCAAAAACGGCATTGTGCAAGTTAATCAAATTTGAGAGAGTTGAAGTCTAGGCTATGAAGTTTACAAAAAGTGGCGTGGTTTTGCTGTGGCTATAATAGAACCGGAGATATGAGGGGACAAAGTTCACGAAATTCAAAATATCATATCTCCGGTTCTCTTTAACCGATTTTGATTAATGGGGGCTTAAACAGAAGATCTTACAAAATGCTACAACTTTCTAGAACATTTGAACTTCGTGGGACCAACAAGGGGGGCGCCACAGTCGAAAAACCAATTTCAATATAACATAAGCTCAATTATCTCGACACGTTCTTAACCGATTTTGATGATTACTTCGACATAATTGTAGACGACATTTATACCTATATTTCGTCCATACATCATTTTTCGATCAGACTACGCTATGTCTCAGATTTTGCCGTTTTAGTGGTTATGATTTTATCAAATAATGGCGCTGAGAAAGTACACAGTACACAGGTACAATCGAGTTCCTCAAATTTGAACTCTCTCTACACAGTAAAAAATAATTACATCGATTATCTCGTTTAATAGGAGAGCATTGATAATTGTAGTAAATTTTAAACGATTATCGTAGCGTGCAAAGTTGAAACTCAAAAAAGTTGAATTTTCGTAGTTAAAAAGTACACTTAATCCAGGGATTAAGCGCATTTTCGGGATCGAAAAAACACGCGAAATGGCATTACGCATCGAGAAAATTTACATATCCGCAGGGGCCTTATTTTGAGTAAATCCGCCGTATAACGAATTTCGCGCATAGTAAAAGTAGATAAAGAATCAATAAAGATTCAACTGTTTAATACAAATTTTTTTGGATTTTTCCGGACTGCTACTTGCAGGCATTGCTTCCTATCTACCTTTGCGTTTGGCTCTTTGTTTATGGTCCCCTCACGCGTTAATTTTCTTGACACTTCCTCTTGCTTTCCTCTTGGAGGTATGCTCCACACATTTAACGTACTCGATTTGTTTTATATTATGATCTTTTTACTCTTTCCTTATATGTTTCCCTTACAATTAATTTTCCTACCGCCTTTCCTAATTCTATCCTTCCAAAACAGCCGCAGCTAATACGTACTCCTCTTAGGAGTCCTTGCTGCGACTTACCTTTTGTCATCTGCAAAGCATTTCACTGATTCATATTTGTACTGTATGATATACGATTATTGTTTTGTTTTTCTTAAATTCATTAAATTGTACAAATTATGTAACGGCCTATACGACTAATGATTCGGGATTTTCTGCCGTCTTGCCCGATGAAGTCGGTTGTGAAGTCGGCGGCAGCCGCAGATGATAAAAGAGAAATAAATTATTATTATTATTAAAAAAAATGCATTAACAGTACCTACTGGCCAGAGTTATTCAATAAATGGTTAGAATATTTAAAAAATTTACCTTAATAAAAGAAATTAAAGTTTTGTTCTGGAAAAGTAGGAAAATACTTTTAAATTTCCCGCGTCACATAATAGTATACATTTAGGCGTATTTCAAAAATGATTTCATAAATTGACTCCCAATGGTAGGCAAACTTGCATACAGTAGTAGACTCTCGCTCAATCTGCTATTTTTCAATCGGGCGAAAAATTTTGTTGACAATTTTCACGTTTAATTATGGAGCTAATTTGCTCAAATTCGCTGTAGTTCTTCCTATTTTATCGTGATTCTTTATAATTGACCACTTTTTGTGGAATTTCCAAAGGCTGTGACGCCCAAATCTATCGATAAACCGTATGACATTTTGCCCCAAATGCCCAATTGAGAGAGAGTCTACTGTAATTGTATGTGCATAATTTCGTCAGGTGCATAATCCCGAAGGACTTAATGCCGGGACTGAGTGTAAGTTGAATTTTTCTCCAAAAGTTTTACTGAAATTACACAAAATATAAAAAGAAGAAGAATGAGTTCAACCGATAGTAGTTGAAAGTTGAACTTTTTGCTGCGATAATCGGTTGAAAAATTACTACGACAATCGAATTGATTCTATTACACACGATAATCGTAGAAATATTCAACGAGTAAATTAAATGAAGTTTATGCTATTTTGTTGGTTCATTTTAGTACTATTATAATAATTGCCACCATTATTTATTGCACTTGGACCATTAATAAGGGTTGAATTTTACCAATTCTGCAATTTAATTGATTCCTTTTCAATTGAAAGTTGATTTTTTCAGTGGTTGTTATTCAAAATTTCAACTATAGTTCAGTTCAACGTTCAATTAATTCAACTTGAAAATTTCATCTTGTTTTTACTGCATAAGCTGGTTAGGATTATCTGTACCTTATTTAAATAAAGTCTATACTATTGAGTAGTATACTATGTATGCACTATACAAAACCTTAAAATATTTTTTTGAGTTTTGGAAACTATGTCTTGAAGTCAAAACACAAAAAGTGACTAACATACCGGCTGTCCCCTATTCAATTCACCAGGTATCCCAGGTATGTAAGTTCTGGAAAAATAAAAGAGTACTTCGTTTTATCATCTGAGATGTTAAATTATATAAATAAAACACATTTTTGTTAGAATTATTTTTTTTATTAACCAAAATGAAATATATTTTCCTCTTAGCCAAGTTGAAAACTATTTTTTTACAGTGTACCGTTAAGATGTTTGATTTCAAAAAAGTCCCATAAAATCTTTATGGTTAGGGGGATTTTATAGCAGAAATTGTCAAGAAAAGTGCAATCGATTTCTAGAAGTGTGTCTTATTTATTTAATTTTCTCGCGAGTATTTTTACAAGTTTACCGAATTTTCTGATATTCTTAGTACCTTCATCAGTTCTAGAAGCATCCGTGATACTCTTATCTGATCAAACCCACTGAGAAATAGCCAAAAAGACTCCGTTAAACAGAGAGAAACAATGGAGTTCGTAAAGCCTGGAAATCACGTTCTTTATGTCTGGATCTCGAAGGTTCAGTCAGGCCTGGAGAAGGCTGTAAGTGAGATCCGTTCCCTGAAGGATGTGGTCGTGAGTGTGGAGAATTCTGAACGCTTGGAAGATTCTACGTACACAAACTCCACCTTCGACATTATCATTTCACATTGCTCAAGCGAAAGCACCACCAGCGACAAGCTCAAATTGTTCCTGAACCTCGTGAAGCCCCAGAAACCCGTAATCTTCATCTTCCTGAAGAGTGATGAGTCCACGTTGGAGTCCTTTGAGTTCCAGCTGAAGACATCTGGATACGTGAATGTGCGGAAAAATGCCAGTCACGGTGAGTTCAATGTCTGCAAAATCTTTCCGGAAGTTTCTATTAAAAGCGATTTCCTTTGCTTTTTGGGCAGTTTTTGTGGCTGAAAAGCCCAATTATGAGGTTGGCTCATCCATGAAGCTCTCGTTTGCTGCTAAAAAGCCCACAGCTGCAGTCTGGAAGCTGGATGACGACGATGAAGAGGCTGAAGTGATCAATGAGGATGATCTGCTGGATGAGAGTGACAAGAAGAAGCCCGATGAGGCATCTCTGAGGGTTTGTGGAACCACAGGAAAGCGAAAGGCCTGCAAAGACTGCAGCTGTGGACTTGCAGAGGAACTCAATGGCCAGAAGAAAGCAACAGATGCTCCTAAATCTTCCTGTGGCAGTTGCTATCTGGGCGATGCCTTCCGCTGCGCCAGCTGTCCCTACCTCGGAATGCCTGCTTTCAAGCCAGGCGAGAAGATTCAACTGTCCAGTGATCAGCTCATGTCTACGTAAACACAACCTTCCAGGAGAACATTCACTCGGATTTTATGTATTGTGTATTCCAATGAAGAGGAAAACAAGGAAATAATAAATGTGTTATCACCTAATTTCTCATTATCGCAACCTTGTTTTAGCCCACAACTCTTTACAATTCATTGTAATCCCTGGAGAGATTGGAAGAATATTCTAGAAAGGGCTGATCAATGGTTGATTTCAGCATCTTTAACTCTTTCCGGACCGCAGCATATGCTGCAAGCCAATTTCACAATTTTTTAATCAAAAATATCTAAGCTCAGGAATTAATTGAGGTCCTACAAAAAAAATATCTTACATTTGGACATCCTTATAGTTTGTAATCATCCACAAAAATAGGATTTTTATCAGTTCTGAATAATTAAAAAACATTATTTTTTACAGAACATTCATATGCTGCTTTGGATACTCAGAGTCCCAAAAGAGACGAAAGGGTTAAGGGTTTTCCAATCCAAGTCGTGCTTTATCATTTTATAATGCATAAGCTTCACGTGAAAACGGCGCAAATCGTACCAATTAAGCCTTTAAGGCTCATTTATACAGGGGCATTTTTAATCCAAATCTCCCTTTCAAAATTAAAATCCAAAATCCCTAAGAGCTATGGTTACCTTTCGATTTATAAAATCTCTACTGAAAAGCTTGATAAAGCAAAAAATTCCAAAAATTATTCTTTTCGATATTAGATGGTATAAGTCTGTGAAGAACAGGGTGCGTGTCTTAGATAAAAATGAAAATATTGTAAAGGCGGGTTCTTCAAGAACTTTTATATTCAAAAAATCTCTTCCTTTCGGTAATGTCCTGGCTATCAAAATTGGAAATTTGATTTGTCTAGTTCCACTTATTAAATTTTAATTATTTCGAGCTTAACCCTTTAACGACGAGACACTTTTTACGGACTGAAAATCAACAATAAAAATTAAACTGAGAAACATAATCAATAATAAGTCTTACATCACTAACCTTGGAAAGTCTAACAGAGTCTAATTCGGTGTGTTTTGTGCTTCTATGAATGATAGGACACAAAAATAGCCCAAAAATTTAAGTAATTTTTCCGACAATACCAATGTATAATATTTTTCGCTTGTATGAAAAATATTACGTATGAGTATTGTAGTTTTTATTGCCAAAAGGGTTTTGCTTAAAAAAAAATTGGAAGTATAAAAAATAAATAAAATCAATAATGAATTTGAGAATTTAAAAAAAATCGCAATTTTTTAGCTTAAATATTTACTAGAGAGCCCAGCACGGGTCGGGTTTTTGGGTTTTTTTCAACCCGCATCCGCAATGGATTTGACCCGTACCCGACCCGACCCGTTGAAATTTAGTGCTGCCCGACCCGACCCGGTCCGCAAAAAATATTTAATACCCGTACCCAACCCGACCCGAAAATAGTAACCCGAAAATTATTAACCCAATCAAAATCCTCTCACGCCATTTTAATTAAGGTACTATTTGAATTAAAGTGATCAATATAAGTAATTCTAGAAATATGGCAGCGACTCATTCGATCCTTTCTGTCGTCTTGAATTCTTTTTTTATGTCTTTTCTTGCGTCTTTGTTTCTCTTTGCTTTTTATTCTTTGTTTAACTTGTACTTTTGAACTTGGTTGGCTCAGACGGCTTATACAACGTGTGAAGGAGCTTTTCCACCGTTTTGCTCTAGAGGTTGGTCACCAACGCTAAGACGGCGGTGGATGCTAACTGTCTCTTTACTTACTCAAGCTATCTCTGTGCTTTCAAGAGATTTAATCCCAATAGCACGCATTGTAAATAAATAAAAAAAAAATAAATAATAAATATGTCAAAGACATGTTTACTAAAAAAAATTATTATGCGTTGGGCATTATAACCAATTCAACACAATAAAACCGTAAAACATTTTAAAGTAGAGTAGTGTGTTAAAATAATATTGCTATTTCTTTATTTGCGGAAATGCCAATTTGAAAAATTTCGATTAATTCCTGTTTAATAAGTACTCCAAGATCAAGAAAAGTCGTGATATCAGAGCAACAATATCTTGCAAAATACATGAAATTTATAAATTACTAGCTCAGAATAAAAATCAAGCATATTCTATATTGCATAAGCATGGGATATTTTTTATTTTTATAATAAATCTTAAAATTATTTTTCGATTTTTGCTATAAGGCGTCGATAAAATTCGCACGCAATTAATGTGAAACGATTGAGATATTGCGTAAAATAATCATCGCCACGCTAACCGCTTAAGTGTTCAATTCAAACTTCGCAATACTTCAGAATAAAATGCTCTAACCTTTAATGTAGTTAAACTCGCACTCGCACTGGCCAAATATAAAACGACTGAAATTGCGCTGTTGCAGATGATGTACAAAACAGTTCTGATTAAGCTTAAAACAAGAAACAACTCAATCATAAAATGGTTAATATTTCGCCTAAAAACACGCACAGCTGAATCATAAAACGGTTAAGATTGAGATTAAAATCACGCACAGCTTAATCTTAAAACGGTAAATGCGCTTAAAATCACGCACAGCTCAATCTTAAAATGGTGAATGCGCTTAAAATCACGCATAGTCAATCACAAAACGGTAAATGCGCTTAAAACCCTGTATTCATTTTCTTCCTCCAGCGTTAATCTTATCAAGTCATATTTAACCGGTAGATCTCAGTCCGTTAAAATTGATGACTTTGTTTCACCTCCCTTACCCCTTTCCAGGGGAATTGGCCAGGGCTCTGTTCTTGGACCTCTACTTTTTTCTATTTACGTCAACGATCTGTCTTTAACTTTAAGTAACCACAACTTCCATTTATACGCTGACGATTTACAAATCTATCTCTCTGGCCATGTCCGTGCCCCTGAGAGATGTTTCAGTGATGCTAAAAGTATCTTGAATTCAGTCTCATGTTGGGCATTATTTAATGAACTACTCCTTAACCCAAAGAAGTCGCAGGTGATGATTGTGTCGAGTAATCGAATCCGTCCTTCTCCAATTCCCATTTTTCTCAATGGTGAGAAAATTCCCTGTGTCCATAAAGTCAAGAATCTTGGAATAATTTTCAATGATTCTCTGGCTTGGGACGATCACATCTCTTACATCTGCAAGAGAGTGAACTTCTCACTTCTGAATACTAAAAGTCGTTGATAATTTTAAATAATGACATGGACTGTAGTGCGACACAAGTGTCAAATCTGGAACAAAATATGGACTGTAGCGGGGCTTTACTGTATATCAAATACAACTGGATTTCCGAATTGTCTCGAAAGCGAAAAATCAATTTCCATTCATATTAGGAGTTATAGATTCTCCAATAGTGTTTTGGATAAAAGGTAAATGGAATTCTGTTTCCAGAAAAAGTTGTTGATGTTCGAAGCATTCAAACAATTCAAACTCAGTTTCAAATTTTCAAAGTAAATTTTCTCACAAGCTGGGGGAAATTTATAAAATACCGTGCTAATAAATTATTAAAAGTATACTCAGTGATTATGAGGGGGACTACAATTAAATGAGCCGTCTCGCTTTGATTAGGTGAGTATACTTAGGCAATCATGTGGACGATACACGAGAAGTGAAAATGTCTTTTCTTTGACTTACGAAAACGATCTTCGAATTTTTTTAAGCTTCATCTGTGGCTCACAATTCCTTCATTCAGTGCTGAACTTAAGTTTAACTCTCTAACGCGCAAGACCGCCTCCAGGCGGTCTTCACAAAAATCACATTTACAGCGACAATAAAGGTTTTATTTATTTAAAAGTGTTATAGTGTCCTCGGTAATAGTCTTATAAACATCTCTTGAAAAAAATCTAGGATATTTTTTGAGTGGATTTTAGCTAACTTCAGCTCAGTAAATTTTACCACTTTCGAAAATTTAATTTAAAAATTCGAAAATACTTTTGAATTTTTCGAACCTTTTAATAGAGTTCCCTTTACCTCTTATCTAAGACACTATTGGAGAATCAAACTCCAACTGTGAATGTCGAAATATCCTTGTATATACAAGTCTTTAATTTAATCAAATTTCGTCGTTCTGAAAGGGTTGCGTATACATTTCTAGTTAAGGATTTTTTGTCAAAAAAGAAGTAATTTATTTTTGAAATAAAATTATTCTCGTTTTCGTAGAAAATCTTAAATAATCGTAGCTGTGATTAACTCTAGCTGATCAGAAAATACGATGGAAGTCAAATAGGAATTGAAAATGTTAATTTTAATATCATTTTGGAGACATTTTATTACTTTTGAGAATCCAATCGATTTTTCAATTTCTTTTATACTTTTAGAATTTTTAAATTTAAAATAAAGCCAGATATCAAGGATTTGAAATGCATTTCTAACTTTCAGAGGAAACTTTATAGCAACTTTCAGTTTGCACTTCTTGTTATTTTATTTATTAATTTATGTCTCAGTACAATCTAGGTGCAATATGAAGCTGTAATACTATGATTAGGAAATTTGAAATATTTTCAAGTGGTTCAAATCAATTACTCCGATTACTCCTTTCTATCTCACCGTTCACAATCTTTGGTAATGCGTAATCCGATTAGTAATTTCCTTCAATAGCCCACAAAATATGTATAAAAAATATTAAACGCGTCACAATTGATAAACATTTGAACGCCCTTTTGTGAGCTGAGTATCTCTTGTCTTTGACTGATAACACAAAACATGGGTATTCGATAAGAATTCACGAATATTCTGGGCAGTCGTTAGAAAACATTTCGTGATTGACATTGTGCAATGTGATAAAATTGCTCACCTCTTTTTTCTCGCCTTCGAAGTTGAAAGTGTTCAGTTTGTCTGCAGATTGGAGCCACAATGTCGTTCTTCATCTGGATAACGGTGGGATAATAAGGAATATCCTGGAGAATTTTCACTTATTTAGTAATATTATTGGTTTTACAGATAGTCGCAACGCTCCTCATAGTTATTTGGTTCATTTTGGTAAGTTATAGACGTTGATAAAAGTGAAATTGATGACGCAAAAAATACCTTCTGGTTGCTTTCAGTACGCCCACAGAGTTCACACAGCCAAGAGGAGAGCACAAACTCTTCCTCCAGGGACTAGAGTGGTCAGAGCGAATAACAATACCGTCATCTACACAATCCCAACAACACAGCAATTGGCAACGACTTATCCCTCAATTGGACAGACTTACAATACACAAGGGACTACACAGAATGGAACAACTCTTCCTCCAGCTTACGGTGAGGAATTTTATTTAATTGAACTATAAATAATAAGGAATTTAGTTTTTAGGTTTCATTATATGCAAGAACTATTTCAATTATCTCGGACAATACACCATTCCTTCTTAATCCGAGACACCCTCTCATCAAAATAATAGCGAAGTTATCGTCCTTATAAAAACGATCCAAAATTTAATCTGTTGGATGTAATGATGCTATTCCAATGAAAAACGAAAAGGAGAAATCTTTCTCCTAAACTTTTCTTTAGTACATGACTGTTCTAGCACATGTTTAGTACTTTTTTAGCACTTAACTGTTCTCAAGTGCTTCTGCATTATCGACTTTTCTTTGTGTTGATTTCTGTTACGACTGTTGTATAAAGTCCTTACCGTAAAGGATTTCCCCTTTTTATTTCTCATTGGAACAACACTGTAATTCAGTTTAGGGTTGAAGTTTATTCTAAAGCTTTCCTGTTTTATAAGGAATCAAGAACAGTCTTCCGTAGAGTCATCAGAAATAATAAAAAAAATAATAACATTTGTAAGATAATTACATCTATCACTTTGCACGTCAAATGTTTATCTAAGCAAATTTCTTATAAGAATGTTACTGTTAAAAAATCGAGGAAGCGACTGAAATTTATTTTGGTGGCTAGTTAATTTGCTTTTAATGGATATGCTATCAATCAGATAGGCGAATAATTCCACAACAAATTTACTTATCTCTAATATATAGTTTCTAGCCAATTACTAAGTTTATCGAGTACTGATATCGTAATTGGTTCCAAGAACTTGAAAATTTGAAGAAATGATTTGATTCAAAGGCATAACATTTACATATTATTATCAAGGGGAAAACTTATCTCGGGGTACTCTGGTCAATCTGATATACATTTTTTTAGGGAACTGACGGGGAACCCATACATTTTTTCAGGGAACCCAGGGAACCATATATTTTTCAGGGAACTCTCAGGGAATCCCGGGAACTCAGGTATTTTTTCAAGGAATCCGGGGAACTCATTTATTTATTCAGGGAACCTGGGAAACTTATATTTTTTCAAGGAACTAGCGGGGAACTCAGGGGAACCTGGGGAACTCATGTAATTTTTCACGGAATCCAGGGAACCATATATTTTTCAGTGAACTCTCAGGGAACCCGGGAAATCTATACATTTTTCAGGAAATATACGGGAAAACATACATATTTCAGGGAATCCCGGGAACTCATGTATTTTTTCAAGGAACCCGCGGGACTAATTTATTTTTTTCAGGGAACACGAGGAACTCATATTTTTTTCAGGGAACTAGCGGGAAACTCATGGAATCCATACATTCTTTCAGGGAACACCGGCAACTCAAGTATATTTTCAGGGAACCGGGAACTCGAGCCACTCCATTTGTTTATGAATAACCCCTTGATTATTATCACATTATTTTTGGAGAATTTCCTTAATTTAGTCTTTTAAAATATAAAAAAACAGACTAAAAAAGAATCTATTTCAGTCAGTAAATCAAAATTGAATATTAAATCGTTTAATCGGTTTCTTATAATCCTTCCAAGTGTGTCTTGGCTAAAATAGAAAATTTGGCAGACTTTATACATATTCTATTTCGAAACGTTATGAATTTGAAAACAGAACAGAAAACAGAAGGAAATATTTAATGACATTGTTAAAAACATTTCGCTTTCTCCTAGCTCGTTAACTTCGCAAGTAGGGGAAAGTAGTCTCCCTTCGAATGTTCATGCCTTCGAATAATGTGAATTTCCTTTTATTTTTACTAAGATATTTACACATTTTTGTAAAATATTAGTTAGCTTTTCATCAATTATTGATGATTATGTGATAATTGTGTATGAGTCTCTAGGAAAAATAAAAGAAAATTTACATTACTCCAAGGCATGAACGTTCGAAGGGAGAGTACTTTCCCCTATAATATCTGATACTGAAAAGTACAGTTTCGAAAATTTTTCAAACACAAAACGACTCGAGGTAAATATCAGTGAAGAATTCCAAGTTCGAAATGAAGAATTTAAATCAAAATGCTCTCTTTTAACTATTTTTCTTTTAACTGATTTAGGGGAAGTGCTCATAATTTGAGACAGTTTTTAATTTTGGACACTTTGAGAGTAAAATTGGACACCAAAAATAAATTGTTTAACATGATGGAATTTTCTTACAATATTTTTTGAATAATGTATTCTATCTAAATATTTATTTTTTGGAAGATTTTAACACTAAATTCGATAAATTTTGAATATGATTTGAGTTTAAGTTTTGTTTAAACTTCAGTGTTAGCAGTTGTGCTTACGAGAACTCTGATAGAACTTTTTGTTTTCATCAGTCTTAGCTGTGCTGAAGTACTAACATTTTTTCCTCGATATTTTTAAGTGATTTTATTAATATCATATAATTATTCAGAAACTGATCTAAACCTCAATGCGATTAAGAAAATTAAGTTTAAACTGTTAAAAAGGAAAAATTGTCGTTTTTACTACGTATAAGGTGTTCAAACCTAATATTTAGCCATATGGCTTAATTCCGGTAATTTCTTATCAAGTCAGATTATTGCCAAAATTGTACTGTAACTTTGGATGTTAAGGATAAATAATTCCTTAGATATTCAAAACTCAGTAAAAAGCGCTTTTTATCTAGAATTTCAAGATCTTCGGGAGCTGGGCTAAGCTTAAAGTCTGAAATCCATATTATGAAAAACACAATAGGAAATGTATCACATAATTAAAAGAGAATCAAAATACTTTAAAAAACAAATTTTTGGAATAGACAAGTAGGGTAAGTGTACCAAATTTCGGCATAGTTGCATGCAACGCCAAAGTCTTATGTTTGAAATGTAATATTTTTAATACAAATTGAATTTATTTGTTACTTTTTTTATAAGGAGTGTTCCTTGGAACCTTATAGGCAGTCTATCGTCTTTATTTTCTCTAAATTCATTTCTAGAGTATGCAAAAACTAAAAATTCAATAAAATTCGAGGAACAAAAAATGTGGCCGAAATTACAAGCTGGTCGGAATTTGGCACACTTACTCTATACACACTGAAAATAGAACTGCTGAAATTAGAAAATCGTCATTATAGTTAGGACAAGGCCTTCAGGGCTTCGCACATACATTGGCTTCAAACAAACACTTCATATTTTTCCCGTATTCCTTTAATGCTGACCTATATAGGGGAAACTGGGGCACCACCAAACACGGGATAGCAACAAACACTGCGACTTTTTAATCAGCTATTCGACTTTTAAGGACAAGACCTATAGCAATTTATAGGCACTATAGGGATTCTTGTCTACTGAAGAAATGGTTGAGATAGTAGTCCAAGTAGTTAAGAAATAAAAATTAGTGTTTAGTGCTACCCCGTGTTTGGTGGTGCCCCCGTTTCCCCTATAGCATATTTCATTAGCTAGTCTTAAGTCACACATTTTTTGAAAAAGTAGGTCAGACTCAGTAAATGAAAATGGGAAAAATATAAAGTGTTCCAAGCCAGAGTATGTGCGAAACCTGAAAGCCTTCCCCTACGCTTTTGGCTAGTCAAAGCCACGACTTTTCCCAAAAATACACAATGAAAGCATTTGTTGACGAAACCTTATCAATTGATTTTTCTTATCTCTACATTTCTCTGCAGATTTGCCACCAACTTACGATCAAGTCGTGATTTTGCCGCCAACAAGTGCTGAGACCACCGTCACCACTACCACAAGAACTGAAGTCCGGAGTTGAGGACAAGTGTCCTGGGAGCAATTGAAGGATCTGCGTTGAGTGAGAGAAAGGCAGCTTCTGTGTTTGAAGCATTTTTATTTTTGAAGAAATAATAAATTTCACGTAATTTCTATTATTTTTTTCTTATATTATTCATTTTTTTCTATCCTTTTTTCTGTGTCTTTCACTTGCATGTACAATTTCTTGAGATGAAAGAAATCCCAAAGAAAATACGAAACACTCTTTTAATCACTGAATTTTGAAAATTATTTTCATTACTTTCACGCAAAAAACGTCCAAAAAATGCTGCTAGAATTAAACACTTTGAAGTGTACATTGTAAAAATAATGCTACGTTTTTTTTTCCGTAAAAATTACGAGTGTTTCCAAAACTTGAGCTTGATCTTGGACACATTTTGTTTCACTCATTGTGGAAGTTCTCTTTGCAAAATTCAAAAAGGTCCGGAAAATGATAAATATATTCTCTTTTATCTTTGTTTATTCGATGCTTTTTTTCCTTTTTTCTTGCTCTAATTATAATTTATGGCACACACAAATAAATTTATGTGTTTTCTAATTTTTAATATCTTAATTATTATAGCTTTTCTTTATGATTATTCAATCAGGAATAAGTTTTTTTCTTTATTTTTTTCTTTTCTTTATCATATAAATGCAACACTTTTAATTTTATTACTCTACTTTCTCATTTTTTTTCTTCATCAATTTTATACCAGAAAATTACTATTGGAAATCGTCCATAGAGAATATTTTCAAAAGGGGTTAAACACGCTATTTAATTTAGTTATTTCTTCGAAATCTATCATTTTTATCTGTTTTTTTTTCTTATTTTCTCACTAGAGAAAATATTTCTAAATTAAAATGCACGGAATACTTTCAAGGTATTTCTCTTCTTTTTTTTTGTAAAATAATATAAAATGTAATTTTAAAATGAAAGAAATACAGTGATATAAATACAAGAAAACATATAGAAAGATATACGGTGTGTAACAGGTTTTAATATTAATCCTCCAAGTTTTTTGTAGAACTTTTGAAGAACTTAGAATGTTCAAATGTAGAATCACAAATTAGGATCAAAAGCATAAGTCCAGACATGTCAACGCATTAATTGGGATGACATCAAATGTAATTTTTAGACAAATGGTTGTAATATGGAATAAGTTCTACAGCTAATTCGCTTTCGAAACACTTTCGTAATTGAAATTCTAACAAAGAATAAGTCTATGACCATCCTTTTGTTTGAAAGAATGTCAATCATTAGTCAACTGGTATTGTAACAGCTCAATTAGCAATGACCCACACTAATATTTAAATTATAGCGAGAATGTCATTGCTGTGGAACTTGTGGAACCCATTCAATACTTGTACCTCTGATGGTGAAACATCGAGTTACAAGGTGATCGAGAGAATATAAACTGTTACGATTGTTCACAGTTATCAGTTTTCGACACAATTATTTCAGTCATACAGAAAGAAAGGTCTCAGTTGTGGAATTTATTCCACACTTGAACCTCTGATCTTTAAAGGCTTAAACAGATGACTAACATGTTTAGGCCCATCGTCATCTTATTGAAGCTTTTTATAGAAATTTGAGGCCATGTTATGGCAATTGTCAACTGGAAGCTTTTATTGATTACCAAAAATGAGTATTTAATTAAATTTAGTTTAAAACACTTGAAGCATCGCACAATGGATACGCTGAAGCTGAAAGTAGAACTGGAAACTGTCATATTTTCCATGGCTAGATTTATGACTGATCAACATTTCCTAATTCTTCTTGTACTTTTCACTGATCACTTCTCGTCTCAAAGAGGTTGTTCATAAAACGAAATCCCACGGTAAATGTTCAAAAGTCAATGACGACTTCAAATGTTCTGAAAATCGTTCCCGCCAAGAAACTACTTCCCAGCGATCATAGTTAGCTGAAAAAGGTAGTGTTTTCAGCATATGTTTGCTGAGTTGGTAAAAAAAAATATGCTGACCGTTCAGCAGTTCTCAAACAAAATATGCTAACCAAATATATGAAAATGGCATTGCCTGGCGAGTTTCGTTTAAAGGTTAGCAGAATTCAGCTAAAAATACAAATATTTTCAGCTGAATTGAAATCGGTTAGCATTTGGTGCTCGCTGGGTTCGTAGATCGTCTACTTGGCTCTCATCTTTTTCCCATAAAATTTATAGCATGGGAAAACAAAAGCTCAATACTGAGCTGTTTTTCATAAAAAAGTTTCCAGTTTTCACCTCTGACAGCACGTGATGAGTCAAATAAAAACACTTAATAAGCCTAAACATTTTCATCGTTCATTTGAGCCTTAAGAGTAAACAAGTTCCACATTCTAGATCAGTAACAATTCTACCTGCATTTGTTATAAGGGACGCATCTATTTGAAAGTAGAATTTAAGATATTGAACAAGTTCCACAATCTACTAGATACTACAGTTAGATCCTCAATAAGTTTCAATAATCAGTTTTGAAAGCGCTCTTGATCAATAAAAAATTATATACGAACACGATCCACACGATACTTCACCTCTTAAGTCAATTTATGAAAAAAAAACCATAAACCGAGGTAAAAGTAAATAAACATGCATTGGTTCAGCATGTAGAACCACCCTTTAAATTGTGACGAAATTCGCTCGATTATCAATGAGGCCATTTACACCACCGCATTAGATTGAAATTGAATTGTCCATCACAGAAAAAAATATTTTGTAAAAATGTTCGTAAATGTTTGAGAATTCCTATGGGAGAGTTACGAAATGCTCGTAAATCGTATAACCCATAAACAAGTTCGTAAAAGTTTGTACTTTTTTCACAAACATTGTTCGTAATATGATCACTTGACGAGCATTTTTTGTACTTTTACAAACATTTGTTCGTAAATGTTCGTAAACACACAAAAAATGTTTGTAAAATTTTGTCATTTGTTCGTAAATGTTCGTAAAATATTCGTCAGATAAACAAAAATTTAGCACAAAATTTTATGAACATTTTTTGTGTGTTTACGAACATTGACAAACAAATGTTTGTAAAAGTACAAAAAATATTTGACATACAGAAAATATCAATACTGATTGGCTCAATTTAAGCACATTTCTCGTTAAGATAGAGAAAAATTATCTTTGACAAAATTGTAAAGGAATAAATTTCCTATAAAAATATGTCCCTTTGATATTTTTAACGTTTGCGAGAGTAAAACGTCACAAATTTTGAGAATTTCCACAAAATCGACTTTTAGAAAATGATTCGAAAATCACATTTCTTTCGAGATAGAGGAAAATAGTCTTCTGTAATGTTGTAGAGCAGTAAATTTCCTATAAGAATATGCTCATAATAAAACGTTTAAGTTTTCTCAGAGCTCGTGAAAGAATTAAATATGCATTTTGACAAGTTCTGCCCCAGTCTCCCTTATGTTTGCCACTGAGGGGGTAATTCCCAAAAGGACAAAAGGTGAGTATTACAGTAGAGTGTCTTCTAAATTCGAACGCCCTGGGGGTATTTCTGACATTTCTCACCTCCCAAATTCGATTTTTTTTTCCAAAACTAACGTAATTTATGTGAGATTAAATTGTACTTTGAATCAAATTCCCGTACTTTCTCCCAAGTCTTAGTGGTAACATACTTCCTTTTCATTTTTGTAAACATTCAGCAAGAAGCAGATAAATATGAATTTTCATTCATCCAGAAGAATTTTTTAACATAACCTCAAAATTGACATTTTGAATCCAAAAGTCGTTCGAATTTGAGAGATTCAGATTTGAGAGGCTCAACTGACTCAAATTTATATAACCCGGATAACCCACATTTCTTATTCTTATTCTCAGAAATTATAAAATCTCCAGATTTATTCCCTCTGGTGTACATGGCCTCAATGAAGCCATTTATGCCGAAGACTGAGATTAAATTATCCCAAAATCCGATTGTTGGACAATTCAATCTCAATTCAGTGCGGCAGCGTAGACTTTAAAGTTGTTTTATCTTGGGTGGCCAAAAAGTGCTTACATGGCGAAAAGGGCTGACTTTACCCTATGATCTGTTATGCCCTAGACCCACTTACGACTTAACCCGAGACACAGATTAACGTAGTTAAAATCAAAATAATGATAAGATTATATTTCCATCAGTTGCTGGCTAATCCGTATCTCATCTTAAGCCGAGAAACGGCCTAGTTAGTTAGTGGAAAACTGATGGGAATTTAGTCAAATCATTATTTTGATGATAATTACGCTAAGCCGTCTCTAGGTTTAAGTCGTAAGTGAGTCTAGGGCTAGTCCCCGGCGAGTTGCCTTCAAAGTTGAAGCCAATTTCTTGCTTTCACATACAAATGCGTATGGGAATTTTTCTGCACTCGGTGACCGTTACACGATATATGTCAAAATTGAGGTGAGCTTTGTATACAAGACTCTGAGCCTTGTAAAGAGGGATAAATATACTATAATCTGTCTAAATGCGGTCTTGTTCTGAGAAGTCTAAGCTAAGTTTCTGATCAATTTGTGAGTTGGCTTCAAACAGCTCCATATAAAAAAAAACATTTCGCCGGGGGCTAGGTCTAAAGGGTCTAAGGCATAATGCGTAGATACATTCCACTTACACTTTTCATACTTAATATGTGATCCTATATTTGAAGGTAAACCTTGGAAACACCGTGTAGAAAATCAAAGAGAATGATTTGATGAAATTATTTACAAATTTCACGATTACCAAGACTTTTCCTCATTTATAAAAATAATAATATCTAAAATCAATATTCTATATGATTATTTACACTAAAAATGATTTGTTTTCACATAAAAATTAATTTTTCTCTTAAAAAAACCCTCAAACTTTCATCAAATTTCGCTTGATTTTTAAGGTTTCTTTTTTTTTTGCTTTTTTTTCTATAAAGTGTGTGCAATCAATTGAAGAATAACTATATTTATTCTTCGAGTGTCCTATGAATTTTTGTAAAGAATTCTTGTTTTACTTACTAAAATTTATTTTAAATTGTTTTTTTTTATTACTGTTTGTTTTTGAATAGTATTTCTTAAGAATATTTACACGAAAAGGAATTTTTATATCTTTTTTTCTTAAAGTACGACTCATATAATTTGGTTCAATCAATGTTTTCTTAACTCCTTCCACTTGCAATTTTTCTCAAAGAACATTAAACTCGAAATGGATTTTTTTTGAAGGGTAAAAAGTTCTTAGGATAGAGAAATAATCTAAAAGAAAAAATAGCAGCGCGCAAGGAATATTTCTATTTTTTTTCTTTTCTTTTTGTTTTAAATAGACGGATACAGGAAATTACGTCTTTTTTTACATCTACTGAGAATATTTTACTTTTATTTTACAAACACGCATTTGATAAAAAATAAAAGACAGTGAAGGTGTGACATGTACCACAAATCGTTCTTTCATCATCCAACGTTTGCTTACTTTCAAAACAAACCTTTCTTTTTCTTATCTTTCTTTTCTTTTCCGTCCACCGTTCTGAAAATTAATAATCAATTCACAGTCAATGGGATTTTTTTTTGGTCTTATTACTTATTGCTTTTTTTAATGCTTAGTTGAAAAGTAAAAAACATACTTTGACAAAAGATGAGAGGTAATATTAAAAAAAAATGGATAAATATAGGGAATAGAATACAAAAGAAATATTAGAAAATGAAAATGTCTACAAAAATTCTTACGAGAAAAGTGATAAAAAATTTGTTCAGTGTCTCATATTCTAATTTGAAGTTTAAATAGCTAAAGAGAACATATAATATTTTACGTGTGATGGAAAATCATGCTGATTGAGAGAGATGCAGAGAAGTGAAGTATGAGAGGAACTTATGAAAAAGTTTTAACCACAATCAATGTTCATTTACATATGATTTTCTTTTTTTTTGCATAAAATACCAAAGTTATTCAAAAAGTTCTATACAGAAATGCCTGCAAATGGGAAAGAAGGTGCAGATAAAGGCACTTTTATGTACAAGAATTGCTAAAATTTCTTTCTGAAAAAAAAAAAAAGATTATGCTTCACTACTTCCTTCAATTCTCTCTCAGTTCAGCTGAGTTTTTTTTTCATTTGGATAATAATTCTATTTTTTCACATACTGGGATATAATAGAAAAGGTTCATATGAGTGATATCGTGTGTATGAAAATAGCTATGAGTGTTGTGTTGGGATCATTACCCTAACCATTAAGTACATCAATGCATAATAACACCAAAACAATTATAAATTTTTGAAATAACAAAAAATATATGCTACAAAAACTTAGAAAATATACACAAATATAGAATAAAAAAGGAAATTTCTTGCAAAAAATGCAGAAAAATGTTTATTTTAACCCTCAATTGCCTTTTTGAATCACTCTTATACCAAGCAACAGAAGCAACACTAGCGCCACTGGCGGGTATCTGACGAACTCTGAATGTTGTTCAAAGCTGCATATTAAATTTATTTATTACTTTTTGTAGCAATAAATTTAAATCAGCCTAAAAAACACCATAAAAAGCAGTGTTATACGTTAGAAAAAATAAATTGGGGTTATGCAGACACAATTATGTATGTTTGTCTACCATTGGGATTTTGTAGTTCCAATGCTCACCGCTATGAACGCAAAACAGTGTTCTTCACGTATATTTGATCTGTCGGACTATTTTTCCCTAGTAATTGAAGGACTAAAGTTATTGAAAATCCATTCCCGACAGCAATTTGTATAAAAATTGCCCAGGAATAAATAATCTAAAATCACTTAATTTGCGTATGATGTGTAATACCATGGTAAGGAATGGGTTAATATGTCCTATTTAGCGCATACAACATACCATCCAAGACACTTTCTCGCGTTTTGGAAAACTGCAAATTTCGTTCCTCTGTATATCGACATTTCATTTCCCAAAAATGTCTCAGCAAAAAGGTAAAACTTTCCATTTACAGGTGGAATTTGATTCTCCAATAGTGCCTTGGATAAAAGGAAAGTGGAACTGTATTTGGACAAAAGGTCATTCATGTTCCAAGAATTCAAATTCAATCAAATGAGAGCAATTGACCAGTCAATCGCTCTTTTTTTTGACAGTTGTCAGAGCGCTATATCACTGTATTCGTCAACATTTTCATTTTATATTCAGCGTTCGAAAAATGCACGAAAATTCATCAACTATCAGAGGCGCTGCGTTGATTAAGTGTCAGATGCGGAAGCAACTATAAACCCACCCGGCAAATTCTGCAGAATTCTGCAGAAATTCGTCAGAATTGAATTACTAAATGCCGAAAAATCAGCAGAATTTCTGCAGAATTTTGTTCTAAGGTGGATCCGATCGTTGTATGAAAATTCTGCAGAATTTTTTGCAGAATTTCTATAGAAAATTTTAAAATTATCGGCAGAATTTCTTTAGAGTATTTAGATGATTTCTACATTTCTTCTACCCTTTCTAATGTTTCTAAACATTATTTTAACTACATAAAAATATGTATTTCAATTTATTTAAAATTCAATTTTTGTTCAACAATTTTACGTGAATACTGTCTTTTTTTTACAATATTATTATAATGTTATAATACAATATTATTAAATCAGCCATAATAGAAAATACGAAGGGGAAGGAAATGGTTAGAAAACACGAAAGAAATTCGCGATGCTCACGAAGTCGCACGACTATCCCGAAGCCACACGAAGTATCCGATTGAATGACAAGAAACGTTAAAATTTCAAAAGTGCAGAATTGCAGATCGAAGTTTTGCTGGGAAGCATCAAATTGTCATTTCCAAGTCGTTGATGTTCGAAGAATTCAAACTCGATTTTGAATTTTCAAAATAAATGTTCACACAAGGTTGCGAAAATTTATGAAATATCACACTATAAAGCTGCTAAAAGTATAAATCACTGAAATAATAGGCCTTTCTGAATTGAATTCAGAATTCTGACGAAATTGAAATTCAAATCTAACGAATTGAAGAATTCGTCAGATTTGAAAATGTAACTGCCATAAATTCTGCAGAATTTTGTTCTAAAGGTGGATCCGATTGTTGCATGAAAATTCTGCAGAATTTCTACAGAAAATTTTATGAATTTTCGGCACTTTCCTCAGCTGTCAAAATGGACTTGGAATATTTTAACTGAAATTATTTATCAACTTGGTAGAATTTATAATCACGATTTTCATGATATATTTTATATAAATAAATACTGCGAGGATATGCTATCTATAGAGAAGGATTAAATAACAGTATTAAACATACTACCGACCGAAAAGTCTGCATTTTTTGATAAATTGTGCAAGAATTTTCTTGAGAACAAAAAAAAATTACGATGTGATTTTCAGCTGAGGCCTTTAAAATTATTTATTATTTATGAAAAAATTATGCTTTTCATTTCATTAAGTATATTTTCGTTAATTTTTCCAATAAAATGTATAGATTTGAAATGTCCGTCTCTGAAACAGCCATTAGGTAACGGGTGTGAGACTTCGTACTCGAGACAAATTTTGATAGTTTTGGTTATTTGACGTTACGATCGCTAGTGCGGTTTTTGAATGATGACCGTTAAAAAAAGAAGAAGAAGAAGAAAAATTGCGGAATTGCAGAACGAAGTATTATTGCTGGGCTTGCTGGGTTGTTCCCATAACAAAGCAATAAAGGAATACTTTTTGACGTAGGAGACATTTCAAAATTCTAACAGGAGGTACTTCGTTCACCATGCAGACAAAACGATAAATAAAAATACTTTTTTAATGACTTTTGAAACCGATCTTCGGATTTTTTAAGCTCTAACTCTGAATATGGTAAGAATAACAATTTCTGTGCATCAAACGTCGTTGATGTTTGCAAAATTCAAACAAAATTTTGAATTTCTAAAGTAAACTTTGACGTAGGGGTATATAAGAAGATCTATCAGATTACGACCAGACCTTGGGGTTTTTCAAAAAAATTAATTACGGGACAGGAATATTATGAGCTTTGCCACAACACAGTAAATACTGACATGTTGACACCCGAGACATCTCAAAATTCGAACAGGAAATACTTTCGCCACGATGCGGACAAAGCGAGAAGTAAAAATGCTTTTACTGCTTTCAAACCTGATTTTCGAATATATTTTCTCTTGGAGAAATTCCGGTTATGAACGCTCGGAATAACTAGCTAATTTTTTTCTGGTTACGCTCGTTATCATTGAATCAAAAACGTAACGTTCGGATTACTTTTGCTTATTTTCAATATTGTTTACTTCGTAAAACGTTATTTGGACATCATTTTGGAATTTTGTATGTTGAAAAGTAATGTAGGGGTAGGGGAAGCCTTTCAGGCTTCGCTCACACTTTGGCTTCGAACACTTCATATTTTTCACATACGTCTTTTTTTAACGAATCTGATTTACATATGGCTATATTTTTTAATAACTAGATTTAGGTCTTTTATGGCAATTGAGGGTTCAGGACAAAAATGATGTTTTAAAATTAAAATTTACCTCTGAATATATTTCCTTTTTGTCGAACTTCATTGACTCGATCAGTTTTAAAATTATAAAGTGTATTAAAAAAATATAATGCAAAAACGTTTCAAAAAATTAAAAATGATTTTGAAGGAAATTGAAAAGCAAGAGAAAGCTGAAAATGTGATTAAAGCATTGTGAAAACTTTCAATATTATTATTTTTGGGTATTTTTGTAATTTCCTAGAGCTGCAAAGAATTCATTCTTTGTAGTTAGGATTCTAGTAATCTAGATGATAATAACAAAATAAAAGATCTAATTCCTCTTTTTATTATAATTTATGATTTTTTATTATTTAGAAAATAAACTCGGGTTTTTATACTTTACTTTAAATAGAAGTATCAATATGAAAAATATACAATTTCGATACATTAAATAAATAAAAAAAGGACAGAAACGAAAATTAAGAGAAATATCTTCGTAGAAAACTAAGAAAAAAAGCTAAAATCTTGCCTTTTTCACAACACACACGCACACTCAATATGAATTATTTGCAATGAATGTTAATATTAAACATAAAATGCCGTTTAATGTCTTAAAACCATTTCGAAAGGATGTGAACTAAAAGCTACTCAAGAGGTTTTGTACAAAACAATGACACATAATTGTGATATGTTTGTGCCTCATTGAAAAAATATCCTTTTTTTGCATTCTTTACGCGTTGCATAAGCTCTTGAGCTTGGTTTTTTTAAGCTTATTCTTGCGGACTCGTTGGTAGATTAGCATTAGAAGCAGCTCGAGATGATTCAGTACCGCCAAAGCTTGTATGGCGTCGCAGCAATGATCCAAAAACACGTCGACCCTTTGACTCATCACTCCTGGAAGACATTGACGCACTCCTGAAAAGTTTTTCTTTCACATTTTCACACTCTCTCTCCCCCATACACAATATTCTATTTTATTTTCATGTCCCATTTTGTGCAAATTTTCCATAAAGAAAAGGCATTTAACAGTGCATTCTTTTGTCCCAGATCTTTTTTTTTCTTAATTTTCTTTCGCACACAAAAGATTAAAAGAAAAACCAACACCAAAAACAAGACACAAAAAGCATGGCCCTTTATTTAAATCTTTTCTTGCAGCAAAAGAAAAATCATTTATAGAAAAAAAGTCAATAAACTCAAAAATTAAAAGATGAAATTCAAATGAGAAAGTGTAAAGTATGAACAAAACCTTAAAAATTTAAAAAGGATTCAATACCATTTCACCGATTTACCATTACACTAGGCAACAAATTTTAGGATTAGAAATAAACATAGGGAAATTTGAATATTTGGGGTCGCTAAGAAGCAACAAAAGATGTTTTCTGGCTCTAAGTTGCTGAAATATGTTTTTTTATTCATCCTTTTAAAAGATATTGTAGTACACTTGAGAGAAATCCGAAAAAGTTAAAATAACATTCCGGAAATATTAATTTTACCCTGCAGTATTGATCCAAAATCGGTGTAAATACTACCCTTTTCAGGTGTATTGGGGGTTAAAGTTATGTTTTTTCATGTTAATTTTACGTTTAAAAAGGTGAAAAATTAACATCAAAAAAATATTGATATATTTTTACACCTAAAAAGTGTTAAAGTTATGAGGAAAAAAGTTGATCGCACCCTCTTTTTTTTCTCAGTGTAGACTTACGATTACAAATACATCACTATACCATAACTTTCTAGAATATCTCAAGTAATTATAAAGGCCCATGTGGTTGGGGTTACCCATCGGGCGCGTCCCAAGTGGCGGATAGGGAATGGCTATAGTTGGTGTTAGAACTGGATATAGGGTAAATTAAGCTAATTCAAAACCTACTCCAAATGGAAATTTTTCGCTACTCCAAATGGAAACGTGATTGTTTTCACGATAAATACAGTACTAAATTATTATATTTATATATTTTCTGTACCGCAGTTTCATTATTTAGTTAATTTTGCTCCAAATAAAGCGAAAATCCATTCATATTCACAAATTTTAATTTGTTAATTTCTCAGAAAAATTAAAAGTGTACCTTCACTGAGAAAAAAACGGGGGTGCGATTAACTTTTTATCATCATAACTTTAACACTTTTTAGGTGTAAAAATATATCAACATTTTTTAATGTTAATTTTACACCTTCTTAAGGGTAAAATTAACATGAAAAAGGGTAACTTTAACCCCTCAATATACCTATAAAGCATAATATTTACACCGATTTCGGATCAATACTGCAGGGTAAAATAAACATTTCCGGAATGTTATTTTAACTTTTTTGGATTTCTCTGTGTTTTTACGATCGAATTTTTCATCGATCGACCAAGTTTTCCAATGAAAAACACAATGACCTGACTGTTGTTTATTCGTTTTTTAACATTTATGTCATATTTCTGGCTAATTTTAGTTAAATTAAGTGCTAATCTTTATTGTTAACTGTACTTGAAGATTTCAAATGAAATAATTACCTATTTCCTGAACAAAAAGGGTTTTTCTGAAGTGTCTGCAAATGTTTTAATAGGAAACCCCGGAAATATGATTTTTTGGAGAGATTTTCTTATTGTTTTAGATGGGAAAGGAGAAAAGACCAGGAATAAGAACAAATCCTGCACTCAAGAGCAACTCAACAAGGTTTTGGAAACCTTTCGTCGCGGTTTCACTTACACTGTTTGTCCCCAATTAGAAACTTTCCCTTGTCTCCATTTGGATTAATTATGTTTCCAATAGAAGCATTTTACGCTCGCGTATTTTTCTTGTATTTAAGAAGTTTTCAAATTATATTTAAAGAATTTTCAGTAAACAGTAACATTCTAGAAGAGTCAAGGAGCAAATTTATGTAATTCTCTTCAGAAAAAAATTGAACTTAATGTGTTGAATCTTCTGTCAAAGTTAAAGCATCTGGAAATGGTTTTGAATTAGGACATTTACCCTAATTTGTTTAGAAATAAGCTATAGGAGGCACGTATCGGCATCTTTGTGTCTACGAGAAGTCCTTAGTAAATACTAAACCGCGAACCATCCCAAAACCTTTGTCTCTTTGGTAAGGAAGCCAGTGCATCAGGCTTGCACCCTGTTGTCATAGTACTCTGACCGCAAAAAAAACACGACAAGGAGCCTTGGATGACGGATGGATTGCATCGGAAACGATCTACGCGAGACAATGACAAGCTGTTGCTTCAATCGCTTGTTTCGGGGGGTCGTAGAGAACAAACTCTTTGGCAAACAGTCCGAAGACTTTGAGGGAAGAAGAGCAATTCCATCCAAGGAGTAACACCCAGGAAGGAAATCTTCTGACCAAAGAGGGAGAGGTCTTAAGTCGCTGGAAAGAATACTTCTCAGAATTGCTTTATCCTCAACAAGCGTTTGGGAATGAATGAAAAAAGGATCCTTTAGTTTTCGAAATATTCGACATCGAATTTTCGAAAATCGATTTTTCGATTAATCGGCCCTTCGTTTAAATAGGATGAAATTAGGGTGTTTAGAAGGCATGTAGCATTTACCGAGACCTTTCCAAATCACCCAAAATTATCAAATTCTAACAATTGGAACCCCAGAAATGGCTATTTTAAATTTTAAATTTGGGCCTAGGATCTAACAAGATCGAATTTCATTTCAGACATAAGCTGATATTGTAAAAACTCTCAGGTAATAGTATAAAAAAAACAATTCATAGCAACGGAAGCCAGTAAAAATTTTTCAATTCTTCTAGAGTTATCAAATATTTAAATTTCCTCTTTCGCATTTCGCATTTTCAACTTTATCAGCATTATTTGTTGCCTAGTATTATTTATAAAATTTACAAATATTATAAATTTAACTCTAAAGCTGAAAAGCTGCAGTAAAAAAAAATATTTGCAAATTTTATAAATGTAGAAGCTTTTTTGTTCATTCACCTTTTTTTTTTTTAATTTTCCCTTATTCCAATCTAAACTCAAATAAAATGTGTTTTATTTTTTTCAACTATATTTTTTTTTTGGTTCTATAAACACCTAAAACTTTCGCTACATTTCTCTATTGTCAGCCTTTTTAGCAAATAACAAAATAAATGCAAATGAATTGAAAATCAAATGATTCCAATGAATGTTTCAATGAGAACATTTTTTTTTAAATTGAGCTAAGTTATCAAAGCTAAAAAAAACTTTTATAAATATTATATCCCAGTATCTCGCTCACAATTTTTCAATAATTGTCAGTTTGTGAAATATTTGTAAAAAAAAAATCAGTGTAAGAGAAAACTGTGTTGATATCTGTGTATTACTTTGTGACCTATCAATATGTTATACTAACGTCTCTTTTTCTATCAGGTGTGTGATTATATATTTTTTTCAGATGAAAATAAATCATAGGAAAAAGAAGAAATAAGTTAAATTTAACCAAGGATGAAAACGACAATGAGATAGTGAAGAATATAGAAATAAAAAATAAAGATTTTTTTGTGATAAATTAAAAGATTGTCAACTCACTCTTTGCTATTTGCTTCCAAGCTGCGTCTTTTCAATTCCTCCAGTGTCACCCCATTTGCCTCCTCCCACTCCTTCTTTTCCTGCTCAAAGGCGCGTCTTCGATCCTCCAGTTCCCTAATTTGTATCTCCAGCGTCTGCAGAGACTCAAAAGAAAATACAGTCAGGTAACATTTTCGCAAAGTAATTTTCTAGCCAGGAAAAATAAATCTCACCTTCTTTCGTTCTTCATGCCTTCGAGTCAATTCAATTTCTGAATCCTTGAGTTTCTGCTTCTTCTCTTTCACCTTCATCTCAAACACTTGCTCCATCTCAGCTTCCATCTTCTTCATCTTGAGCTCATGTTCACGCTTTTCTTCTTCCATCTGAGCCAGAGGGTTCCTTGTCCCACAAACAAGCAAACAGAATTATTAGTGGGCAACGTTCTTTACGTAAAATGAAACAACTTATTAAAGGAGAGTTGGTATGATATGCTCAATCTCACTTTTACGAGAAAGTTTAACCTTTCAATTATACATTTTTTAACCCTTAAAAAAACGTTTAACCAAATTCCGTATACATTTGCAGAAAAATTTTCTATTGAAGATGTTACTAACCTCTAAACAAATTTTCCTAATCGATTTGCACTTGTAAGAACCCTTAATTTAGTTATTTTGGAAAGTTAGGTTATAATGAACTTAACCTAAAAACTATAACATATTTTTGATGCTATTTACCCTTTTTCTTAATTAGTTCATTATTAAGAATAATTATTTATATTTTAAAGAGATTCTATAGCAATTCAGAAACATTACTCTTTGTATCTCAAAGCGTTTTAATTGCTAACCTCAAAAAATTCAACATTGAGGTTATTTCAATATTTTTGCTAGGGGATTTTTCACTTAATCGGAAAATAGGCAAAGTACTTGTCATGAAAAAATATATATTTGTTAATAAATAACCCCTGAATTCCCCTAAATTTAAATCTGAACTTTCCCAAAGAGAATTGATGGTTGGAATTTAATATGTTTAGGAATAAAAAAAAATCTAAAAGTCTAAAATCCCTAAAATTTGCATTTAAAATAATTTTATTCATCTCCAATTAAGAAATATTGTAAAAAAATACTTAAGTTAGAAGAAATTTTTGAACAATGTTCTATGGAAAGCTTAGAGGTTATGTTCAACATAACCTCACATTGCTAATTAAAATCTTAATCATAAATTAAAAAAAAGGTTGAATTTTCGAAAGTGTTTTTTTAAAGAGCAAAAAAATCTGTTCAAATTCTCTTATTGGTATCTGGAACAGGCAGAAAATGAATTGCATTTTAATAGACAATTTCTTGGTTAGGGTGGAGTCAACACTTATGAATGCCATACACTTATTGGATAGCGTGCAAAAATCTTGAGTTCTTACTTAAAACAGATTTCGATAGGTAGCCCAGGCGAACATTTCACCCATACACTTAGACACTTATATCCGAAAAAAAATTCGACATCGAATTTTCAAAGGTCAAAGTTTAACTGTTCTGGAAGGCATATTCCTCAATCGATTTGCTTGAATTTTTTTTTTTTTGAAAAGGTCTTGAAATTTGCAACCCAGCGGCATCGGTCACAATCAAAAATGAATCGGTCATGTGTCCCTTGTCTGTCCCTAAACTTCTAACCCAAATAGAGTACAAACGGTAGAAGGTTCAAACTTCCGGTCTTCGAAGGATCCTCCGCCTTTCATAAGGCGACCCAAGCATCACTATTATGTTATGATCTTCATTTCCCCCCAACCCCTCCATCCGTGTTTTTCGGTTTATTTCGAAAATGGATTCAGCGATTTCTTTTATTTTCGGATATGTTTTGGAGATTTCGTTCATAGAGAATTGAAAATTTGTTTTGAGATCGAATTTTCATAGGTCAAAATTAAAGCACTCTGGATCTCTGGAAGGCCTATTCCCCAACCGATTTGCTTAAGTTTGGATTTTTTTAGGAAGTTCTTGAATTTTCCGACTCAACTGTACCGAACTCAATCGGCAACAAATCGGCAAAGTACCTGAAAATGACTTACTTTTTTTCGAAAATCGTTATTTATTGGTCGTACATATTCATTTGATCTAGGAGCTAAAGGGTAAGAGATATCGACCTCCGGTCTTCAATGACATCTCTATAAGTCTATATTATCTAGGGTATCTAGGAGAATATTTCCTCCTTATTTTCCTGACTTCCCCGTCGTTCCCTTTCAAAACGTTTTTTTGTTTATTCCGAAAACGACCCCTAGATTTTTTCATCTTCGATGATGTTTTTGGTGGTAGTCGGGGTGAACATTTCGTCTGCAGACAGCTATGACCGAAAAATTTTTCGATATCGAATTTTTAAACTTCATAGATAAACGATTTTGAAGGCCTATTTCCCAATCGATTTGCCTAAATTTGGCCTTTTTATTATTTTCGAAATCGATATTTTTTAATGTTTTTAATATTTATTCTTTTTAATATTTAATAATAATAATATATCCAAGAGGCTACAGTAAGCATCTTCATATTTTTCGTATTTCATTAGTTCTAGCATCCTTTTTCCATTTATATTCTTTTTATCAATATACTTGTTAAAAAAAAAACATATAGCTATTTTTCTGTGAAGCCGCAAATTTGAAGAGCATTCTATTATATATTAAAATCCAATTTTAAAATCTTCTATAAAAGAAAACTTATTTTTAAATTAGTTATTTATGTTGGCACGAAAGGATTGAACAGGAAGTAGGTCACAGAGAGCAATGCTTTGTCACAATTTTAGCAAAATCGATTTCTGACTTTCTGAAAATGCATTGCACGTATACCCAAAAATTTTCCCCGGGGTATTTCTTATCTTAAAAATCCAAAACTCATCTCTGCAAAAATGAGATTGAGCATGAAGGTGAAAATATTTTAGTCATTTACTTTTTTTGTAATTGAGTTTAGAGAAATTTGATGTGTATATTATCTGCAAACATCATTGAGAATAAGTATATTGAAATGAAAAAGAAACATACAAAAGCACTAAGAAATTAATATTGAAAAATAAAATCGAGACACTGTCCAAAACAAAAAAGAAAATAACATTATGGTGATTGATGAATGGTGCAATGAGATGGAAACAGAAATAAAAAGAAAACAAGTTCACATCCAATGTGAAATCATTTTGAAAAAGGAAAATTATTAAATTAGGAGAATTTCATACACGAATTAAAAAATAAATAAAATAAAAACAAAATGCCGCAAATAATGCATGATGAAAATTAGTCTTGTTAAGAAAGTAAAATAATTAAATGCAAGAGAGTTTATTATTTCAATGACTCAAGAAAAATTTAATTTGATATCCATTACAAGGGGCATTTCACTGGAGGAATGTAGAACATAATTTCTCTGAATTTCTTTTAGTTTATGAATTTTGAACTTTTTCTTCGAATATTGAAAATGTTTTTCGAAAATCGAATTTTATGCCTCCGGCACACCTTTTAGATCAGGCAAATTTCATGAGGTCAAAATTCGGATCCCTTTTTTTCTCACACATTTTGAATATGTCTATATCATTCTGTCGCACTCTTCTTCTTCTCTTAAACATCACTCCAAATTCAATTTTGCTCGATCAAATTTGGTATGCGAAAGAATGAGATAGCCATATTCAAAACATGTGAGAAAGAAAGGGTTTCGAATTTCGATTTCATGAAATTTTCCTGATCTAAAAGGTGTGCCGGAGCCATTATAAATGTATATAGCTCCGGCATACCTTTTAGATCAGGAAAATTTCATGAAATCAAAATTCAAATCTCTTTCTTTCTTAAAGTTTTGCATTATGTCCATCTCATTTTTTCGCACTGCAAATTCAATTAAGTCGAATTTGTTTTGAAGTTTAAAAGAAGAAGAAGAGTGCGAAAGAATGAGATAGACGTATGCAAAGTGTGTGAGAAAGAAAAGAATCCGAATTTCGACTTCATGAAATTTTCCTGATCTAAAAGGTGTGTCGGAGCCAATAGAATTTATTTTCCGAATGTCGAAAATATTTTTCGAAAATCGAATTTTATTAATGTCGAAAATCTTTTGGGAATATCGAAAACACTTTGAGAAAATCGAATTTTCCCAAAGTTTTAGATTGAATAAATTCAGAAGACTGAGTTTTTCTCAGTGAAATACTCCTTGAATTTATATAATTTTCACAATTTAAACATTTTTAACAGCAAAAATATAAAATGTTCTAATGAAAAATAAAATTTGTCAAAAGTTCGTCAAGAGAAAAATTTTTTAGAGGTGTCTGATTTTTTTTGTGATGCAAAAAATTATAAGTAATTTTTGCACGTTTTTTTGAGTCTTTAGCTTTTTTTTAAAAAACTTTTTTGGTGTTGTTGTCGTCATATTTGACTTACCAAACAATCAAAAATGAATTTATAATCCCTTGACTGCAGAAACTGAGATTAAAATATGTTTTAGTGGTGAGTAAAAAATGAAATTAGGTCAGAGATGAAAATAAAAATGGGATAACAAGCCAAAATAAAAATAGATATTACACACAAAAAACTCAAAACAAAAAAATAATATTGTTAAGTCTATCCAATTTTCTTTTTCCAATTTTATGTACATCTTTTGATCATTTAGTATTCAAAATGATTGTCATATATTTCAGGAAGTAACTCGATAGAGGGATGATTGTGGGGTGTTTTTAAGAAAGAAGATTAGTATATTAAATGAAATGCGGCGATCAGCTATATATTGAAAGTGTATTAAACAATTGCAAAAGGGGAGAAATAAAAAGTTCAATCAAATAAATATTTTGATAAATCATTGTGAAAGGATATTCTCATAAAAGGACTAAAAAAATATATAAATATTTCATAAAAATAATCTTTTTCACTTACTTATTACTCAATCTACCGGATTTTCCATCATTCCCTAATCCGGCCAATTTACGGCACCTGTAGTTCTCGTAGTGAACATTATTGGTGACATCTTTGAGATCATGCAAGTGTGTCCTAATGACCATGTTTCTCAGAGCAATAAAGTCACAGTGTTCCAAGTTCTCAACTAACAAAAACATCAGGAAAAAAAACACACACAATTTACGAACTTCCCAATATCCCCAGAAAATAGAATCCAAGAAAAATACCTTCAGCAACTCCCCATGGATACCTTCGACCACGAACCTTCCGTCCATCCACCTCAATAACCACATTTGCACCCACAACAGCAAACGGAACACGACTCCTGAGCTGCTTCAGCACTTTGGCCTCCTCCTCATCCTCCAACGGTTCCGGAAAGTCGTAAATTTTGATTTTGTGCTGGGCAATCTCGTTGAGAATCTAACCATATGGACGAAGACGAAGAAAATGATGAAGAGACCATCAATAAAACCATCACAAGACTATAAAAAAAGACTTAAGTAGAGAGATAATTGAAAAGGTTCTTTAATTGGACTCTTTTCATCGACAATTTTCTTTATAATAAAACACAAACGGCCTTTTATCGAGGGAAAATCGCTCTTGACACTTGAAAATTTTGATGGAAAATGTCTCAGATAATGAGACATTAAAATTTTAAACATTGACTTAATATTGAAACAATATGAAAATACGCAAACTATTCAAGAATCATTGATTTACATTATGACTAAGTTACGACATTTATTGATCCAAACGACGAAGTGTCAAAAGTCAAATGTTAAGCTTCTTTAAGTGTTACATTAAAAGCTGATTAGGAAGAATTTTTATTTATTTTTTTTGAAATAAAAATGTGACAAATAGCTTTATTTTCCATACACTAAGAAAAAACCTAGAAAGTTAAAACAACTCTATGGCAGAGTTGAATTAACTCTACGAATATCGATGTAATTGTAACTCTTTTTGATTGTAAATTTTAGTAAATAAAATTGAAACAACTCTTCGTGCGAGTTGAATTAATTCGTCGGATGTCGATGTAATTATTACTCTTTTTCGATGTAAAAATTCATCTCGACTGAAGTATATGCTTAAGTGTTTTCGTTTTAAGAATATACTTCAGTCAAGAAGGTTTTCGTGTGACAAAGTTCATATGGAACATTAATTAGAAATATGCCTAACAGTGTTTCATGAAGACATGTGCGTGCATCATACGTGATATTTCGTTCGGAATATAGGGAACATGAGATCAAGAAAATATTAATAAAGAAAATGATAAAATAAAAAAAAACATAAAAATGCAAAATTTATCCATTTTGGGATTTGAAAGAGTTATTTTAACTCTTAGAACGAGTTATTTTAACTCTTAAAACGAGTTATTTTCAGTCTTATAGAGAGTTATTTACACTATCTTTTGTCATGTAAATTTTAAGAAAAAAAAGTTAAAACAACTCTTCCGAATATTACACCTAAATAGAAGTAAAATCAACTCTAAAATATAGTTAATCCAAAATCACTGCGAAAAAGAGTCAATTCAACATCGATTCGAGTAAGTTTTACTCAAACATTTTTCTGAGTGTAAGGAAAGTAATGACAGTTCAGGCATATTTAGGACAACAATTTTTTTTTAACCCTGTAAGGACGAGAAGGTCAAAATTGAGAGTCAGAAAAAATTTTTTCTGACTTTTTACAGCAAAACACAACTTTATATGGCCGTGGGAAAAATTTCATTTTTGGGTCACCGGAGGCTTAAAGGAGGAATGTGATATGAGTCCTGGAGGGGAATTTTGTAACGCTCTGGCAATGCCATATGACAAATTGGGTTCGAATCTTAGGAGAGCTTTTTCGAAAATGCGATTCCGTAGCCGTTACATTGCCATTTCAGCTCATGTGGCATTGTCAGAAGTCACATATTTGAGATTTCTGGCAATTCAAATGACAATGAATTTTGTTAAACAAATCAACCAAGACGTATTGTATTTTCATAAAATCATCAAGGGATTTCATTAAAAATTCAATGAATTGCATTTTCGAACTCATATGATATGACAAAAAAAGCTCGAATGACATTGTCAGGTTTCAAACTCACGCGTGACAATGCCACGAAATTCACAGAATTCCCCTACTGGTCAAAATCTGTAAAGCCAACATCCCGAATGGATCGTAATCCCGGGAAGACAAAATTTCGGAAAGCCAAAATTCCAAAAGCCAAATTCCCGAACGGATCGAAATCCAAAAACTCGAAGTCAAAATCCGAAATCCCAAATGCATTGGAATTTCGAAAATCCAAAATCTAGAAAAGCCAAAATTCTGAAAGCCAAAATCCCGAATGGGTTTAAAGTCCAGAAATGCCAAATTCTCAAAAATCCAAAATTCTGAACGTTAAAATTCCGAAATCTACAACCCCAAATGGGTCGGAATCCCGAAAAACCAAAACCTCAAAGAAAAATCAAAATTCCGAACGTTAAAATCCCGAATTATTTGAAATCCCGAAAAGCCAAAATACCGAATGGGTTAAAATCCTGAAAATCCGAAATTCCGATTTCTAAAATCATCGAACAGGCCGGCAGTGTCCCAGATAATTCATTTTGAGCTCATTATAACCTCTACACATTGTAGCGCATTGGAAACCAATCTTATTCAGATGTTTCTTTAAACAATGGTCGGTTAAGGTGTCGGCAGCCCGCCGGGCTCTTCAGCTGCTGCCACCCAGAACGTAATTCGTCCGTTTTTGATTTGATTGATTGATTGAATTATTTTTATCACAGTTTTTTCCCCACCCCCGTGCGGCCATTGCCGTCTTAGCGTCGATTCCAACCTCAGGAACGAGCAATGTCCAAGATCACACTGTTCGCATCGATCAGTCTCCAAGATCGTATCAATCGCGTAATCAGTCTTTAAAATTGTGCAATCTGTCTCCAGTATCGCGCAAATTAGTCTCCATAATCCTGCTAATCGGCAGCTAAATTGAACCGTGAGTAACAGACTTTTGTTGTCCTTTATCCAACGCACAATTACTTTTTTTTTTGAAAACTTGTTTTCAAAATTCCTATGAGAGTGAGAGAGATGACTCGATTTAGATCTCTTTCACTCTCACTGAAATATCAAAAACATGTTTACAAAAAGTAAGTTATTGTGCGTTGGCTATTATGCTTAATGAACAATAACTTTTGTTTTAAAAACATCTTTTTAGTCATCTCGTTCACTCTCTCAAGAGTTTTAAAAACATGTCTTCAAAACAAAAGCTATTGTACGCTGCTCATAAGGACTATATTCAATCAAAAGATTTTTTTTTATTTAGGAATGCATTAAATCTTTGAAAATTCATTACTTTAGAAATATTATAATCCTAAAATTTCTTTTGAACGTGATATTTTTCTTGCTTTTAGAATTAAAAATTATTATCTGCTTAGAATTTCAAGCAAATATTTGAACTAGTGAATGAAATGTTTCTGAATAAATTCTTAATGAACTTCCACCGAGGAGAGCATACCTAACAAATGCTTCTTTTATGCAAAAGAAAAAAAAGCCATTGTTTTACAAAACCAGCAAAAAAGTTCTCATGAGGCTCGTGCGTACGATGCTTTCTTTTGCCCACCTTCTCAAATTTCAGTAAATGCTTCACATTCTTGTTATGTGTCTACCAACAAGAAGGTTTAAACATTTTTTTCATGTTCACCGTTTTGTGTCTAAATTCGCCTAAATATTAAAATGGGAGGAGATTAGAACATTTAAAATTTTTACCTGTTTCTTAAATAGTTGCACTTCTTCGGGTGTCATTGTGTCCGCTTTGGCAATTACTGGAATGATATTGACTTTGTCGCAGAGTCGTTGCATAAATTCCACATCGAGTGGCTTCAATCCATGTCCTGACGGTGCAATAAAGTACAGACAGCAGTGAACACGGCTGTCAGACATTGCCTTTCGATGTACACGAGATTCTGCCGTCAAATATTCCTCATATTTTGATTCAACAAAATCAATTACTGGGACCCAACTGAAAGAAAAATGCGACCAAATGAATCCTGAATCCAGAAAACTTCCCTTTTTATCAAAACTAACCAATTGCTGTTGTCGACAGCATCACCAAAGCCCGGAGTATCAACGACAGTTAATGTTAAATTAACACCATTTTCTTTGAGCAAAACCTTCGTAGTCTCCACCTGGACAGTCTTCTTTACGCGCAAAGAAGGTCCTGGATGTTGGTCCTGATTGTAAATATCCGCCAGGAACATTGAGTTGATCAATGTGGACTTTCCCAGTCCAGATTCACCTAAAAACAAATCCCATTTATCAAATATCATACTTTAATCGCCAATTAAAGAGACAATTATTCTTATTCAAGAATTAATTTACATATTCAAATGTACCATTCATCATCCAAACAGTTGTTTCTGTTTAGAAGAGCTTAGATGCTCATTTGAATTGGAATACCATAAAGTCTTGCATTAATTTGCATGGTTTAGCAAAAAGACAGAAACCGTCTTTTCAATGGGACTGCTCTTTCAAAATGATCACTCTGACAATTTAATTTCCAATAAAGCATTCGTTTTACTCGAGATGTAAACAAACACTTGTACAAAGTCTCTAATCTATCGTTTTATGGGAAGGGGTTAAAAGATTATCAAGTTTCCGTAATGGATTGGTTAAGGTTGACCATTCAATTTACATTTTTCTTATTCAATTCAAGGAGCTAAAAAGCATTTAGTTTCAACCAAATAATTTTTATCGAAATGTTCAGCGCTGATCTAAGCACTAAAGTGACTAGTTTCTTGATAAATTATGGTATTATTCCAATGAAAATTAATAGGGGAAATCTGTCCCCTGTACATGTTTTTTTAGCACATGGCTGTCCTCAAGTGCTTCTGCATTATCGACTTTTCTTTGTGTTGGTTCCTGTCTCGACTGCTTTCCTCCAATTCTCATCGTGTTCTAAAACCACCACACAGTCGTGACAGGAACCAATACAACAAAAAGTCTATTATGCAGAAGTACTTTAGAACAGTCATGTTCTAAAAAAAATTTTTCCTGTTTTTAAAGCCAAGACACACACCAAGACAAGAGTATGAAGAAAGCTAAGTTTTCTATAATAAAAATGGTGGCATGGGTAGCATTATATAAAACTCTTGATAACCATTTGCACCAGTTACTCATTTTTCCTGGGAAAGTTTCAAGAAGACAAGTTTGCAGAAAATCACAGTAAGTTTATCGCGATTTTTTATGACTGCCTAGCATGTTGGTATGCGTCTCGGCTTATTGATGTCAATTTAAACGGTCACTGTATTTACGTTTTCCAGGTAAAATAAATTTAGAGCAAGTTATTTTATTACTGCTCGAACTCAAAGAGAGAACAATTTTATAATCGACTTTTTTTCAACTTGTCACCGTCCTAGAGATTAAACGGTAAGAGATATCAAGTTCTGGTCTTCGGTGACCCTCAATAAAAAAAACAATGTTTCTAGACGTTTTTACTCTATTCCCCACCAAACTCCAACCCGTCCAAAACCATGCTTTTTGGTTTATTTCGAAATCGGCTCCTAAGAATTCTTTTATTTTTGGATATCTTTTGAAGGTGGTCCAAGCGAACATTTCGTCCAAACATACCTATAACCTAAAAAACAATCGCCGCCGTCCTGATTTTCCGAATTAAAATTTTTTTACTACTTTGATAGGCCTATTTTTTAACCGATTTGGATAAATTAAGATTTTTTGGAAAAGTCTTGAAATTTTCAATCCATTTGCGTCGGTCGCAGTCGGTAATGAATCGGTGAAGTACCAGTAAATGACCAATTATTTTTTAATATTCTTTTTCCTGTCCGTAAACTTGTTACCCAACTTGAGGCGAAACGGTAAGAGATACGAACTTATGATTTTCGAGGACCCTCGATAAGTCAACCCAAGGATCATTATTATGACTTTTATTTTTCCCCCACCCCTTCCACCCCTCCAAAACTATGTTTGTTCAATTTTCTATCGAAAACAGCTCCTACATATTATTTTTTTTGGATATGTTTTGGAGGTGGTCCAGGCGAAAATTTCATTCATACACAGGTACCTTTGACCTAAAAATTTGCCTTCTTGAATTTTTGAAAGTCAAAGTTTACCTGGTCTTGAAATCAGTAATGAATCGTTTAAATATCCGATAATGACTTATCTATCTCGTGTTGACATTTTTTCTGTTTGTCCGTATGCTTGTAACTCATGCCAGAACATTCTAAAATGATCATTTCTTTACCAATTTTTGATTTTGAAATGCTTTTGTGATTTATGAATCAATTTAATCTCTAGTAGACCAATAAGTACCAAAAGATCATTCGAAAAACTAATTCACGGAGAGATCTATCTCGTAAGTTCGAGCATTCCGCAAAGCTGGGACGCTTTGCCTTCTGTTTTACCTTTTCACTTCTTGAATCTAGGGAAAAAGACCTAAGCTCCCAATTTTTTTTCAGGAAATGTGAGGTATTGGACAATCTATTAGAATACATAGCCATGGGGTAGATTCATTTAGGAAAATAGAAAAATGACTTTTACGAAGCTGCAACTAAAATGTACGAAGCTGCAAAAAATTTCCGCCTAGGGTGGAATCACCACTTCTCGCCAATGCCCCACTTCTCGCCACTTATATTGAAATCGCTATTTTTCACCATTTATGAAATAAATGAGCCGCAAAGTTACTTGTGTTTTTATTGCTGCTATGTATAGAGTCGAAAAACACTCATTTTTTGTTTTGAATTTAAATGTGTAAGCATTTTTTAGAGTATTATTTTAAGCAAGTGTATCGAATCCAATATTTCTTACCAAATATAGTAAGTGTCATGAAACTTTTATCGAACAAAATTTTAGATTTTGAATCAATAATTTGTCTATTGAACATTTAATTACATTTGACGAATACATAGAATTTGTATTTAGTTAGTTAATATTTAATTTTATATTATTTTTATGTAAAAATGAGGCATGGCGGAAAGTGGTAATATTCTGGAATTGATTCACCACCTGTCGCCTTAGCTTTCCAACAGACGACGCTAACTTAACTTCATAGATTCTCAGTTGTCAAATCTGCTTTGTTTACTTTCTGCAATAGTCTAATAATTTGATTTCTTCAACAAAAGTGAAGAAAAAACATTTAATGTGAGTAATAATAAGGTGATCGTGAGGAAAAAGAAATGCTGAATGTATTCTTTGAATACACTGGTAAAAATAAAAGGGTCACCGATTATCCTTTGAAAGGGTCACTGTTTTGACACTTATTTATCTCCGAAATAAACGAATAAAAACGTTGAAAAAGTCTCCTTTGGTGTTCGCTTAGATGAGAGAAATACGATAAGAGTAATAAATTTACGATAAAACACGATTTATCGTGATAAATATGCCTACAAAATTTCAAAAGATTCAAGTGAACCTTTCAAAGGATCAAATATGATCCATTTTTGTTGAAAAGGGTCAATTTGACCCTTTTATTTTTACCAGTGTAATATTGCTCAAAATAATCGAGTTTGAACGTTTCCAAGGGGGTGGCGAGAAGTGGTTACAGAACTGGCGAAAAGTGATAAAAAGTGACGACGAAGTGTTTATTTTTGCATTGTTAATAAAAATCATTTTTTTATGTACTCCCGCGTTAAATTGTAGGACAATTGCTTTAAAAAATCTAGAGCCAATATATCTAAGTAGCTTTGTGTCAAATTTGAGTTATCTGATAATAAGGGGTCAAAAGTTATAATTCAATTAATTTCACTTTTTCCTAAAAGTGGCGATAAGTGGTTACTCCACCCTACTTGAAAACTGTACGAAAAAGTTCACCGAGAGCTCTGTCTCGCAAGTTCGAGAATTCTACAAACCTGATACTCTTACCATCTCTTTTTTGTGCAGAACTTGTGTTTTTTTTATGAATTTCAGAAGCTTTTTCTCAATTTTAAAATTTAATCTTGAAAAATGAGAGACTTTCTAAGCAGTATTCAAAAACCAAAAACTTGTTTGGGAGTTGATCTTTCTCGACATTTGCTTTTCTGTTTTTTTTTTTTTAATTCTTTTAATAGTTTGTTTATTTTATGTAAATTCGGGTTTTTTTTTCTCTAAAACCTTATCTGTCTGAGGTTTGAATTTTTGCGATTAATTTATTAGTCTTTTCCTGACTCACATTTATTTATGCATAAAGCATAAGGTCTATGTAACAACTGACATAAAGACAGAAAACCATGTCATTTCCATCTTAATTTTTAAGGGGCACTTAGGGTAAGTTGTTCCAAATTTCGTCATAGTTGCATGCAAGCTCGAAAGTGTTAAAATGTAAATATTATTAATAGACAAATTAATTTTTTATTACTTCTTAGCTTAAGTTGCTTGGAATCTTGTAGATAGTTTGTCGTCCTTGTTTTCTCTAAAATTATTCTTAATATATTTTAAAATGAATAAAAATATAGATATAACTTTATGTATTATTTCGGCCACCTTGATTCTAATAGTTCCTCTTTCCGTTCCGGAATTCTTCTAAAATCTTTTCCATATCATTTCGTTCGCCGAAGCGACATTTTTTGTTATATTTTTTGCATTGTATAATCTGTAGAGTTGAAATTTAAGGGATAAAAGAAGTGGCCGAAATTGCAATCTGTCCGGAATTTGGTACACTTATTCTATCAAAGATGTGATAAAATTTTCATATCATGAAAACCTTGAGCATTCTTCTAAATAAATACCTAGTTAAGATATCATGATTCTGACATTGAAATAAATAGCAGAATGAAACAACTTACCGACAACCATAAGAGTAAACTCGAAACCCCTCTTAACAGCCTTCCTGTAGACTTGATTTGGTAGATTTGCAAAACCCACATATCCCTCCAGCTCCTTTGGCTTGGGACGCACAATCGCCTGCTGCTTCTCCCTATCCTGCCGCTCTGTTACCATCTTATTTGAATCCTGATGGTTATTCTCGTGTGAAAAATCACGCTTTTCCTTACTTGCGGAAATATTATTCAAATTGTTCACAGTTGTGGCATTTGTGTGCCCATTGTTAATGGCCGTGACCACTTTGTCCACTGCTGATGGTGTTGTGGCCGAAGATACAGAAGTCGCTGAGATCTGCTGTGAAAGAAGTTCAATTAATAACTTTCAACTCATGCCAATTTTTTTCTTGTTATTCTCTCTGAGTATCACAATCTCTCTCGACTGTCTGATTTTTTTTTTGTTTTTTAAATGCTTTCCATTGCTGTATCTTTGACAGCCAATTGAGATGTTTTTTTTTGTCTTTGCCAAATAAAGTTGTCAATAATAATGGAAAATGTCTAAAGAGAAATTTTCTTGTTAAAAAATGATCAATTTTGATTGCACTTATGATGATTCTTTCTCTCATCAATAAATTGATCAAAAACTCTGTGCAGACAACTTTAAACAAAAAAAACTTACTTGTGTCGCTGTTACATTGTGATTATGATTATTGAGCGCGGTGGAATTTGTCGAAGTGGTTTCCTGCTTGAAGAACATCTCCCTCTTCGATTGTAACTGATTTTGTGCACATTTTGCACAAGTATAATTTTATTGGTTTTATTTTTTGTGGGAAGGTTTTTCAAATTTATTTTTTTTTGTGTATTTCGTGTCATCCGAAGAATAATAACCAACCGAAAAGGAAAGAAAAAACAAAACAAATTATAAATTTTATGTGATAATTAAATCAAAAGTCAAATCAAAAATAGATTAATTTGTGTATGCAAATGCAGTGGTTAGTAGAATGCAGTGGCTTTTGAGTTATATTAAATAGCACAGAAATTATGCAAAAATTTTGTTAAATTTTCATCATTCACTGTATTGACCCACAAGTGCTGCACAAAGACAAAAAGATGGAAGCAACAGCAAATTGCGAACTTCCCAACACTCAACTCTCTCAATCTATGGCATTTAATTACCACAATCATCCGATAATAAAATTCAAAACAGACAAAAATATAATACAACTCAATTTGATAACGAAAACTAGGCCATTTTTGCTATTTTATTGATACATTTTACATATATATATAATACAACAGTACTTCCACCAATATAATCACTTGGTGGTACAATTACAAGCCATTTATATATCAATATTTCATTGAATACTGCTGAGGCCATTTCCTGAATGAGTTCATTCACAGAGTCACACTCTCCAATTACCCATCCTTTTACCTCAACCAGAAAGTTGTTAACTTTAACACACTTCAGTTGATTTAAGCAAAACTTTTACGTAATTCACTAAAATTTCTAGTCTGCAAACCTCATTCTTTTAATTACAATTTAGAGAAAAAAAAATGTGAATACCATTAATTGCTCATATCACTTGTCATTTACATAGGAAAAAATTCCAGTTTGTCTCTTCCATCTATTTTTAAACCAAAGTAGAAACACAATTTCTTTGTAAACACTTCTTGATGTCTCTTAAGTGTTATTCTTTTCTCATATTTCACAAGGAAATTCCCAAGTGGTTTGAGTTCAAAAGAGAAAAAAATATTTATCTAACACTTTGGGAAAATAATTAAATTTATGCAATAAAAAATTTCAAATTGCTTTATTTTCTTTGAAGAAAAAAACATTCATATTTTATAGGGTACATCATTAGAATTGCAGTTTGATAAATTGAATTTCACGGTCTTAAATATACAGCACCAATGATGCCTCTTGTGACCGTCTTACGAAGCTATCATGTTAGAAAGATTATTGCAATATATAGTGAGATGATCAAGAAGGTTTGCATAAATTATGCAGTAAAGTAAAATTTACTTTCATAAAAAAATTGTGGATTTAATGAGCTATTCAACAAAGCGATCTTCTTTCTCTGTGACGTTGAAAGTTGGCAAGCATGAAAACTTCTCGAAAACTAACCGAATCACAGTTGTCACGCATGGAAAATTACTCAAATTGCCCTTAAGGCCTCTACACATTGGGAGCAATTTTCGTCAAAAATCGCATTTTTGACAAAATTTTGACGTTTCTACCTGCAACAGTGCAGACGATTTCCTTCAAAAGAGCAATTTTTTATGAAAACTGCTAACAATGTGTAGACACCATTATGGTTTAGAAAAAAATCCAAGCGTGCCAACTGTAATTCAGTCAGTTTTCGAGCAGTTTTCATGTCTGCCAACCTTGTACTCCAGTATTTGCAGTTGGCAACAAATTGGGAGGCCGCCACCGTCGCGGCCTTTCGAACCCCAAACTCTTTCGTTGCTGGGCATGTCCAAATGGGATGCAAGATCAAATACTTGCAATCATTTCTGATTTTCTCGCAGTTTAACCTTTTAAGGACATTTGATCTAAATTTGATCTAAATGGACATTTCATCTAAAGTTGTTTTGTTCTAAAAAAAAGGGGTGACAAAGCATCCTAGGATTTGCTAAGTACTCGAAATCTTACGGTGCTATCACACTAGAATTTTCACAATTTAATTTTAAATTCAATTGAGCCAATTGAGCATTATAAGATTTCTAGAATTTACATGAAAATTATCCAGGGGGTGGATACAGTAGACCTTTGAGAATGTCACTGAGAATCTCCCGTGAGAAAAGTCACAAAAGCTTTCGAACATGCGATTCAGCAGCAAAATGAGAACCCTGTGAGAATCACAACCAGTGTATTTTAATTGTCCAGTGAGAAATTTGTCACAGAGATTTCGGAAATGCGATTCAGCTGCATAGTGAGAACATTGTGAGAATCTCAAAAATGAGAAATAGGACACATTTTGCAAGAAATTTGCTCAATTTTAAATAGTTCCGCGGGATTTTTGATTATAAATGACTCCGGAAAATTTGTGATAGTACTTAAAATGTCTTATAAGTCACTTATCTGTTATGCAAAAGAATCCCCAAAGCCAGAAGAAAGGGATGTAGGCAAGGGGGTTCATGAAGAGATTCTCAAACAGTTTTGTTGAAAATCTGTATGAAGTTATCCCAACTGAGATTTCTTGACACAATTTCCTTTGAATTGCTTTGGAGAAACCCAGCAAATTACTCCCGATACTGAAGCTTCACTTGCGTACAAGTTTATCACTAATCACTCTATACTTTTTTTTTGGCCACAAATAATAATTAATTACGACTAAATAAATTTCATAAGAACAATTTGGTTCAAAGGCTACTTGTTTAACTACAATAAACTTGAAATTAATGAGCAATTTTAAAATTTTTTTTAATTTGCTGAATTCAAATTTAATTGAGCAACTGCATTTATGCTATTTTAGCATGTTTAAAAAACATGTTTTGGTGGGCTAAGTATTAGTTTAGACTCAGTCCCGGCATTATGCACTTCGGGATTATGCACTATTTTTTGATGAATTTTTTTAAACAGTTGAATATTTTTGTTATGACTACTTTACTCTGTGTGAAATTCATTCTATGGCTGATTCATTCAAAAGAAATCGCCTGCGGGTATGCATATAGCCATTTCGCGTATATTTTTCGGTCCCGAAAATGTGCATAATCCCGGGACTGGGTGTATATTAATAAATAAGTGAAAATCTATCAAATGAAATGATTTTTAATGCAAAATAACGCATAGGAACAATTCATCAGAAAATTAAATTGAATTTACAAATTGAAAAAATCATAATATGATAGCACGGTTATAATGCTCAATTGGCTCAATTGAATTTAAAATTAAATTGTGAAAATCCTAGTTTGATAGCACCGTGATATATTTCGAAATCGTGCATTAAAAGATATCTAAAAACACATATTTCATAATAATCGCCGAAAATAATAGAAGAACTATGAACAAATTTGTTTAAGTTGCGGTGCAATACCTGCAAAATTTTTACAAGGAAAAGTGAAAAAAGCTTCACTTTTTATTAGGCTTGATGGACCCCTGGAAGTGCGAAGAAAGTAAGGGCCTTGACAGACCTGAGGATTAGCCGAGAGACGGCTTAGCGTAATTATATTCGAAATAATTGTTAAACCACATTTCTATCACTTTCCACTAAGCTGTCTCTCGGCTTAAGTCCTAAGTGTGTCAAGGACCTTACTAAATCCGACAAATTTAATAAAAGAATGAATTTTCTACGCATTATAATTATTTTTTAGGAATTGTTAAAATTTGAGAAATTTTTATTTTTCCATTTTTTATAATAACTCTTTGATACAAAAAAGGATTTTGAGGTAAATAAACCCCAATTTGGCTTGAAAATCAGTGAAATTAAATAAACAACTGACTTTTCTCAATATGGTTTTAATTAATTTGACACATTATAATACTCCATCTGTCCCTAAAAATCGTACATTCTTTCATATAAAATGTACTAGCAAACGTACGACATTTTCAGGATGGAGGGAGCATCATAATTCAGGAGTTTGTCCAATGTCTCAGATTTTCTATAAAGAGCCATTTGTTAAATCCATTAAAAAACACACAAAATATGAGTTTTCCGAAGCTTGAGTCGCGTGAAGGTACCACGTCTTCCCCTATATTATTTTTCGTAAAATTTTTAACATTTTAAAGTTTAATTCAATTCATTTAAAAACAAAAATATTGTAATAGTTAGCCCGAAAAAAATTAAAGCCTTTGCTCTGAAATGTCCACCACCGCCTTAGTACGAATGAGCTACCTCTAGAGTAAAAGAATTTTGTCATTTTTTGTGTGGAATAAAAGTGGAATAAAATAAAGTAAATCATAAATATTTATATTAGACTGTAATGCCCAACGCACAATAACTTTTGTTTTATAAACATGTTTTTGACATTTCAAAGTTTTTGACATTTCTAGATATAGTCATCTCGCTCACTCAGAAAATTTTGAAAACATGTTTACAAAATTTCCTATGTGAGTAAGCGAGATGAATAGATATAGATCTCAGTCATTCTCACTGAAATGTCTAAAACATGTTTACAAAACAAATATTATTATGCCCAACGCACAATAACTTTTGTTTGTAAACATGCTTTCAAAATTGCCCATGAGAATGAGCGAGATGACTAGATCTAGATCTCACTCACTCTCATTGAAATGTCGAAAACATGTTTACTAAACAAAAGTTATTGTGCGTTGGACATTATGCCCAACGCACAATAACTTTTGTTTTGTAAACATGTTTCTGACATTTCAATGAGAGTGAGTGAGATCTAGATCTAGTCATCTCGCTCACTCTCATAGAAAATTTAGAAAACATGTTTACAAACAAAAGTTATTTAGCGCTGGGCATTATGCCTTGGGCACCACAAAGAAAACCGCTAATTTGAATAGCTTCCTTACCATGTTTATCATCAATAGAAATTTTTGCAAACGCTTCCCTACATCTGTTCCAATCTTACGTCAAAAACACAAAATACGTTCAAGTCTTAACCGTCTAAATCCATCTGAATCAATATTTTCTTAGCTTGTACTATAATTTGCACAAACTCATAAACAATAGGTACAAAAACATGAATCATTGGCCCATCCCAAACCCCAAGAAAACCGAATAGCTTTAATTGAAAAACCACAAGAAATAATTACTGTATATCCCTCTGTATGCATAAATTCCACAGAGTTCATTGTTAAAATTTATAAAACGCATAGGAAAGAATAGTGAGTAGCAATAATTCCATTAAGACAAAAAAAAATAAAATTACTGACTCTGCAAATATTGTCCAAGCGTTTCGCATTTCCATGTGAAAGCACTGTGGAATTTATTGTGCTATGAAGATGGAATGTCTTTAGCAAATTTCCATCACAAAATGCACTTTTATGAGGAGTTTGTGTATAAGATCTCCTTATCTTATCACTGCAACTCTGTTGACATGTTTGGTATGAAAAGTCACACCAAACAGAATGGGACATTAGAGAAAATATACATTTTATAATCTCTATCGCTTGTAAAGTTCATCTTGTCTGTTAATCTTTCTTTTACCAACCATAATCTTCTCTCTTTCTACTATTTCTTTCAATTTTCCATATATACTAAATCGTCATCTTGGTGGTTTTTTTGCCATCTCTCTTAAAGATTATTTTTCACATCAGACACTCTCTCACACACCAAAGAAAAATAATAAGAATGCCAAATGAGAGCAAATGCAGACCAAACAGGAAATGATGTCTATTTATTCAATATAACAAAAAAAAATGTTCATCTTCTCCAAATAATCACACAAGATCACTCTTATGAAAAGCCACTCAAGCACACGCCGAGAAAATGAATCATACATAATACACAGTAAAAAATGCAATGATAATTGAGCCGTTCAAAGCAAAAACAGCCTATTTTAATAGAGAAATACATATACGATATACTGTTTTTTTTTCTCGCAGTAACTTAAATTGTAAGTTAATTATTTGATGTACGATTATCATTGTAACATTTTCTCACCATGTATATTATGAAAAAACTACTGAAAATGTGTTTAAGCGTTAGAATATCAAAAGCAGCGATCACCAAGTAAGGAAAGGCTAGGCTTCGCACTTACTCTACCTTCGGACACTTCATATTTTTCCCATAATCCTTTAATGAATCTGAGCTATTAAAATATACTGTAATGGATAGATTAGATTCAAGGAATTCGGGACAAATATAGAGTGTTCGAAGCCAGAGTGTGTGCGTGTGCGAAGCCTGAATGCCTTCTCCATATCCACAAAGTTATTAATAAAAAAAAAACCCAAAAAGCATTTTCACTCGTGAAATTCTGTTTCTCAAAAAGTGTCCTTAGACTTGTTTGCGGTCATTCCTGAATTTATTCTGGGTGAATTTTCATTTTCACAAATGCGTGTTTTATTTATTTTTTAATTGTGATGCTGATGATGGCAAAATTCTTACCGCAGACGGTAGGCCAGCACTATCGCCATTTCCATTCTTCTCAATAACGCCCCCCAGGCCACCGTTTTGCTCCAGAAGTCTCTGTTTATACGCCAATCGATCGAGACTGGGAATTCGATAGGATCCACCAATGCCCTCCTTTTTTTGTTTGTTTGAGAGTTCAACAACAATTATTCATCAACATCCACTCTTAAAAATTATATAACTAATCCTAAAGGTTTAGCATATAAACATCTTAATGATCTTTTCCTAAAATCATTTTTGTCTCTCTCTCTGTCGCAGGAAATTCTTTAAGCAATTAATCGTTTAGTAAAAGTCTTTTTCACACCCCTTGTCGCTCATCAAAGATGATTTTTTTTCTCCTTTGTCATAGTTCTCCCGTAGTGCATTTGACATTTTCCACACATTTTCTCACAATTAGATACAAAAAGAGAGGAGGAGAGAGCATTTTACAAGCTTGAGCTCAATTAACCCCTTCAACACCATGTAATTCTTTTTTTTTATGCGAAGAAAATTATTGAGATAAATGTTGATGGTTGCAGTGCGTCAATGAGGTATTAATGTACAATGAAATGATATCTTTAAGATTTTTATGGTATAATTATGCACTTGAATTAGTAATTATGCCATTAGTATAATCACAATCTTGTAGAGCTGGCGTCTCAATAGAGAAACTCATATTAGTATTCAACCTTAAAGATCGAATAGACAAGAGAATTCAATTCTAATGTGAATTACAAATTACCTTAGGCAACCCCAATTCTAGCAGTTTTTCATTAAAAGTTAAATAACAATAATAAATAAACTTTCTTCTCTTTAATCACGTAAACAAAAAAATACCTTGTAAAATTGTTCGTAAATGTTTGTGAATTCCTATTGGGGACTTACGAAATGATTGTAAATCGTATTAACCAGAAACAAATTCGTAAAAGTTTGTACTTTTTTCACAAACATTGTGCGTAACATGATCTGATCACTTGAGGATCGATTTACGAGCATTTCGTAAGTCCCCAATAGGAATTCACTAATCTGTTACGAATAATTTTACGAAATATTTTTTTTTCTGTGTAGTAATTGTTAAACAAAATAAAATGAAAAGAAATGCAACGGACAACCCCAATTCTAGCAGAATTGTATTCATTTAAAAAGTTTACATTCAAGTCATTTGGAAATTCTTGGAAGAGTACTCAAATGCAACGTAAAAACGAGTCAAATAAGTCGAACCATAAGTTGATATCTACAGTAGACTCTCGCAAATTCGGCTCTTTTAAGATCGGGCTACTTTTTAATTCGGACAGCAGTTAGATTAAAATGTCAACAGTTTGTTGACATTTTTCAAGTTTAATTATGATTACCAAATGAATCAAATATGGTCAAATTTGGCATGGTTTGTCTTAGTTTTGATGTGATTTTGCATTATTGAGGGATTTTCATGCAATTTACGTTATATATGAGTGTGTAAACTCAATATCTATATGCACACTAATAAAAAATCGTTGCATTTCAAAAAGTTTGTCGCCCGCATTTCTGTCTAACTCGGCTGACATTTCAGTCCTATATGCCCGAATTTGAGAGAGTCTACTGTATAGGAAATTATGTTATAGTAACTCTTAATGGATATCATCAGGCAACACCACCGGAAGTTATCATTATGCCAAAAAGGTAATCTCGGAATCATGTTTTAATTCAGAATTTATTTTGCCAATCAGTTTAGTTTAATTGAATTAGTTGTTAAATAAATTTAGTTGAATTCAACCACAGTGCATCGGCAAATGAGAGAAGGCGGTTCTTTTTCGCCAGAATTGAGATATTCTCTCCCTTTGCAGGTATTTGAGGAACCTCCGGATATTTTATCTACAGGAATTGATTTAGGATTTCAAGTGTGATTTTCCCATGACCAGTATATTTAGGTTAATCAGGCAAGCCTAATTCTAGCAGTTTGCTTTTTAATTGTTTAAGGGTGCTTAATGTCATGAAAAACATTATCTGTTTTAGCCTTGTGAAGTAAACAATTTTTAAAACAAATGTAAATTTACGTAATATGCAGTCTCAATGTAAAAATTCTAGCAGTCACACAACTATTTTAAACAGACACATTAATATTTTGTCTGATTTTGTCTGTATGAACAATTTTCAAATGCTGTAATCGCTATAATATTTAGGAACTTATAATCAAACTATAAAGGCACTCAATGGGTCAAGTAGTAGAGTACTTATGATACAAGTGTCTTGAGTTCGAATCCCCCAATAGAATTGCGTCCAGTGAGCTTCACCATAATTCCACGGGCATGAGACTGACAACCCCATCCCTTTATACGGAAAATAATAATGCAGGACTAGAAAAGTCACTTGTGGGAAGGCTTAGTTTCTTTCAGGACAGTTGAGTCAGCATTTTTATTATAATAATCAAACAAAATCTGAATGTTAACAGACCTATTTTCTGGGATCAATTTCATCGGGCAACCCTACTTGTAAGTCTGACATAAATTTTTGAATGTCAATTTGAATGAAATTCTTTTCTGATAATTCAATTCATGATTCGTGAAAAGCAAACGCTAATACAAATGAGTAGGCCTGATTCTAGTAGCAAGCAATCCAAACAAACCAAATTCTAGCAGTTTTGACAGTTGTTATAATTGATAAGAAATTACAAAACCTGTTATCCGGTACAGGTTATAAGATTATCTTCAGCGAGGAACATTAATTTTGTTAGTTCTTCTATTTACAAATGCATAGGCATTCAAACTTGCATTGACGTTTAATGTCAAAACTGCTAGAAATAACCAAATTTATATTGCAAACATTACTAATATGAGTTTCTGTATTTTTGTCTTTAACACTCGAAAAAATATTTATCAATTAAACTTGCACGTACCATAATGTGAATTGAAAATTAAAATTGGTGTAAAAGGGGTTAACTATACCACCCAGTTCTCCATTTTCAACAACAAACAGACCGTAAAGCTCTTTTTTCACAGATTCTTGATCACTCAAGACGTCACATAGTTTTCTTTTATAATATTTATTCTCATATTTTACGCTTAAAGTGCCATTCCTATGAATTTATTGTGACACGATTGAGTTAGAATTTCATTTATAGTTGCCCCTCAAGTACTTTTTTCGTTCTTTGAATGTCTTTTATACATCTTGACAGATTTGGTGTTAAAAAGACCCAAATAAAAATCCAAACAGAAGTATAATCACTATAAGCTCTCTCTCTCTCCAATATTAGGACTTTCGCCGCCCCCCAAAAATCTTCTCATTTTCAGGCGGGGAGTCTCATAAAAAAAATCTTAACGACACACGCTTTATTTCCTCAAACTCTCCTCTCTATAGCCTTATATATTTAACCCGTGTCACACAACAATAAACATTTTTAGTGTAACACAAAATTAGAGAATTCCACAGAGTCAATGGAACGCTATACGATCGTGTTTTTGATGTTGAGGAATGATAGAAAAAATTTATGAAAAAAATAGATCTTTGGCAAATGCATAAAAATAAAACGAAATTTCATTCACTATTCATCTTCACTTAAAAAAAAAAGATATGTAGGTATATTCAAATGGCTTCTTGTGCTTTATTTATAGAAAAAAAAGCATCCCGTATTAAGTGCATTGAAATAGAAGTGTTGTGACAGTTTTGGAATTCATTCTCACTAAATTCCTCTTAAGAATTTAATCCCATTTGTATTCAGAGTGAAAAGCATGTACAGAAATCAAACACGTGATATGTTAAAAAAAAGGAATTTAGACCATGGTTTAAACTTAATTGCCGAAAATTGTAATGTGTAGTAAAAGAAACGATAAAAAGTATCTCAAGTGGTGTAATGTCTTTATTTTTTGTTGATGCCCAATTCTCAATTAGAGACTTTCAACATGATTTTTGGCCATTTGAATAAATCTGTGCAATTTGGCGGTTTTAAAGTAGAAAGAGCGTGACGAATATTTCAGCAGATATTGTAGAAGTTTTCATGAAATATTTCATTCATAAGAGAGCTAGTTGCATTTATTCAAAAATTTATGTTTTTGTCGAAAGAAAGTTTAGTCTTGATTGTTTTGTAATTAAAGAAGAAATTAAGTATTCGAATTTAAAAGGAAATATGCAATTGCATATTCAATTTGATAAATCAAATTTTATCATCTGTTACGAAAAAACACGAAGCTAATTAACGTGTGAAGTTATTTAGTGCAAACTTTTCTCTCTATAACACAGCATTTATAATACACCTTATCTTATCGCGAAGTTTAATGAATCGGGAAATTGCAGTGGATTCTTTTTTCACCACAGTGATTTTACTTTTGATAAGAGGACATTCTCACGAGGTTATACACTCAAATGTAGAAGCTCATATAAGTGCAAAGTGCTAAATGAGTGGAATGTAAAAATGCGACAAATATTCATGTACACGGAAATTGTTTACGTTTCCATCGGGCACTCCTAATTCTAGCAGTTTATCTTTGACCTAGCTGTCACATTTAAGATTGAGATAAATACTTTCTGAACTACGAGAATGTCAAGAAATGATAACAAGTGTTTGATCTTGCCTCCCACTCGCACCTGTCAACTGTTATGGAGTGCATAGTTGTCAGCCATGGAAACCTACCGAAAACCCCCCGAAACACAGTTGGCATGCTTGGAAAATTGCTTGAATTGCTTTCCAGACGATTAAGCTCGGTGTATAGTATGCAAAACTACGTATGTTAGAAAGAGTGCATTCTAGTAAAGTAATAAGATCAGTAAGATATTACATTTCGTATTTATTGTTTACTGGAGTTTCTGAATCATCTGAAAAGCAATTCGAGCAATTTTCCATGCGTGCCAACTGTGATTCGATCAATTTTCGTGGAATTTCATGGCTGCCAACTTTGTACGCAGTAGGGCAAATGGGAAAGAGACAAGATAAAAACACTTGATATTTTTTTGTCAATCTCGCAGTTTAGAAAGTATTACACTCAGGTCTTCGTTATCCGACTGATTTAGGAACAACATGACCTTTAGGTTTCTTGACTCTAATCAACGGTTTTTATACTTTGTATACTATGTGGATTTATTTTCCGTATAAAAACAACAGAATTTTCTATGTGGTGTGTTTTTGTTTCATTTTTATATCACAATTATGTATCAAAAACTTTGAAGAAATTCACATTGGATAAACTGCATGTTTCGTAAAAAATAGTTTTGAATACAGTAGAGTCTCTCAAATTCGAACGATTGGGGGGTATTTTTGACATTTCTCACCTCCCAAATTCGAACGATATTTTTAAAACTAACTGAATTTATGTGAGAATAAATTGCACTTTAAATCAAATTCCCGTAATTTCTCACAAGTTTTGTGGTAACATACTTCCATTTCATTTTACACGACCATAAATGTATGTAAACATTCAGGAAGAAGCACATAAATATGATTTTCATTCACCAAAGAATACGAACTTTCTAACATAACCTCACAATTGACATTTTGAATCCAAACGGCGTTCGAATTTGAGAGATTCAGATTTGAGAGACTCTACTGTACATCAACCGTCAGTATTTGCCAGCTGTCACCCGGATATCAAAACTCGGAAATCCATCTCGGCTGAAGTATAAGCCTTAACTGTAAGACGAAATTTGAAAACTTTTTGGAACAAACAAATATCTTCTTTTGGTACGAATTGATTCCAAAAAAATTGTTCCAAGGAAAACTTGTTCCAATATTCTGGTCAGTGTCCAAAAGTTTTTACCGTGTACCGGATAACGAAGAGCTGAGTGTAATCTTATATGTGATAATCTCTCTCATCTCTTGGCAATTTTTTTTTTTTTCTAAAATTAACCACAATTCGTTTGCTTAATGATATTTCTATAATTTTAATAATTCTTCGATAAGAAAAATCGCTGTAAAAATGAAGCAATTCGAAAAATTGTTAAAATTGTTAAATCCAAACTATATCATAATGTTCATTTTTTTACTGGATATTTTGAACACGATTTTGAGATAAAAATCAGGATAAGAAATACACTAAAGAATCGGTTTTAAAATAAACTAAGGACAAATATGTTTACTCTGGATTCACAAAATACAGATATCTCAAGAGTAGTATTTTTAAAAAGAAAATCACAGGGTTTTTCACATTTAACACTAAACCTACCGACCGTTTTTGATCGTTTTTCGGTCAAATGACAAACCGCGGTAGGGTAGGATACTCAACAAATTTGTCTTGGAAAAGAGCAAAAAATTAAAATTTAAAGACAGAAAAATGTATTACATGCATATTTTAAGAAATTAATAAAGTTTGATAGTAACATTGCACCGTTTAAATTTGTGTTAATTTTAAACCGGTCATTTTGACCGGGTCTTAGTAGGTTTAGTGTTAGAAAATCAAAGTATTGAAATTTCTCGATTTCAGAATTGAACTATGAAGATTTATTTTTGAGCCTTACTTTTTTTCTAACAGTGTAACAGTTTCATGACGTAACTCTTATTCTAGCAGTTTTTACGTCATGAAAGATTTGCCTTTCTTCTTCTGCTTCTTTTATTTTATGTTTAGGCTGTCTAACTCACTCGGACCCATATATAGTAGACTCTCACTCAATCGGCTCTTTTTCAATCGTGCGGAAAATTTTGTTGACAATTTTCACGTTTAATTATGAAGCTAATTTGCTCAAATTCGCTGTAGTTCTTCCTATTTTATCGTGATCCTTTATTATTGAGCGCTTTTTGTGGAATTTACAAAGGCTTTAACGCCCAAATCTATCGATAAACCGGATGACATTTCGCCCCAAATGCCCAATTGAGAAAAAGTCTACTGTAGTCACAAGATTTGCCTTTACTGACATTGATGTTTTATGTCAAAATTGCTAGAATAATTAGATTGCAAAATAAAACGGTTACTGCAAATTGCAATTTAATGCTTTTGTACATCTGACTAGCATTTTTTATTAATTATAAGGTTCCACATTTGAGTGATAAACAATATTTTTTAGATCAAATTTATAAGCTAGTTTTTATAAGCATTTTTTCAAGTCTAATTCTACTTGTTAAGAAGGAAAAGTGTCTAGGATAAAGAAGTATGGGTATGTTGTCCGAGATAACTGGTAAAGTACATGGATATCGCCGAATTGAATATTAAGCAATTGATAAGGAATTTATCTGGTCACATTCTTGAGTTTAAGAAAAGAATCTCACATAATAGTACCTCAAAACTTCATTTGAAGAATATTTCATGAAAACTTCCACTCTATAGAAAAAAAAAACTTTATAAAACAAAAGCCTTAATGATAAATATATATTTGGGATAAAAAATTGGCTCAAGCTGATCATGATCGATTCCTTCCTCTTTCAGCTACGAATTAACAAAAGTGGCTTAAGGGGCTTTTATTATTTTGTTTAATGAGAAAGTCGCACCTTTTCCCTCTCAGATCGATCTATCTTGCCGAATTCATTGCGATCACGATCGATCTTCCCGAAGCTGGAGGTGTACTTGGGCAGAGTTGGTGGTGGTATGGGTCTAGCAGCAATCACTGGCTTCTCGTGTTGCTTATTGACCCCATGGATGCCCGCTGTGGGCGCCGATGGGACTCCTGGTGGAACAAAATTGGCCATATAGGCTCCGGGTGAGGAAAGTATGGGTTTAGTGGCGGGCACAGGGGGTGGTCCACCCTGTGGTACCGCCGGAGGCTGTTGAACCCCCGCTTGTTGCTGCTGCGACGTGATCGGCGTACTCATTTTCTCATAACACTGATCCAAGCACTTTTTCAATGTATCTTTCAAGAAATTCCCGTGAGTCTCCAATTTCGGGCCCTTTTGTGACTAACACCTTTTCACCTTCACTACCTATACCTTTTCTCTTTCACCTCTTTTACGAAATCACTTCTAATTCACGATCACGAGCCTTTTTGTCACTTAATTTATCAAATTATTATGATAATTGCTGACTCCTTGTCTCTTAATTATTCAATCAAATTAATTGTGATGGAATCTACGAGACAACATACAGATGATTGGCCTCCTTCTTATGCCCTCCCGCCATGTTCCTCAGCTCAACTCCTCAACACCACCACTCATAAAATTGCACTCATGAAAACACTCTATTGATTAATCATCAATAATAGATGGGAAATTGAATTATTGAGACGAGAGGAGACCAGATGAAAAAGTGGGTGCGTCATCTCTTTTTTGCCTCCCATCATTCCTTCATATCGTTGCAATGAAATTCTTTATAAACCATGTAGAATGCAATTCTCTTTTTTTCTGCAGCTGATCTATTCCCCAATGGAAGGCAAAACTACTTGTATTCACAACTTGTTTGCCCGAAACGAATATGGATTAGTCAGATCGAGTGCAACATCTCTCATCATCCAGTTCTTATATAAAAGAGAATAAATCTCCAAGATGATTTTCCAAGTATGCGCTATTCAACAAAACAAAGAAAACCACTCAAAAACCCCAACAAGAACAATCAGTTTTAGTGTTTTTCATTCCACAAAATGCTGATTTTAATTAGTGAAGAGGAAAAATCACGCCGCCAATAAACGGAGCTCAACTACGAGTGAAGTGAGATGGGACATGGCAATGTGTTCTAACAGACATAATCTCTCTCCCCTTTACTAAGTTGAGATACGTATAGAAGAGACTATGGTGTCTGGCTATATGAAAAACATCTTCAAGAAGTCTTTTTCCTGAATACATTTCATTCAATTTCCGAGATCTCATCCCACACAAATCCCCATCAGAGTATCTATAAAGAAATGTGTAATTCACTCATGAACACACTCATGCAATTGAGATATTCCTCTCGACTGAGCCGGAGAATGATGATCCGTAAAAAAAGGGCTATTCCCAAGATACATCCGGGGAAGTAATAGTATCGGTTTAAGCCTGAAGTAATTCAAGTAAAGAATAACGACTTATGGTGAGGTCCCCTAAGGTCCCAAGTTGTTATCTCTAACCAAGGGCGAATGACAGATGTTTGTCCTTCAACAAGGCCCTTCAGAAGTAACGACAAGTAACTTGCCCAAGTAAGTTTTAAAGGTCTAAAATAATTCAAGTAAAGGGGTCTAAGGAAAACAGGAGGGGAATTCTGTAACACTATGGCAATGCTATATGACCCATGACAAATTGGGTTCGAATTTTAGGAGACCTTTTTCGAAAATGCGATTCTATAGCCGTGACATTGCCATTTGAGCTCACGTGGCATTGTCAGAAGTCACATATTTAAGATTTATGGCAATTCAAATGACAATGAATTTTGTTAAACAAATCAACCAAGACGTATTGTATTTTCATAAAATCATCAAGTAAATGGATTTCATTAAAAAAAATCAATGAATTGCATTTTCGAACTCATATGATATGACAAAAAAAGCTCGAATGACATTGTCAGGTTTCGAACTCACGCGTGACAATGCCACGAAAATTACATAATTCCCCTACAGGTCATCTCAACGATCCTTCGATAGAATTTTAGGGGGTCATTCGAAAGCCCGAATCCCTATCTCGCAACGCAGGAACGAAGTTATAGTCAATTTCGTCAATTTTATCAAGCTCCTCTTATTAAGTGTTAAGTAGGCAGGGGTCATTGAGACGGTATGGAGTTATACTGTTTTAACCGATAAGGGCAAGTTTGGGTACGTTAGAAAGACCTTAGAAATCCTGACATGTCTGAACCGATAACGTTAGATACTGATAGATCAAACAGGCAAACAGGCATTTCTCAGAAATCGTCTAATTTGCAAAGCTTTGCTAACAATTCGATAATACTCAAATTTTGAAAAGTAATTCAAAATTTCAGGGATCTCCTCTTGTATAAATCACGATTTTTTCTACCTCAAAAGGTGCATAAACGTAAACCATTTTTGGCAGACAGGTAGATTTGCACCAAATTGAAAAAGGAAACGTAGCCTACTAGTATTTTAAAAATGCACCCGACTCTGCTATGCAGCACTGAGTCTTAAGGTGGACGGAAACACTGAGTATCTCTTGATTTTTACTATTTAATTCTCTATAACGTGTCGAGGATGGATGTGCTGTTCATTAAGTGTCGAATATGGCAGGGAAAATTACGTACAGGCATGAATTATTACACTGAACTTGAACTTGGATGACAACTTCTGCCGTAATGTTCATTATTTGACCAATTTACAAAGAAAATTCTGTATCAGTCAGTCACGACAGTCGAAAACCTTTTCCAATTATTTGTTCCTGGGATTAAGATAACTATAAGCCGGCGATGGGCACATTTCGGTAAACACTATTAAAGGAGATGGCAGTGAAATTTTCACAAAACTTAGGCCGTAATTAAATTTATTTAACACTACTGAGATAAAAAGGATTCAAAACGAAGCTGTTCTAAAAGCATTTGCTTTTTATCAGCATTTCGTCTGTTGGATCAGTAACTGTGCTAATTGCATTTGCTGATCCATCATCATCAACAAAGCCGCCTCGCTGTATGGCATTTGCAACGAATGTAGACACAAAGTAAATGCAGTTAGCACAGTTGCTGATCCAACCAACGATTTGTTGTTAACAACGTATCAAGACGCGTTGTTTACTATGATTTCAGGTACAAAGAAAATGCACTTAGAACAGTTTCATTTTGGAGAAACAGGCGTTCTGAAGCAGCCTGTCATAGTTCGATTTTCGGTGTGTCCGATATTCAGCGCTGTCCGACTTTTGGGAATTACTCTATTAGAGTTAGAACGATCGTCATATGTCTAGAAATCATTATTCATAACTACCCCGCGTTTACTACTGTCCCAGTTTCCCCTATGGCGTTTGCAACGAATGTAGATACAAAGTAAATGCAGTTAGCAAAGTTGCTGATCTAACCAACGATTTGTCACTAACAACGCATCATGGCACGTTGTTTGCCACGATTGCAGATACAAAGAAAATCCACTTAGAACAGTTTCATTTTGAAGAGACGATTTGTGTTCTGACGCAGCCTCGATGTGTCCGAAATTTAGCGCTATCCCACATTCAGCGCTGTCCGACTTTTGGGAATTACTCTATTAGAGTTAGAACGATCCTCACTTTTTTTTGTATATCCCCACCCATCCCTCTCTAATTCAGGTCTCAGGATCTTGGCCTATCATGACCGAAAACTTACATTGTAGAACATTGCCACTAACTCGCAATCACTTACATAAAAATAAATACATAAATAACATAAATCTGTACTATACACTTTTAAATACTCCTAGGAGTGATACTACCAGGATTCTTAGAAGTATTATATTTGGATGCCATTTCTCTTGACAAATCTGGCTATCATAATTAAAGGTCCAGTCAGCTTGCACTCGAGACACAGTGCTAATATGTCCCTGAGCTGGAGGCTAGGGGATATAGCACTGCATGAGGCCACAAGCTCGTCTCTGCCAACCACATATCGCGGACACCTGAAGAGGACATGATGACTGTCCTCATATTCTTTACAGCACTCACATAATGGATGATCAGTTATATTTATCCTGTGTAAATGTACTCTTAATCCGACATGGTTCGAAATCAGTCGACTTATTATAACAATAGTCTTTCTATTCAATTTACCTAGTCCTTCAAACCATGGTTGTACATTACACTCTGGTAAGGTTGAATGACAATATCTGTTGAGTTCGTCCACGTGAACGATCCTCACATGGCTTTCATGAATAAATAGTCACATAAAAATCACTTTTTACAATTACCCTGCGTTTACTACTCTCCTAGATTCTCTTGGCATTTGCAACGAATGTAGACACAAAGTAAATGCAGTTAGCACAGTTGCTGATCCAAGCAACGACTTTTTGTAACAACGCATCAAGACGCGTTGTTTGCTACGATTTCTGATACAAAGAAAATGCACTTAGAACAGTTTTATTTTGGAGAAACAGTCTGCGTTCTGAAGCAGCCTGTCATATTCTGATTTTCGATGTGTCCGACTTTTAGCGCTGTCCGACTTTTGGGAATTATCCCTTTGGGAAAAAATCCATATCAAGTTTCTCGTACTTGATTAACAGAAGTGGCAATAAGGGTTAAGGAAAACACAATTACCAAGCCAAATAAAATGAGTCAGACCGCAATATAAAACCCCTTCGGGCCATTGCACTTCTCAAAAGACTATTTGAGTACTCACGCTTCCAGCCTACATGAACTATAAAGGATATTGCCCTATGAACTCAGAAACAAATTGAAAATCCAAGAACTAGAGCAAATCGCTAAAAAAATACACTTCTTTCGAAGTCGATTAACTTATCAATTTCCCTCTTGAATTCCTGGGAAGTTTCTTTCAAAGTAAACTTGCACAGCAGAGGAATGTTTATTACTTATTGGAATTGGATGTATCATTATGAAATTTGCCCAATTGAGTGGAAGAGAAGCCAATTGCGTGATTTCTCAATTATAATTAAAACTTTCTCGAAGTCTTTAAACAAAAAATTGGTTTTTCAAGTACATGAACCATCGTATTCTTTGGTGTAGAATCTGGTGATTCTGCGATAGTGGAATCTCTCTCAGTGCATCTCATAAAAAAAAAATAGGGTCAAGGGTGCTATTTTGCAATTTGCATTGTTTTAGAACGCCCCTCTTGGAGATTTTTCTCTCTTTTTTCAAAAGAAAACTTGAAAAATAAAGTAATTATCCATCTCGAGCTACTCAATCGTGCAGGAAAATGGACTATTTGACGGAGGGATTGAGTCAAGTGGATGTTATTTTTATAAAAAGGCTTTCTGACGGCAACTCCCACACAACACTGTCCGGGAACCTTTTCCCCTCTTGGTTCCTTTTCTTTTAGTCCTCCCTTTTGTTCCTTCTCACGCGTTCCCTTTTGCTTTTGCATTGGGTGTGTTTGGCATTAGTGTCATACACTTCGTCTCTTTAACCATTTTCACCCTCAAAACCCGGTTACCCTTCCCATGAATTTCTCCTAGGCTTGATCCCGAAATATTTTTGGGTTGATTTTGAAGCCATTCCTCTTGGGCCAAAGGACCAGTAATATTAAGAGTAGAAAATTATTCTGGTAATAGAGAGGAAATGCTTTAGAAGAGATATTTATCCATTCAGCCATTGATAAGAGGTGTTGATTATTGATTTTTCTGTCTTCCACCCCAAATTTTCCCAGGAATTATTTTAAACCATCCTCCCACATTCAAGTGCAATTTCCTCCCCAAAAAACCTGCGCCCATCCAAGAGGAACTTCTGTGGGAAAGCCACAAAAGGAAAAATATCTGAGAAAAATCAATAAGAGGGTGTTCATGAAAAAATATCAATGATTTTTTTTGACGGATTTTCCCTGCCATTTTCAGGCACCACCCCCTTGAAATTTTTGGGGAAGCTAAAACCAAAGGAAGCCTTGATGAGATGACTCACTTTTAGCAACAAAAATACCAATGTTTTTCCCTCATAAATCTCTCCTCTCTCTACGGCCTGTGTGAGTGCATGTTCCATGAGATTCTCAGGCCTAATATACCCAAGGAAGAGTCAGAGAAAGAAAAAGGCCAAAATAAAAGTGAAGAGAAGTCTGCTGAGGACAGGGCAGAGCAATAAGAAAAAAAAAGAAGGCAAAAGACTCCCGCCCCGAAAGATTCCAACTCGCGAACGTATGTTTGTTTTTCAGCTAATTTTCCCCCATTTCCACCCAAATTTCCCTCACAAACCTCACAGACACCACAGCATATGCATTAATAGTCACACTAAATGCACTTTTCACCGGAAAATCCACAAATTTAGCCACTTTTTCTTGAGACAACTCACAAAACAATCATACAGCGCATTTGACATCCGTCCGTACTCCACGATAATCTACCGACAACTATCGAGAAATACCGATAACCACCGCATGGAGCGCTACAATTTATTACACCAATTTCACCCATCTCTCTCACTCACATCATTTTTCTACATCCACTTTTCCCATTATTTCCGCTAGAGGCACTATATCCACTTCGCGCCAATTTTTACCGCGCGCATTTTATAATTCTTTCGATTCTACAGAGAGTAGAAAAATCAATTTCTCTCAAGCTCTATTTAAGTCCTCTTCCACCCCCATCTTAAACCAAAAATAAAAATCTCCTAATTATCAATTTAATTAGCCAAATGCTTAATAGCACAATTGCATGATATTAAGCTCTTTTCTGTATTTCTTCTATAAAAAAAAGAGAAAAAAGTGAGACATCTCGTACGAAGAGAGCAATTAGTAAATGACAGAGATTTTGATGAGCGACTCTGAATTAAAATGAATGAAAATTAAATTCATACGCGTGTAATGCTTCAAAAAATACATCATAAACTTTTACACTGTGATCTCGGAGTTCTTTAAAAGCCTTTCTCTATGCAATTACTTAACTTTGCAATTCTTTCATCATCTATTTTACAAAATTTTAAATCAAACCCACAAAACAGATTGTTAGGGAAAGTCTTAGTTTTCGAGATATTTTGGATCAAAGTTGCTAAAAAGTTCGATTTTCCCATGTTTTCTGACATTTATGAGACTACAGCGCCCCTGGTGTCAGTTGTACAAACTTCATCTGTTCAGAGGATTTATCGGGCATGTAAAGGAGAACAAATTATTCCATGACGAGAAATAAATCGGTTAAGCAGAATCGGAGATATAGGCACCCAAGTATCAAAAAACGGCAAAAACGGTTTTGCCTAGATTCTAGGTGCAAAATCCAAATGAAATCAAAATGATAAGTATTTTCGTAAATCATTTGACCCTAGCAATAGAAAAAATAGCATGAGAACCCAGGGACAAAAAAAAAGTTCAAAATTGTTGCACAGTGTTATATTATAAATAGCATGTGAATATATCTTTAAAAAACATATCAAAGATTTTAATATAAAGAAAAAATGATGCAGATCGAACCGCTTGAAGGTATAGTAATATTGAAAAAATATAATTTGACTTAACCCTTTAAGGAAGACTGGGTCACCCGTGACCCATAGAGAAAATAATTTTTCCTGACTACCTGAAGTTATTTCTTTCTAATGTTTGTACCTAATCACAAAGTAGAAAGATGTAGGAATGTAGGATAATTTTTGCAAATCTCCAGCTACTTGCTATATAAAAAATATTTTAGCTCAAAAATGACGAATTTTCAAATTTTCACATTGGTGCTTGAATTTTTATATTTTTAATATTTCTATTTTTTTTAAGCAAAAACCTCTTGGGACTAGAAATTGTAATAACTATACATAATATTTCTCAACAAAGTAAAAATTATAGTTTATTGGTATTTTCAGGCAAGCTTTATAATTTTCATGGGTCATATATGACCCAATCGTCCATAAAGGTAAAAAATACCGAATGGATTTTCCAAGTTTTGAGGTCAGAATGTTTCATGTTTTTGTTTATGTGTGCGCAAAATAGTCAATTATTCGTGTAATATTGTGTGATAATATCATTTAGCTGAGATTTCCCAGTGAAATACTGACTGAAGCAGGTAATATTTTGATAATTTATAAAATACTTCTACGTAAATGTTGTAAATTCATAACTTTTTACTCTTGTAGATGACTTCAAAAATGGAAAAAAAATTCAAGATCAATGACCACGAAATCATCCACATAATGCCCAGACGACAATTTTATCCTGAACGAAAGCGACAAAATATACTTGGAACAAGACGTGAATGAAGTGGACTTTGAAGTTTCATCGAGAACGCATCAACTCCGGAAGAACTCCCGGATTCACAGCAATGTGCAACTACGTCTGAAATTCGCAGAGACAACTAACAATGCACCTACCCATTACCATGAAACATGTTTAAAAAAAAAAATTGAGAAAAGGCGCAGGTGCACATGGTGCTATTAGAAAAAAAGGATTATAAGACCAATTCTATTTGTGAGGCATGCAACATTTATCTCTGTGTTACCAGTACTCGAAATTGTTTCGATTAATATCATAAAAATAAAAAAATGAAGTAAACATTAATACATTTTTATGATAAAAATTATTGTTTTTGTGTACCACTCTTCAAGATTCTTTGAGACTAAAAATTGAATGAGATATTTTTTTAAATTAATTTTTGATCGTTTTAATTTTTACTCGTACGCTAAATAACTCTTTTTATTATCACAATATTCAAGTTATTCCTTCTACAAAAATAACAGAGCAAACGAGTAAACTAGTCGCCTGGAAAATTTTGTGTTTTTTTACCTTTATGGACGATTGGGTCATATATGACCCATAGTTTTCCAGGACTCCTAGGGATGGGAAAATTTCTTTTTAACCGTAAATCTCTTATTTAGGCTAAAATATCGAGGGAAACTTGATTTCGTTGAATTTCACTCAGCGAAAAGCTTCTCGTCCTTAAAGGGTTAAATAGTGTGGTTTCTAAACCCATCATCGATAATGTTTTACATTTATGTTATTGCATATTTTCAGAGCATACGAAAAAGGGACTAAATAACTAAAATTGGACGAAAGTTTAAAGACTTCTTTGAGCATGGGAGTGCAATAAAACCTTCATAAGACCCAAAAGGCACATGTCAAGAGATGGCAAGAGGTAAGGAGTTTTCAAATAAATAATTCATTGAGAGAGAATAAAAGCGTAAAGAGCAAGAGTTGGATGTACTATTTGGAATGTAAACTTCCAAATATGATCCCTCCATCATACTAGCTTCTGATAGATTATTGTTTGTATGAAAAAAATAAATAAAGAATTGCTTTGGTGACACTATAAATGGCCAACAGCAATTGTTTATTATGCAATAAACGACTGCCGGAAGCCACAAATGGGACAAAAGAACGGCTAATTCTTCATTTGGACGTTACACACTTTTCTTCTTGTTCCTCAATGGATAAATCACATTTTTTCTCTCCAGAAAACGAAAAAAATGATGTTATTTACAATTGAAGTGTCTTTTGATTGATGTTCAATTGAATAACATTTTTTCTGTACATGTTGAAAGTTACGTGAAATATTTTCACGTAGTCAAAAAATTATTATTAATGTTTCAACATTATTTCTTTTTTGTTACTCTTCTATTAAATCGTGACAATTGAGAAGATTTTGTGAGGGCTATTTCTCTATTTCTCAATTTCTCAAAAAGAAAATAAGAACGGAAAAACAGTTAAACATTATTAGGGTCAAACACCAAGTAATTTTTGTTAACCGTAACAATTTTAGGCCTAAAAGAAGTTAGTCAATAAAACGTACAAACTTAATTGGTGAAAAAAATAAATCATGTGAAAAAGACGCACTGCAAGAGCATGCACAGCAAAAAAAAACGCAGGAAAAGTTATTTAAAAGAGTAAATAAAATAGAAAAAAAAGAATACTTACAGCTATTTTTCCAGCCATTTTATCAATGTGAATTTTATGTAGGAATGTTTTTTTTTTGTGAGAATGTGTTGCATTGTATCGAGTATGTCATTGATGAAAATCAATTCAATCGATCGGAAAATAAAAAAAAAAGAAACAGAGAAATAATAATAATAAATGATAGAGATCAGTAATTAAATTGTTTTAAATGGGCGCATGTTATCGATTTTGCATCATTTTGTATGTTAATGTATACCTTTATTCCCAAAAAATCAAACCAACTGTCCCACATAAATAACAAATTAAATGATTTGTCGGAAAATGATAGAAAGATTTTATCACTCTCACATTTTCACTCTTTCGAGGCATCGCATTCGCATCAGTAAGATGCTGATGAAGGGCCAAGGGCACACACTTTTGCTGCTCGCTCGATCTCACTACTTTGCGCAACTTTTGACACAATTGACTTCAATGAACTCTCCCTATAGAGTTCTTAAGAAGCTTTCACAATTTGAAGATAGACCGGCGGAATTTTACTATTCCATTGATCTTGATCAAATTTCATCTTTTAGATCAACATGCTCAAAATATTTAACCCTAAATTGACCAATTAAAATAAACACAATTTTATATTGTCTATTGAACTAATTTGGGATTTTTGTCAGAGTTGACAATCTAGAATATATGAAAAGCAAAGAATCTTAGAAATAATTTATCCTTGGACTGTACATTAACATTCTAGAATTATTGAATTATTTATGATTATTATTATATTAAAGAGTTTGCAAGTGAAGCAGTTAATTTCGCTGGATATATTAGCAGAATTCCTGAATAGCCAAATTAATCTTAAAAAAGTATACAATGCCCTCAATTCAGAGCCTAAGATGAAGTGAACTAAAAAAAATGTATTCTGAAATCAAAAGAGGTAGCAAAGCGTCCTAGGCTTTGCGAAGTGTTCGAATTCCAGACTTTGACTATATCCATCAAAAGTACTTTCGCATCATTTACAGTTTACCGGTTCTCAACCGATTTGAACCGATTTGTAAATGACTCCAAAGATCCCACAAAATAATTTAAGAGTAAATTGATTTTCTAAACAAAAATTACTTATCAGCAAAAGCAATTTCCGGTGAAAGGTGTCGAAGGACGAAGTGGTGAGCTGGACTAGGGTAAAGTGGTACAAGTTGGACAATGGTATAATTTGGACAGGGCTTTTTGTCTTGATAAATTTAGTACTTCATTTTTATTTGTATATTTTTAATGCTTTAGTTTTATAATTTGGTTCATTGTGCTTAAAAACAAATTTTGTACTGTATTTATCAAGAAAAAAGCCATGTCCAACTTGTACCAGCGAATTGTCCAACTTGTAACACTAATTCCAAATTATATCACTTTACCCTACCTCCAAAACATATCCAAAAATGAACAAATTTCCAGGGCCAATTTTGAGATAAATCGAAAAAAGATGTTTTTAGAGGGTATGGAACGAGTGAGTGTGAATTGTGTAAGTTATTTCGCTAGAGAATGTTGAGTTCTGAGGGGGTCACCGAAGACCGGAAGTCGATATCTCTTACCGTTTAGCAGCAAGGATGGTGAGAAGTTGAAAAAAAAATTGGATTGTGGAAACTGCTCTTTCGTGGAGTTCAAACAGTTAAAAGACAGCATGTAACCTTATCACAAAATTAATCTAATGTAGGCTATTATGAACAACGCAAAATAAATGTAGTTTTATAAAAAAGTGTTTTACACTTGATACTTGATTTAAGAATGAGTAATAGTTCTATTCATCTCGATCGTTTTTTATGTAATCTCGGAAACATGCTTACAAAACAGAAGATGGACGGTATTAATGCTCAGCGCACAATAACTTTTGATTTATAAACATGTTTTTCACATTTCAGTGAGAGTGAGTGAAATCGAGATATAGCTATCTTGCTTACTCTCATAGCAAATTTCGTGAAGATGTTTACAAGACAAAAGGTATTATGCGTTGACCATACACCGGAGAATTATGCAAAACGCACAATAACTTTTGTTTAGTAAACATGTTTTAGACATTTCGATGAGAGTAAGTGAGATCTAGATCTAGTCATCTTGCTCATTCGCATGGGAAATAAACATATTTACGGAAAAGTTTTAAAACAAAAGTTATTGTGCGCTGGTCATTATCCAAATGACCATAATGTGTTAGCCATAATGACCAACACAATTGCTTTTGTTTTGTAAATATGTTTCTAACATTTTCAGTGAAAATGAGTAAAATCTAGATCTAGTTATCTTAATCACTCTCACAAGCACTTTTATATATATATTTACAAAACAAAACTTATTGTGCATACCGCATATTACACAATACTGAAAATCTTTTATTTTGTAAATATGAATCTGACATTTCCATGAAAAAAAGCGAAAGCTCGTTCCATTCATCTGTCTCAATCTTATAGGTAGTTTCGCAATCATGTTTATAAAACGGTAGTTTTGTGTATTAACCATAATGCCTAGCGCGCAATAGCTTTTGTTTACTAAACATGTTTTTGACATTTCAATGAGAGTGAGTGAGATCTAAATCTAGTCATCTCGCTCATTCTCATGCAAAATTTTGAAAACATGTTTACAAAACAAAGATTATCGTGGGTTTGGCATAAGGTAAGTGTGCCAAATTTCGGCATAGTGCATGTAAGCACCAAAGTCCTAAGTTTGAAATGCAATATTTTTAATTCATATTGATATTTTTTGTTGCTTCCTTTTCGGGAAGGTTGTGTGGAACCTTGAAAACTAGTTTATCATCTTTGTTTTCTTTATATCACTTCCTAAAATATTGAAAAATTAATAATAATAATAATAATAAATTTATTCAAGCTCTACATTTCCCCCCTTACCATGCGTCTGCCGCCGCCTTAGCGTTGTTGACCAGCCTCCGAAGCCAAACGGCAGAAATGTTTCTTCATTGGCTGTGTAATCTTTGAAAAAATTACTTTTACAAAGTTGACAAATAATAATATGGACATTGCTTTGGGTAGTATTCCGGCCACTTTGTGTGAAATACCGGCCACCTTTTTTCTGACCACCTTTTGTGTTTAATATTTAGTAAATACATTTACGAAATACAGGATCCAGCTGGGAAATTTCACCCGAAATTTAAAGATTGATTCACTATTAACATAAACAGAAACAATCTTTAATGAAAACTAATCAATTTTCATGAAAAACACCGAAGGAAAACCTTTTGCACTTCACCACAAATCACAAGACTGCTAGAAACACAATCGATCTGTCACATTTTTTGTATGACTCGTTTCACATTGAGTTTTGCACAAAGCAATTTAAATTCAAATTATACCTAAAATTTAACGGTCTTTATGTTAATACATCCTAAAAGGAATAAATATTTAAAAGCAAAATGAATTCATTGACTATTCGAAGATAGCATATATAATTTTAATTAATTTATTTCCATGGCCGAAATTACACTCAAAGTGGCCGAAATTAGAAGCTGGCCGAAATTTGGCACACTTCCCACTTTTAAATTAGAGAGGTACTAATGTCATGAAAAACGTGCTTTTGGCTTATAATCTCTAATGGCCTCTACACATTGGGAGCAATTATTGTCAAAAATTGCTTTTTTGAAGGAAATTCCCTGCAGCATTGTAGGGGGAAACGTAAAATTTCTGTCAAAAACCCAATTTTTGACGAAAATTGCTCCCAATTTGTAGACGCCTTAATGCGTAATTTAGGATAAAAATTATAATCTTCTCAACAATATTTTTTCAAAGAACACAACAATAAATTGACTTTCTACTATAAATTCCCAAGCATTCAATACAAAAAGAATATATTTAATCTTTTACATCATCCCCTTTGATGTTACTTTAAATTGTATGAGAATTAATCTGATAAAATTTTACATCGTTTAATTCAACAACACGGGAGAAACACATTCTCATGGAGACCTTTAGATTCTAAAAATGATGAAATCTCAATGGAATTCTGATGGAAATTGGCGGAAATGAGAAAATCTATAAATTCCATCATTCTACGGTAGTTCAAAATGCATCGGCAATAATTGAGAGACGCGAGAACGAGCAGCAAAAGAAGAATTTCAGATAGTAAAATTTGGTATTAATAGGGAATTTACTAAGAAATTATCTACAGTTTCGATGGTCATTTGCCTTTTAAAGTGCCAGAGAAAATGTCCATCTAATATGGAAATTTGTATATATTTTCCAATTTAACGCTGTTAGAGAAATTTTCTTCAGTACCATTGGGATTTTATTTGATTTTAATAGATGCAAAAGGTAAATACATAAATCTAAATAGCGTGAAATAATCTGCCACTTGCTGTTGATTTATGTTGCAGTTTTTGAAGTAAATTTTCTTTCAAGTCCCCATGATAACTCCTTGGGAAGCCTCTTTCATTCAACTGAATTTCCATTTATTAATTTCCTATTTCTATTCATGATATCGTGTCAGAAAAATTATTTTCTTTTTCCTCAACAGCCTATAAATTGTTATTTTTATTTTTATAATTAAGAAAATTAATTTTGAGAACTGAATAATCAGTAAATTATTCTTCATATTTCTTTTCTTAATCATATTTCTGGCGCCCAATTAATTACAACAGCTAAGAATTTTTCTCCATAATCTGCTTTTTATCAGTATCATGTCACTTACGAGATGCTGAAATTTCTTTATTCGGTTCAATTTTCAGCGTAATTTTATTTTCTGCTTTAACACTCATCTCGATGGATTTTCCTCGTAAACAGAAAATGCACAAAATTCCAGACGATGAGCAAAAGATGCGTCTTAAAGAACACACTTTCGGTTTTTTTCTCTTACTTTGCACCAGACGAAAGATAAATAAACATTAATCAATTTGTGAGTGATGATAAATTGTTTCACATTAGAAAATCAACACATTGATTAGCATATTAATTAAATATCATGCACTAGAGTGGAAAAATGTGGCATAAAATGATGAGAAAACTTTTTTTTTCTTCACTTCATCTACAAAGCGCGTGCGGAAAATCTACTTTTGTCTTGACTCAACGACCGTCTCCGACAAACTGACTGAAATTACAAAGCTTCACAACTTATTTATTTAATATTTAATAATAAAAATGCATTTTCTCTCTCTCACTCTCCATATTTCCTTCATTCCAATTCCCCTATTCTTTTTTCTCACTCTTCTGCTTCGACATTATTTTTTGTTTAATTCTTTTATTTATTTTTTTTTATTTTCATTTATGCCCATTGGAGCCTCAGCTAACAGACTTTGCCAGTTGAAAAAATGAGGTCTCAATCACATATATGGACTCTCTGGATATGTTGCCTCTTTAAAATAGGGGGAAGAAGAGTTTGTTGTTTGAAACTCCATAACACGTCTTCGTCATTGTTTCACAACATTGCACTGTACTTCGTAAATTTTATGTGACACAGTGAAAGAAAATTGAGAGAGAAACATCGCTAAATTGATCTAATGGACAGTTTTGAGGATCTCCGTCCCCCATGTCAATCTGCCCAACTAAATTAAACGGCTTATTTTTCTATAAATGCTCATCAATTTCAGTAACATTAATTCTCCCACAGGCAATTGACGTTTTTACAGAGATTTTTTTTCCTTCTGTGAAACAGACAATGATTTATTTCAACAATAAAATACTCTTTTTACTTTTTGAAATCCACCTACAAGACACAATAGAAACGAAATTTTCACGCATTGACCGCGAAAACTCAACTGTTGGGCTCGTTGGGCTGTTTAATACAATCATTTAATAGTTTACTGGTAAATTATACCCGATTAATCGCATAGAGTAGTTTTGCAGAATTTTTCATTTAATATTGAAATTGAAAATGTTTAATTAAAAAGAAACTTTAGATTTTTCTTTATCTGATAAGAACAGGCGAGAATTTTTACTTTTTGGTACTATTGAATCGATAATAGGGGAACTGGGGCAAAAAGTAACAAATCGAAAATTTCAAAATTTAAAATATTTCCAAGATGAAAAAGATAGCGGCTTAAAATTTTTTCCATAGATAGCTTCCATAGACCTTTTTCAATGTCGTGAGTTTCTTAGAATTCGAACAAGAAATTTCGAAAATAAAAAAAAATATATTGAAATTTGTAACCCTATTTTTTGGAATATATTCCTTACAGCAGATATCAATTTTTACCTATTTAAGGTAAAGTGCCCTCAAGTCGACCGGTTCCTCAATTCGACTGGTAGAGTTATTTATTCAATTTATTCATATTTGCACTAATATTTGGCGTATGATCTAACATTAATAGGTCAATTATTCCATAAATAAATACGAATCAGTGACAATTTTAAACATTCATTAGACATTAAAACATTCAAATATTCATCATTATTCATCGGTCGAGTCGAGGAACCGATCGACTCGAAGGCACTTTACCTTATTTGCTAAAGTTGAGGCACTGATAAATATTTCCTAAATGATTTGGATTCTCTGTAGAAATCCAGAAATCCTTTTGTTGAAAATAATCACTTGGGCTTAATAGTAATAAAAGGTATGGGGCAAAAAGTAACAAAAATTGAAACAATTTCTGATGTCTCGTGTGCGTGAATACAAAAGGAAAAACGAAGTACTTGACCCCAGAAACCACTCGTTGGCTCTGCGTATGGTGGAAGGTCGTGTTCCGGTGAGGTCAACCGCTAAATTTCTGTAGGGTTTTCCTGAATCTAAGATATTTAGTTTAAAAAGAACACAAAATACTTATATGGGGACACTTCCGGTAATCGCCAGTGAAAATTTATTTCACCTCAAGAAGAAAAACAAATTTTCTGTCTTTCCCAGAGCTTTCGGCCCGGATGTGGACCTTCTTCAGTGGTCGACTAGACTATGTTTTTTTTATTTCCTGAAGTTCGTTATTTTTGGAAACATAGAGGATCATCACCAGCTGTAATCACTTGGGAAGGTTTGTTTTAATATATAATTAGTTTTCTTGCTACTTTTTTAAATTTTCTTTTTGCAATTGTGGCTTTGATGTGATTTGATTAGGTACTTTTTCTGACTCTGTAGTCAGAAAAAGTTCGAAAGGAGAGTACTTTCCCCTAAGGCTTAAAAATTTTACCGAGACCCACGTAAAAAAGACGTCCTTGGGAAATTAACGATATCCTTCTGAAAATTCATAATTTTACATTTTATTTATCAAAAACGGCTTAACCGATCTTAATAAAATTCGGTTCAAAATCGGTGTATGACTTACCCTTTAAATAAATCGTGCTTTAAAGCCATCATACATTCTCCCGTTTGCTGTGAGCCCGATTTTCGTTTGAACCTCAATATCGAGGTTAAAAAAGTTTTTGTTTTTCGAAGGAAAATCTAGCTAGCAAAATTCTGTATCAAATCCATAAAACAGATCTTTAAAGACACTTCGAATTTTCCAGATATAATTGATTAAATTAACCAAAAGGTTCATTTTTTCATGTTTTTTTTATTATATGAGAGTACAGAGCCTCTGGTGTCGGTTTTACGAACTTAATCTATTATATTAAGTATTGTCGGCCGGGCACCTAAAGTGGAACAACTTTTCCCTGATCAAGAATTAAATCGGTTTAGAAGAATAGGAGCTATAGGAGAAAGCGCTCTACCTTCGGACAACTCATGCTTCGAACAACTCAATCTTTTCTATATGTTCCTAATGGATTTGACCCATGGCTCTCTTCACGAAATTTGAAGCATCGGACTAGCTATTAAAATATAATATTATAGCGGGTCGAATTCATTAAAAATATATTTAAGAGAAAGAATTGTTCGAAGCATAAGTCGTCAGAAGGTAGGGCGCTTTCCCCTAGTCGCTTAAGTAGTAAAAAATAGTAAAAACGGTTTTGTCTAAATTGTAGACGCAAGAACAAAATGAAATAAAAAATATTATAGTAAAGTATACTTGACTCACGGAAGAGAAAAAAAATACCATGAAAACCCAAGAACGAAAAAAGTTCAAAATTGTTGCATAGAGTTATTAATATATGAAAAACTATAGTTTAATATTTTATGGCTTTCATCTCAAAGCACCCAGGTACTAAAAAGTGCCGCTCAAATTGCGGAAGTGGGAATTAACCTATTAACTTGGCTCTCTACATATATTATGCCACTGTAGTGCCTCTCTAATCTTTTTGGGATAAATTTTAATGGAACAATTAGAGTTAACCTTTTCAAACTAGATAATATTTGTGGGTGGGGCCCAATTAGTCACCAATAAATTAATGCCTACTCAGTACACATTTAGTGGGCGGGGCTTATTTGAAGTCTTGCGTACCATTGAAATATGAGATAGTGAGCTTGTTAGTTATCACTTTATCCGATTTGTTTATATTTTAAAATTTTAAGCATTAGATAAATATTAAAAAAAAAATAGATATTTAAGTCAATAGGGGGAAGTGGGGCACCTTTGAAAGTGAGGCACTTTTGAAATTTTGAAAAGGATTTTTCACCTATTTTTAAATAAAATTGAACCTTATCGTGATATAATTTAGTTGCACAAACAGATTGAGAAGCTAAATTATATCACGATAAGACTTAAGTATATTTAAAAATAGGTGAAATATCCCAATTTCAAAAGTGCCCCACTTCCCCCTAAAAATAATGTTCATAGAACATTCAATGATTTTTTTTTTAAATAATTATCACGTGAAGTAAAGAAGTTTTTGAAACCTCTAGAAACTGAATTTAACGCATTTTACGCTCGGTTGAGTGAAGATTTTATCTTTTCCCAAAATTCTATGATATTTCCTCAGCATGTTCCGAATAATAAAAACACATAATATTGCAGTAATTTATATAACTGTAATTTTTTTTTTAAATTTTAAATTCAAAAAAGTTGTTAATCCATGAAGTTGCTTAATTAAAATAAAAGTAGAAAAAATTACTTTTTAAATTTCAAAATGATATAAATTTCTAATATGATCTTATCAATTGTCTACGCTTTTTTCTAATGTATATTTCGGATATTTCGTAAAAACATAAGAGACTGTAAAATCGTATCATTTTTTTCTTAGCACTGATCTGCAGATTGTACAGAGCATAGGGAATTTATTTACATTGTTTCCCGTCCATTTGTTTAGTATAGAAAATCCCCAGGAGCATCAAATACCTCCATTTATATTCTTTCTCCCTCAAATATTTATTCCATTTCGTTCCATTTCATTCTCACATTCCTCAGTATCTTCAAAATCACATAAAAATTTCAAAATTACAAGAAAATGTGTTTATTGGATTATGGGTTGTATTTGGTGTATATTTTCTATTTTAAACCTGGCTCTTGTGCATCAGTTTCACTAACTGAGAGAGGCATTTTCATGTGAAAATTGCCTGAACATCTGATTGAAATGCATTGGAAATTTGACTCTTGTAAGTATATTCAGATGGAAGTTATTGCCAGCAATTTGATCTGCAGTTGCTTGGGAAGTTCTGCTCTTGCTAATTTGCAGTCTAGACCGATTCTCGCAAAATTTATGGGTGTTTATATTGAGAAATCCTCTCTGGCCATCAAAAGCGTGTGAATATGGTAAATCTGAGCCATTGATTTCAATCATGACACGCTCATAATTATTATTGATGCTCTGATATTGCAGTAAAATTAATTAATCTGCCTCATTGGCACACAAAGTAGCATATTTTTTTGTTGGGAAAGACACACGAGACTTGTCTCGTGTCTGCATTTTGTCCCTCGAGCCATCACAATATTCATTTAGTTGCGTGGATTGTTCACTATATTATATGTGCACAGATATTGAAATCTAGTTGATAAAGGTGAAAACATTAATACGGAACTCGTATTGCGGCATACAAGTTCTACGATGCCTGGTATCACATTAAAATCTTCTCTATGTCGCATATTTAGCGATGATTTGTGACTGAGATTGTGATTTAATTTGTTACATTTAATATTTTAATATTCTTTAATGGTTCTAAAACTACAATAAAACTGAGATAAAATTCAATTTCTAGAAAGAGGCTTGTTGTTTTAAAAAGAGTGAAAATTTTCTTTTTCTTCTAAAGGGGAACTGTACCAAATTTCGGCCAGCTTGTAATTTCAGCCACATCTTTTGTTCTTTAAATTACCATAAATTTTTAGTTTATGCATACTTTAATATAATGCATAAATAGAAAAAATGTCGCTTCGAGCTATGAGATGATGTGAAAAAGACTTTTGAAGAATTTCGGAAGGGCAAGGAACTATGAGAATTAAGGTGACCGAATAATTACCGAAAGCTATGTTTATATTCTTATTCATTTTAAAATGTATCTTAAGATTGATATTAGAGAAAATAAACACCGATAAACTGTCTAAAAGGCTCCAAACAACACTCCTTAAAAAGAACTAACAAAAATTTAAGTTGTAATAGAAATAGTCATTTCAAATTTTAGACAATGGCGCTTGCATTCAACTATGCCGAAATTTGGTACAGTTCCCATATTATATATTCCTAATTTCATTCATGATTTTATAACTGCTGGAAAATTGGATTTCTTTTTAAAGAAAAATATCCCACTTCACCCTGTACCATATTCAAGGAAAACTGCAACAAAAATCACATTTCTAGCACTTAAGGACTCTTTGAAATGCACATTTCCTTTGTATAGAAAAACGAAATAATCCTACAATTTTTCTTGTTTAAATAAATAAATTCCTTCAATATTTCTACTATTGTTACAAACGCAGCACAACTCAGTTTTCTAGCAGTATTGTGATATGTCAGTTATGAGAATTTTCTACCACTTTTTGCTAATTCGGAAGATAATCGGCATTAAAGGCATAATTCATTATTTTTTATAATGTTGAAGATTGCCAATAATACTGTCTTCTATAAGTTTTCTAATAGTTTTCCAAAAAAACTGCTATAAATCCATAGTTACAATAAATCCGAAGATTTTTGAGTACGTAAATTTAATAAAAATTTAGATGAACAACAAATCATTACATTTCAAACAGTTTCACGCCTTAATTTCTCTGCAATTCTACCGGTATTGAGGTCCCTAAATGACCATATTTGAGAAAATTTGCTGTAGTGATTAATATTAAAAATATTCTAGCAGTTCCTAGTTCCTATTCATATTCTAGAATTATTAAAACATACTGATTTTATATTTATTAGTGAATTTAAGTATTATGGTTAGGTACATTCTAAACCCAAAATGTCGCTTAGATTATAGAAAATTAAATTTTAATTTAGGGAGCTATGCACAGAAGTTAGCTGATTTATTAATTCGCTAATAAATCAAAAAAGCTATGCACGGAAATCAGCTTATTTATTTATAAATAAGTTGCTTATTAAAATGGCCGTTGAAAGCTTAATTTCAAATTAACAAGTGGTTCCTATGCACAGAACTTGACATTTTATTAACTAATGAAATTTTTGATTTATAAACATGGTCCTCGAGAGGAGGTTATTATACTTATTATCGTCAAATCAAGTGTTGGAAATTTTGTTTTTGCAAAAGATCATGCCTCAAACGGCTCTTTGTGTGTTTCTATTTTTGATGTTATTGCGGAAAAAGAAAGCCAAAGATGCTCGGTAAGAGAATAACATTGAAATAAATGGAACAAATCTTCATAATCGTTCAAAATTTTGCAGGACAATAACTCTCCGGAGACTGCGGCAACTTCGAGATAAAAACAATGCGTTTTTGCTGCCAGAAAATACATTTCGAAGGAAATATAGATTCCCACGGGCATTGGCGAAGGATTTGGTGGATGAATTGAGTCCTTTCGACGAAGGCATTGCGGAGGATATACCTTTTTATATAAGGGTTTTATCCACCTTGTATTTTTACGCAAACGGGAGTTTTCAAGGGCCAGTTGGCGACTGCAATACGATTAATACCAGTCAATCTTCCGTCTCTCGAAACTTAAACAAAATTACTAGTCTGATTGTACATCACTTGGGTAGAAGGTATGTAACGTTTCCAACAACCAATGAAGGGAGGAATCTCGTTCAGGACGGATTTTTTGAAAGATTCGGTGTACCAAATATCCTGGGAACGATTGACTGCACTCATGTAGCTATTGTGAAGCCTAAGAAATCTGACATAGAGCATCATCCTCGACACTATCGGAACCGAAAAAAATACTACAGTATTAATGTAGAAGCTAGCTGCACATCCAATCTCATTTTCACAAGTGTAAATGCTCGGTATCCTGGAGCTGTTCATGATAGTTCCATATGGGTGAATTCACCAGTTCGTGATTTTTTACAACAAAATTTTGATTTAAGCAATCCACAATTTTTACTAGCTGATTGCGGCTATCCGACAGAGCCATGGTTGCTAACTCCATACATTGAGACACCGGAGAATTTCCAAAGTTTTTATAACGTGAAGCATATACAGACTAGAAGTTGCATTGAGCAGGCTTTTGGTCTTTTGAAAGGTACCTTTAAATGTCTATCAAAAACACGAACTCTTTATTACCATCCAACCACAGCTGGAAATATAATATACGGTTGCGTAATTTTGTACAATTTTTTAAAATTAAACAATTTTCCACTGAACGATATGGAAGATCTTGAAGGTCAAATAGATGAGCTTATCATTGAGGAAGAAGGGGATCTACTACAAATGGCTCGTAATATCCGAAATGAATACGCTATAAGGCTTTACTCTTAAATTGATTGTATTTCAGTGCTATGAATAAGAATTCATTTGTTATTGAATAAATGATACGAAGAAATTAGAAAGAAAAACTTATTATTTCAATTTTGTGTTTGACGATTTCCGATGAATGATCCCACCACATCCTTCAGAGCATTAGCTATAATAGACAAGCTTTCAGCGTTTTTCTCAGCAGTTTCAGCGTTCTTCTGGTTTACTATGTTTTGCTCAGAAAGAATATTCAATATATCGGCCATATCAGGATCACGTTGAGAAGATCGGGATTTCTTTTTCGGAGGAGCTAATTCCTCCCAGGATTCTGTAGACACTTTAAAAGATTTTTTCTTTGAGAGAGCTGGTTCTTCGGCTTGATGAGTGACTTCTGGAGAATTTTCCATCTCAGACAAGAAACAATCTGCTTCACGAGAAAGGGGTTCTTCTTGAGCAACAGATGAAGATGCGATTGACGAAGTACTTGAAAAAGTTTTGCTTTGCCGTGATGTGACACTTGCATCTGGGAAATATAGATTTGATATTTCTGAATTTCCCTTCAAACGTATCATTCCGAAAGCTGACAGTGCCCTCATCTCAAAATTGGATATTTCTGTAACAACCCGTGAGTTTTTCTTCGCTCTATTGTATTTTGATTTCAGGGAATACTCCCACTCTTTCAGGTTCTTAATCCACTGACTGGTGCTTTTCCTGGGTTCCATCGTATTCAGTTGCTTGGTAAGGACCTTCCACTTTTTAGCGTATGCTGCATCATTATTATCAAGAACTTCTGGGTTATTCTCCACAAAAGTTATAAATATGTCACGCTGGCTAGATTTTGTGCGTTTCTCCCGGACCTTAGGAGCTCGGGGTAGAATTTGAACCTCGTCATCTATTTAATATAAATAATCTATCAGAAAATTAAATTTCATATAACAGAAGTTTCATGGGCTATTTACTTACCTTGTCCATCGTCAAGTGCAATACACTCAATCTCCTTTTCGCTCATTTTTTTAAAAAATTCAACTCGATTCCATAGAATAGCTTGTGTTTTTACACACTCAACTTTGTTAAATGTCAATGCAGAAAATGCCTAAGGGTTCACATATCCGAAAAATGAAAGCCCTTTTTCTTTTACATAGTATTCATAACTTCTTGGCAATATTAGTGGAGAAAATGTTAATTCCCGGACGATACTTAATATTTGCAACACGTTGCTTATCAAAAAAACATTTAGGAATCACAAAAACTTTTATTTATCGTCTCATAAATAGGAATATTTTTTTTAATTGAAAAACCTTTCGTGTTTAGAATCTCTAGTTCGACAAAACCTTGACATCTTCTATGCGCTTATTCTGCTCTCTAGCGGTGGATAGAGGAAACAAACTTGTTAACGCTAACAGAACTTAACAGAACTTTTGAAAGCCATTTTTTGGGGTTTGTGCATAGGTTTTCTGATTCATTAATTAATAAGCCTAATAAATCAGCTAGTTTGTGTGCATAGCACTCTTAGATCAGTTATATTATAAAAAAGAAACGCTAACATTTAGCAACCTTGGCTTTTAACTTTTAAAACCTATAGAATTTCTTTTCAAGCAAGTTTTATACATTCTGGCAAAGAACCAAAATTAAATTCTGTTCCTTTAACCAATTTGTACAACTCTAGCATTTCTTGTTATACGCAAACTATAAGTAATTTTGGATAACTTATTTCTGTGCAATTGATATCCAAAATCTAAATTGATACTAGGAAAGGATTTTTAGTTATACAAGCCTCTCTAGTTCTCTATCTCTCTCTAGTTATACAAATCTCTTTTTAGGTATACAAACTTCGGGTGACAGATGTCAAATACACGAAAAACTCAAAAAAAAAGTCACCCTCAGATATGGATTTTTATCTATAATTTTGGCTTCCAATGAGCCGAATATTGGGGAGCTCAGTGTAGTTCAGGATTTTAGTGAAGTAGGAAAAATAGCCCAACAGAAATATAAACAAATTTTATTGCTATTTTCATACTCCATCATGCAGAGTTTGCACGAAAGTTTGACATCGTGTCGATTTTGATAAAAATTTCCTTTAATCTTTTGCAGGATATGAATTCCGGTTGACAAATTCTTTTTTGAGACAGTCACACTAAGTAAAGAAATTATGATTGAAAGAATTTAAATTCAGTGACTATTAAAACTCCGGTTTGATATCGTCTCCGAGGCCAACGCCTCCATATAATAGGGGAAGGCTTTCAGGCATCAAACATTTCATATTTTTCCCATATAGGGGAGACTGGGGCAATATTTGTCAAAATGGATATTTTATTTTTTCACGAGCTATCAGAGAATCTAAATGACTTTTATCATTTTATTATGATTATTATTATTTTGCTCTAACTCAAAAGGAAATGAGATTTCCGAGCAATTTTCTAAAAGATGATTTTATGGAAATTCTCAAAACTGCTGGGGCAAATTTTGCCAGGCATGAAGTATTTTTTGCCATTTTCTTTCGCTTTGTTACGAGTTCTCATGAATGAACGAAATATCCAATTGAAATATTTTGATAGGAAATTTATTCCTTTATAACTTTATCCAGAACATTTTTTATTATCTTAACGAGAAATGTGCTTTTCAAATTATTTTCCAAACGCTGTTTCTGGCAAGAAAGAAGGACGCCATTGGCGCGAGTTGGACCGAATGAAGTTTGCCGAGTAAATGTCACATAGCAAAACAGGGGAAAAAGGTGGCAGAGAGTGTTTTGTACTTATATCCAGAGAAATTTAGGCCATAAAAACTCATTTGTGATGTTGGGAATTCTTCCAAAAATCCTTTAAACTCTTCCTGTTGGAATTGTTATGCCTCACCTGCAGTCTCCTCAGAACCAGTGACTGGTTGTTCCTATTCGTCGTGTGGAACATCGGCATTCTTCGTTTTTTGACAATATTTGCCCCATGCCTACTGACAAATTTTACCCCGTGTGTTCATTTTTAATAAAACTACTTCTGGAGAAAAATCAGTTTGGAAAATTCACAAACGAATTATTCAGGAGATTCAGCAGATACGAATTACAGTAGACTCTCTCAAATTCGGGCATTTGGGACCGAAATGTCATCCGAATTACAGAGAAATTCGGAAATTCTGCCGAAAATCTACAGATTCTCAGGAGAATTTTTGCCTAGAAAATCTGCATAGTCTCCATTGCCTCAACAAAAATATTCTTCATTTATCAAGAAACTGTAGAAGTTATAAAGAAAATGGTATGCTCTGCTTAACAAGCATTACCGAGTACACATTTTAGATAAGTAAAAAGTTGCGAGCAAAAATACTAATTTCTTAAAAATCGTCAATTGAATGACACAAAAACACGAAATTTAGGTTGACATTCTGCTTAAAGTTTTCACTTCACTATTCTCTACTTATAACACGGCGTCACAGAATTCTTTATTTTATATAAACACTGTGATATCACAAAGAATAACTCTATAGAATTTTGCAAACTTCAGTGAAAAATATTCCATCTTTTCTGACACATCTGTCTGGAAAGTCTGGAATGTAGAAAAATCTACAGAAAATCGGCAAAATATCTACAAGAATTCGTCAGAGTATGCACCAGGATTCGTCAGAAAATCTGCAAACATTTCTGACGAATTTTGTCCCAAGCCCAAATAAAATTTGTAGGAATATCTACAGATTTCTCGGCAGATTTTCTGCAGAGGTGTAGATATTTTCTGCAGAAAACTTAAAGATATCTGACGAAATTATTTGACGGGAAGTTTACATGCTCATATTAACTGTAAATTTTATGAAAGCCCCTTAATAATGCAAAATAACATCATAACTGAGATAAAGCATAGCAAATTTGACCATATTTGCTTCATTCGATAATTATAATCGAACTTGAAAAATGTCAACAAACTTTTTTCAAATTTAACTACTGTCCGAATTAAAAAGTAGCCCGATGTTAAAGGAGCCGAATTAGCGAGAGCCGATGAAAATTGATATCTCTTTAAGAGCAAATATTTTTAAAACAGGGCTCAAATTTTCAATATTTTTTATCTTCTATAATCTTTGCTCGAATTCCTTAAAACCTTTGACGTTCATTGAGGTTCACGAAGGAAATCTATGTTAAAAAAGTTGAAGTCTCGGTCTCTTCTTTTGGAACATATTGAATTTTAAAATTTTCGATTTGAGAAATTTGCCCCAGTCTCCCCTACGTTTAATGATTCTGACATACTTTTATAGCCGCGGATTCAGTAAAGGAATATGGGAAAAATATGAGATGTTCGAAGCTTAAGTATGTACGAAGCCTGAAAACCTTCCCAATGATATTTTTGTTTATTTTTACAATAATTCTCTATTGATCTGTAAAATGCTAATTCCGAAATTTTAACGTCTTTTCTCCAGTATTTCTTGCACGTTGAGTGAATGCGTTAAATAATTGATAGGTTGCTAGAAAACTACAATAACTGCACGCTATTCTAATTTTTTCATTTTATTCTTTTTATCTCGATATAGGTTACTTCTAAGACGTTTATTGCAATATGCGGATTTCTTAACAACCAGACAACTGCAAGAAAAGCCAGAATATGTGCAAACCTGAAAGACTTCCCCTACCCCTGGCTCCTTCTGCCCCGGTTTCCCCTATATTCTACAGCTAATATGTTTTTGCACCATTTGCAATGTTTTTGAGTTCTTATTTGATTTTTTTTTGTGAGGATGTAACGAGAATTTAATATTTTTTTCAAGTAAGAAAATCAAAGTAATTTCCTCTGACTGCAGAAAGAATCCCTCCTGAACATAAGCTTCCTATGCCTTGGTGTCTCGCCCATTTCTTTGCGCGATGATGGCATTATGATGGGGAGAGTCACGCTAAGATTACTATTTTAAAAATAGCCCCATTTCATGCGACGGACAAAAGAAAAAGGCAGTCGGAAGTGGAGCTGGAATGCCAGGCATTTTTCCCTGACGCATTCACAAGAGAGATGAAAAATTGCTACAAAAGACGTTTCTTTGTTCTGACGCATTTCTCACTCTTCCAGATTTCAAGATCACAGCTCAAGATAGCTCTTGGAAAAAGAGGGCTTCATTTCCCCAGAACAAAAACATAAACAAAAGTCATCACATAACCTCAAATGGGAGTTTATTGTGAATTCTTCTTATTAGCATCTCTTGTAAATGCAGTGGACAAAAGAATGTGTTGCGTAATGCGAGCAAATTAGCATTAAAAGTGTGTGCCTGTTTGACAAACTCCCCGGTGTTTTATCTTGAGAAAAAACAACCAAAGAAATGGACAATGGGAGCGACTATTTTCAAGGTAAACAACTTTAAAGATGCGCCAATGAATCAACATTTATCAGCATATTTTACTCACTTGAGCGACTCATTCCTGGATATTCTTGAACACTGACACACACAACACCTTATGCACACCCAAATTTACCGAGCAGAGTGCGATTTTTATGTGAAAAACGGCAAAAACCACGGAGAAGACACAAAAAACACAAATTTTTGGCGTCCGGTGAAAAAACAACTTTTCAGAGGTCGCCACCTGCGATCAGGGTGACAACATTTGAAAATAAAAAAACGTTTCGGAAATTTCAGAAAAGTAGCTTTGACTGACAGCTCTCAGCTGAGAAAAATATTATATTCTTGTGAAAAACTGTGAAAATTCGCCTTTTCAGTGTGATTTTCTCACAATGGCAAGTCTCCTGAGGACAATCTCTCGTCAGAGTCCCACTCTATGGTGAGTTTTCTGCAAGAATCAATTGGGAAATAGCTTTTCAAGCCATTGTTTTGATTCCCCACCGTGTTATGTCATCAAAACAGTTCACATTTTCCTACTTTTCAGGATTCGACAGATTTCCTCGAGCTCCGTCAGCCGTTCTGATGATATTTCCAAAGCTGTGAAGCAGAAGGAAGCCCCAATTGTCGATGCCAAGTGGACTGTGACGAATCCCGAGGAACAAGTTCAAAAAACCAAACTCGCAGGGGTCATTGAAGTGCCAGCTGCTGTAAGTTACTGCTGTCCGGAAGATTCGTTCCTTTTCCTATTGCCTTCTATTTCCTGTCCAGGTGGATGTCAGTCCCATTACCGGAGTTCCAGAGGAGCACGTGAAAACCCGCCGTGTCAGAATCTACGTTCCCTCGAAGAATGCCATGCAGAGTGGCACAAATAATACTCACAATTGGGAAATTGAGTTCGACAACCGCGAGAGATGGGAGAATCCTCTTATGGGATGGGCTTCAACGTAAGTTCAAAATTCCATTTCAAAAGCAAGATGAAGATTTAATCGATTGGATTTTTCAGGGGCGATCCTCTGTCCAACATGAAGCTGCAATTCAATTCGAAGGAAGAAGCAATTGAGCACTGCGAAAAGAATGGATTGCGCTGGTTCCTGGATGGAGATGAGCGCGTCAAGCCCAAGAGAGTCAAGAACTATGGAAGCAATTTCTCCTGGAATAGGCGTACGAGAGTGTCCACCAAGTAAATTGACGGATGGATGATGTAAAAATTTCATCAATAGCTTACTGTTTAAATAAATTCATTTGAAAATATATCTAATTTTTTTTATTTATTTATATTTTTTTGAAAAATTGTTATAGGAAAGATTAAGGGATTTACGAGATTTACAATGAGAATGTAAGATTTCTGGATTCTGGACTCCTCAAAAGAAAAAAAAAATGAAAAAGCCGAGGGGTGATGTACGCCACTTTCCTAAAATCGCAGTCTGCCGATTTTTATGCAAATCTGCGATTTAGCGATTTCAGTTCAGGAATATATTCTGGGCCATCCTATGGCCCTTGGATAAAGATTTTGACTGATAAATTAGCAGAGATCCAATTTGCCTCAAATTGGAGGGAAAAACTTCTATCATTATTCCAAGTTCCTAGTTTCAAAACAAGAACCAATACTAGCTTAAGAGGATCTATCTCTTAAAATTATTCGAACTACGGCTCTGAGAATTGAATAAATATGCTTTTTATATTTTTTTTAATAATTAAAAACAACATTTTCGGGGGGAAAATCATTTTGTTTTTAAACTTAAACAATTATAAAATTGTTAGTTTTTGGTTAATTATTAATTATTATTAAAATACTCTGTGACAGTTTATGGATTAGGGTTTTTAAAAAATCCATCACTAAATGCAAGCCCAACGCGTTTTTGTTCTTTAAAAATTATTTTAAAAATAATTAAATAATTTGGTTCGATAATTGGTCAGAAAATTAATTTAACTTCGTCAACTATGAAGAGAATGAAGAGTCTAATTCAAAAATTCACAGAACTGAATCAATTGGGAAGGCTAAACACACGTGCCATCTAAGAACAAGCCCTTCAAATGATTAATAAATTATTTAAGCAATGTATTATCTGAAAATAAAGCTGATTAAGCGTTACTGTTGGAAACTTAAAATGGAAGATTTGTTCATTAATAAATTAATTAATTATGAATTCATTAATATAGAGGACATGTGGCTTTAGCAGGATAGTGAGACATGTCATATGAGGAGCTCAGAGAAAAAAAAAACGCTATTTTAATAGGGAAATGCATACGACTTAGTTTTTTTGCTCCGAGCGCCTCATATAGCCTATGAAATAATACAATTCCTGCATAAGACATTTCCTGATTGTAATTTTCTCTATTGGTGATTAGAATTGATTATGTAATTTTAGACCATTAAATTTTTTATTCGGTTATTCGAAGTCACAAGCCGATTTAAATAGTATAAAAGTATTTTTTTACTATTAACCCATTAAGGACGATTGTTTGGAACACCGGTGTCTCATAAAGAAAATAATTTTTCCTGACTACCTAAAGTTATTTTTTTCTTATGTCTGTACGTAGTTGCAAAGTAGAAGGTTGAAGGAATCTAGGATATTTTTTGCAAGTCTAAATCTACACTAACGGCCAAAACATTAAATACACCCTTCATAAGCTTAAATACACGTGATTTGGACCGGGAAAACGCTGTAATATCCAGTTCTATTGACTGAAATAGTTTCATATATAAACCTAAGAACAGTTTTAAACAAGATTTGAGAAAATACATGAGCTACAAAATTTATAATTTGAGGATCAGTCAAAAATTAGCTTTTTTGACAAAAATGCAAAAGTAGCCCCACATTCTAAAACTGATCTAATCTTTTAATAATCATTTAATATAAGCTAAATACTATTAGTAAATATTATTAAGAGTCAAAAAAACCGAAAATAATACCGAGGGAATATTTTTGGTACGGATTGTGGTCGGTTTCCGGTGTGATGTGTCCTGAAAGGGGTTTCTTCTTTGAATATTGAAGTTTTCAGCCCAAATTCTACTTTTTCATATATTTTTTATTATTTTTCAAATTTCTTCTTATTATTGTTGCAATTTCATTTTTTTTACTTCATTATTTTATTTAAATAAACATGAATAAAATCATCAAATTTAGTTTTCCTCGAAGAATCCTCCTTTAACTTTGATAAGCGCCTCACATATTCGAGGCATCCTGTTGATCAATTTCTCCAAAATGTTAGAAGAAACTCTGCCCACACATCCTGAAGTGTTTCCACCAAGACTGGAACTGATGTCGGCGCCTTCTCTCGAACCATCTGGTCTAGAAAATTCCAGAAAATTTCGATGTGGTTACAATTGGGTGATTGGGGTGGCTAATGCATTTAGTTTAGGACCCTGCGTTTCTCTTTCTCAAGAAGGAAACCTCTACAAAGCTTTGAGAAATGCTTGGGATCGTTATCCTCTTGAAAAAAAAACCCACGCCCAATAAACCGAATGCATTATCCACGCCAGTCACCCGATTGTAGCCTCATTGCAATTCTCTTGGATTTTCTCGACCACAAGGTTCGAGATTAGGCGCGACATCAGTTCCAATCTTGGTGGAAACACTTCAGGATGTGTGGGCAAAGTTCCTTCAGACATTTTGTAGAAATTGATCAACAGGATGCCTCGAATATGTGAGGCGCTTATCAAAGTTAAAGGAGGATTCTTCGAGGAAAACTAAATTTGATGATTTTATTCATGTTTATTTAAATAAAATAATGAAGTAAAAAAATGAAATTGCAACAATAATAAGAAGAAATTTGAAAAATAATAAAAAATATATGAAAAAGTAGAATTTGGGCTGAAAACTTTAATATTCAAAGAAGAAACCCCTTTCAGGACACATCACACCGGAAACCGACCACAATCCGTACCAAAAATATTCCCTCGGTATTATTTTCAGTTTTTCTGACTCTTAATAATATTTACTATTAGTATTTAGCTTATATTAAATGATTATTAAAAGATTAGATCAGTTTTAGAATGTGGGGCTACTTTTGCATTTTTTTCCAAAAAGCTAATTTTTGACTGATCCTCAAATTATAAATTTTGTAGCTCATGTATTTTCTCAAATCTTGTTTAAAACTGTTCTTAGGTTTATATATGAAACTATTTCAGTCAATAGAACTGGATATTGCAGCGTTTTCTCGGTCCAAATCACGTGTATTTAAGCTTATATGAAGGGTGTATTTAATGTTTTGGCCGTTAGTGTATTTGCTATATAGCAAATTTTTAAACTGAAACATAACGAATTTTTAAATTCTCATATTGAAAATTGATTTTAATTATTTTTTATCTTCCATTTTTTTAAGCAAAACTGTTTTGGAAGAAGAAACTACAACTACAATAATCAAACATAATATTTTTCATTAGAGTGAAAATTGAGGCGCTCGGAGCAAAAAAACTATAAGTCTATGCATTTCCCTATTAAAATAAAGTTTTTTTTGCTCAGAGCTCCTCAATTATCAGTCATTGGTATTGCCAGAAAAATTACTTAAATTTTTGGGCAATTATTGTCCCTATCGTTCATAGAGACAAAAAATATACCAAATCAAACTTTTTTGGCTTTTTGAAGGTTAGATGTAAGACGTTTCACAAGTTTTATTTATCGGTTTCATTTTTTGGAGGAATTTTCGGTCTAATAGGTTGTAGCAAATTGTGAACGGAAAAATATACCTTTCTTGACTTTTTCTCTTTAATTCTTCACGACGTTTCAAGGATGGATGTCCTCTTCATCAGGCTTCGAATGTGGAGGAAAAATCACGTACATGTGGGAAATTCTGCTGCTGCAATGCACTTGAACTTTTTTACAAATCTTCACTCTGAAGTTCACCATCCAATGGACTGACACCGAATCATCACCGAATCATCAATTCGGTGTCAGTCCATTGGATGGTGAACTTCGTAATTTACAATTACGAGGAACGGGAACGAACCCATATATATAATATATTTTTTTCCAGGGAACCCATATATTTTTTTCCATTTTTTCCAAGGAACTCTGGGTACGCTGGGAACTGATAATCGTAAGGAATGCCAAAAAACTATTTTAGGGCAAACGGTTTAGTGTTTTTGGTATTCTCGGTATTCTAATTTTCGATAAAGAAGTCTTATATTATTGTGTCTTATGGCTCCTAATTCTTTTCATTCAAGGACTAGTTTAACTTATCAGCTAACAGGAAATATTTCATTTTTAAATTTCAGATAAACCGATTGCGAGAAATCTTGTCCACCGAAAAGTATTTTTTTTTTAAATCCCTATTAAGCCAAAGTGTACGTGAAACCTGAAAGATTTCCCCAGATTTCCCTGGTATAGTAATTTTGTAAATGTTCTCAATGTGAATGCTTATCACAATAAATAAATTATTAAGCTTCACTTGTAAAATAATAAATATTTAAAGCCAACTAAATATTGAATTTATATAAGTGTTTTTTTTTTTATTTTATTTAATATTCTTAGCAAAAAATACAATTTTATTTATAAATTCTGTGCACGTGTAGAAATAAATCATATTTTTCTAACTGTACAAAAAAAATCATACAATAAAGTTGGCTTATATTATTCTTTTTTTAATAAAAAAAAACAAGTTTTTTATGTTTCGCAGTTTTGGAATAAGGACGAGGAAAAAAGGAGTAAGTAACCGGAGTATAAGTATAAGCCCCTCGAGAGAAAAAGCACATTTAATCGACCAGTGAATTCAAACTTTGAACTTCTGCAAACTTCAGACCGTGTGGAATGTCGCAGTGACGTCCGGCGGGTTAAAAACAAAAACTGAGTAAAGAAGAAGAAGAAGAAACCCTCACACAGAGAAAACACTGATGAGGGAAAAATAGTAAAATATCCAATCTCAAAACACAAAATAATCTCCTAAGCGTGTATTAATTGTGGCCGCGACTCTGGTGCTTCTCGGGACAGTTGTGGAGTGACAGTGTGTGCGATACCATCGAGGTGAGAGTGATTTTTCCCACTGCAATGCACTGACTTGATTTCCCAAGTGCAAAAGAAAAGAAAAAGAGAAACCACACAATTTCCCAGCAATTTTCCTGGCGCCGCTGCCCAATTATCGTGTGAGAAAAGTACTGAGACACCTGTGCCAAATTGGGGCCCAAGTGAAGTGCCAAAAAGGGTTGATTCTGTGCGCTTTTCGCCGTGTTTTTCGCATGTGTTAAAAAAAAGAGTTTGTACGCGAAGGGAGATTTACCTGCGCGTTGATCATCTATTTTTGGCTTTCGCAGCAGAGTGCAACCTACTTGTCCAACAGGAAAGTGGGCATGTGGGGAGATTGAATAAATTGCCCGTCCACTGTGGATTACATAAAACACCAATCAATGCTAAATCAATAGACGACAGCCAGAGAAATCACCAGGTAAACCTCTTTTCCTCCATGTACTTTTCCACCAAGAGACGCGCCTCTCCTGAGAGAGATGCTGTATTTTGTGACCTTTTGGAAAATCCCACGATTTTTTGCCTATACTCTTTGCTCTCTGGGTCTAGTCTACAGCTCTCCCTCTCCCAATAAACACTTGCCAAAATGACCAGAGTTCCTCTCTCTTTTCTTATCACTCTCGGATTTCTTTACACTTGCGTTTCGCAGAAAAAAGTTAACTCAGCAAATATTTGGCGGAAATGCCTCACTTTTATCGGTTCACAACATTTAAATATTACTTTACCCACAAACAATAGACGGAGCCAAGCAAGAAGAAAAAACATGCAAATTTTGAAGGTGTGACTCTCATAAAATTGTGACACAATTTTCAGTTGAATTTCATGGAAAATTTTATAAAACTGCTTAAAACGGCGCTTGAAAACATAAGAAATAATGCTTTAAAATTAGATGATTCATGTAGAAAATCTCACCCTTGAAACTTCAGTGTAGTGATGTTTACAAGATTCTTATCACACTCTCAAGAGTTGGGTAAATAACAAACAAAAAAAGATTGCTCACTATTTTCTCCAATGAATAGTTGATGAAGTTGATAAAAATAAAGTTAATTTAATGCTACAACTATAGTAAAGAGAGGTAATCCGGATACTTTTCATAGAGTGCGACTTTAATGCTTGTTTTTGGACTGATGAAATATTTTTTCCCCATTCCAAAACAATAGAATTATTCTTTGTTTAATTTAGAATCATAATAGAAATAGAATTTTAGCAATAATATTGATGAAAATTAATAAAATTACGATAATATTAATATATGCGCAAGAATGTTACTGCGACGCTTTTATGTAACTCCGTTGAATTCGATCAAACTCGGATGCTCATTTTAAGGAAAAGTTTAATGCATAAAAATGAGAAGATATTATTTCAAAAACATTTTTTTTAGAGTTTTATTCCATCAATTCATTTCAATAATTTATTATTTAATTATATATATTTTTATTTATTTTAAGATTGCACTCAATTCTTTGATTTTTCCTCGGTTTTCTTGGCTGACTTCCTTCCACGTTTTTTCTTTTCAGCTTCAATTGGCATTTGAGCCTTTTCCTTTACCATGTTTTTCTCCTTTAGTTTTATCTCCTTTTCTTCTGCCCTTATTTTTTTGTTCCTCTCTCTGGTCAACTTCCGTTCAGCAATTTCTTTCTTTTTTTGTAAATCCTGCCTCAATTTTTCCTCCTGTTCCGCGATAATTTCCTCGGAAGATACAATATACTGGTGTTTGACATTGCTGGCTTTGACCCTCTTCTTCTGACGACGTTTTGGAATTTCTCCTGGCCAGAAATAGCATTGTTTTAGTGTGTCGAAGATCGGTTGAGTTTCAGGAGGATCGAGAGTCTCAGAAGTTGCAGAGAGTTGGTTTCCAGGGAAGACTGGATCATTTGAAGGATTATTGTCGATGGCCTGATCGTGCTGGTTATTGATAATGGACTCCTCTGAATGTTGGAAAACAATTTTCGGGAAATAAAGACCAGCGTCTTCCGTGCTGATGATGGGTCCATTGTCAACAGGTTCAATGACAATATAGTCCTGCAGTGAAATGTCTTCCCTCAAACTGGTGTCTTCATTTGCAAACAGACCAGAATCCGAAATAGCACTTGACTGATTTGAGTTTCCTGATCTGGAGATGGAGAAGTTATCAATTCCTGTATTTCTGTAGTCAATGGAGATTGAGGTCGAGGCTGATGTAAGAGATTGAGGTTCGCAACGTTTTTTGTTTTACACCAAACCTCAAACAAGTTCTCATCTTCGAATGCTCCACTCCAAATGCGATCCTTTTTACATTCATTGAACTTGCTGAGAGTGTCAGGTGAGATGAGATGATCAATAATCCGCAGAGCTACTTGATAGTCAGAAGCTGTAAAAGCATTCGCAATGCTCTCGTCGTTCTCAGGAAGTGATTGATCATTTGACAGATTCGTTTCCTGATTCCCTGATTTCTTTGACTTCAGGATTTCCATGCTATTCACAACATCAGGATTGAATGGCACCAAACCACATCCTCGAAAGCCATTATTCGAAATTTTAGGAAGATCCAAATGCTTAAGGGCTGCACTCAAAACCTTGGCCACGTGCATAGGCTGGTATTTCACTGATGACAAGTTTGCCATTCTCCATTGGCCCATCCATCCAGCCACTTTGTGGTGACGTTCCCATTTTCCATCCTTCTGCGTTGTGAATGGCAATTTTTGGAGTAATGTCAGTTTTATGAACAGCCATTGGAGGAGCAAGTTCGCCAGTAGCTGACACCCTGAGGAGTACTGTGATACATTGCTTCGGTCCTGAATTTTTAAGAGATGGAACTACACGTGAACCTCTCCTGGACAGGACATTTCCATCTTCCGGTGTCAAAAAGAAGGCACTTTCGTCGCAATTAAAAACACGGTCTGGTGAAATGCTCAGAAGGTTGTGTTCTGTGAAATATTTAAGACAATTCTGAAACCATTCCGTGAGGTCTTCAGCAGTAACAGTAGCTCTTTCCAATGAGAAGGATTTTGGTTTGCGTTTGCTGAGTTCTGGATGACGCTTAAGAAAATTCCTGAACCAAACGTCTCCGGGTCTTCCAGCTGTAAAATGGTTTGGAATTTTGTAGACCTCACAGATGAGTTTAACGCTGTCCAGAACTTGTTCCTTCCCGATGGGATGCCAACCATCCGCACATCCCAGGATCCATTTGACAAGTTCTTTTTCCTGTTCTTTTGAAAGAATTGTTGGCCTGCCATTGGGGCACTCCTCTGGGTATTTGCCGGTCAATTTGTTGTGCAGTGTTGTTCTTGGGACATTAAATGTTTTGGATGCATATGCTATGGTAGAACCATCTCATACACACTGCAAGGCATTCCTGAGACCTTCCTTAGAGTAGGGCTTGTCCTTATGGGTCTTTTCTTTTGTTCCCTTTGGCATCTGAAACAGAAAAAGAGTCCTAAACAATGCAAATTCTGAACCAAAACATTGACTTTCACCGCATCCGACTTGCATCGAAATGTAAACATTCACAAAAATCACTTATTTCTGTATGAATTATTAATATATTATCAATAAACTCTTACTCACCTTGTAGATCAATAACTACACTAACTTTTACTAATAATTTTGATTGCAAATAATGTTTTATTATATAGAAAAAACACTAAACTTTTTCCAGCGACGAGCTGTCAACAGCAAAATTTTCTCAGAAATTAAATTTTTAGTACACAACCCAGCTGACCCGAGCTTAAAAAATATTTCTCTTACCCACTTATTAAACCGATAAAAATATAATTTTTGGTTTTTCTTAAAGTAGAATAGTTATATTATGATACTACAGTAATTAATTACAGAAATAAAAATATAAATTATATTTTAAGTGGATGTATCGGAGTTAAATCGGTCGCGGCATCCGAGTTTTGCAATCGTCGGAGTTACATGGCCTTACTATACAACAGGTACGAAGAGTTCATCTCTTTCGTTAGGATTCGTATAATGTAAGGCGGTTAGTAAGTAAGTTATAGGCTGAGCACAATTATTTTTAAATTCCAAAATACCACCGAGGGGGTACTCATTGTAAGAAATTTAAGACAATCTGGTAATAAAATCCAATAAAGTAGGGTGGAATAACCGGCTATCGCCATGTTTAGGAAAAAATTAAATTCATTTAATCATAACTTTTGAATCCTTGTTACAAGATAAGTCAAATTTGACACAAAGTTACTTAGATGTATTGGCTCTAGATACGTGAAAACAATAATCCTAGAACATAACGCTGGACTACTTAAAAAACTGATTTTTATTAATAACGCAAAAATAACCATTTCGTCGCCACTTTTTACCACTTTTCGCCAGTTTTGTAAAATTTGTAACCACTTCTCGCCACCCACTTGAAAAGAACCACAGTCGGTTATTTTAGGCAATGCTATGAAAAGAATACATTCACCATTTCTCTTTCCTTGTGATCACTTTATTATTACTCTCTTTAAATGATTTTTCTTCACTTTTATTTGAGAAATGAAATTATGGGGCTTTTGCAGAAAGTAAACAATGCAGATTTGAAAACTGAGAATGTACGAAGTGAAGTTAGCGTCGCCTATTGAAAAGATATGGCGACAGGTGGTAAAATCAATTCCAGAATATTACCACTTCTCGCCATGCCTCATTTTTATACAAAAATAATATAAAATGAAATATTAATTGACTAAATACAAATTTTATGTATTCCACAAGTGCAATTAAATATTCAATAGACAAATTATTTACCCAAATTGGTATTTTTGGCCTAATGAAAATTTGATGACACTTAGTACATTTGGTAAGAGATGTTGGATTCGATGCACTTGCTTAAAATATTGCTCTAAAAAGTGATCAAAATCGTGAATCCAAAACGAATAATTATTATTTTTCGATTCTATGCGTAGAAGCAGAAAAAATACAAAAAAATTGCGACTCATTTATTTCTTAAATTGCGAAAAATAGCGATTTCAATGTAAGTGGCGAGAAGTGGGGCACTGGCGAGAACTGGTGATTCCACCCTACCCTTGGAAACCCAAAACTGTTGGGAGTCCAATAGAAATACAGGAAATTCTTATGTGCTAAACACTCCTGCTACTTTAACTGCGATGATTAGACTACATTCCATTAGTTTGCCACTAAGCTGTCTCTTAGCTTAAGCTTTAAGCCTGTCTAGGAAATTAAGGTCCATTGGAAATCTACAGGGAATGTTGGGAACCCGTGGGATCCACTGGGAAATTCTTGAGAACACATGAAAATCTTGTTGAGAACCCTTGGGAATTATACGAAACATTTGTAGGAACGTACGGGTAACGCGACTCATGAGAGACACTCCAAAAGGAACTGGCAAAATATTCTAGTTTGAAAGAACGATTCTTAGATCAACTCTAGAAACTTAGGTTTTGTCTTTAATTCCAAATAGAATCAGGTTGATCTTCGAGTATATTTAGCATATAAAAATTTATCGATAAAGGATCAGGTGCGGGATTTTATGCAAAGGACCTCTAATCTATGCCTAAGCTCCCCAAAAAACTGGGGCAAAAAGTCACAAATCGAAAAATTCAAAATTCAATATATTTTAAGGTAAAAATATAGCTGCTCGATTTTTTTTCTATAAATATCCTCCATAGATTTTCTTTAATGCCGTAAGTTTCTTAGAATTCGTACAAGGAATTTAGAAAATAAAAAATATCGAAATTTTTAGCCCTGAAATATTTTCCTTGAAGAAGATAACAATTATTAACTACTTATTTTCTAAAATTGATGTTCTGGTGTATATTTTCTAAACAATTTAGATTTTTTGAATACGAATCCACAAATCGTTTTATTAAAAATGGCCACTTGGGGTAAAAAGTAACAAAAGGTATGGAGCAAAAACTAACAAAGACCGAAGCAATTTCTGATGTGTCACGGCGAAAAGAAACGTCATTATCATGTGTCGCCGCTTGTTGTTTGCATTGGTCAAACGATTTGCAGTCTTTTGTGTTTTTTTCTAAAATAGCTTTGAAAGCGCTTTTCTCGTTTTCTTACTTTTCTCGCAGAGAAAACGGCGTTTTACAAAGGTGTAGATTGTAGATGAATAAATTTTCTATGAAAATATGTCCTCTAGGTATTTTTCAAATTTACGGAAACCTGTAATGAAGCGAATCAAAATATGATAATACCCCATGTCTGGTACTATTTGCCCCAGCATTTTTGAGAATAGTCACAAAATAACCTTTTAGAAATTGGCTCGATAAACGTGTTTCCTTACAAAATAGAGGAAAATTACTTTCACAAAGTTGTAGAGCGGTAAATTTCCTATAAAACTGCGCTAATTAGAAATTTTTGAAGCGCTCGAGTAGCTTTAAAAAAAAATAAAATATTCGTTTTGTGACTTTTTGCCCCAGTCTCCCCTACTTAGTTGTAAGTTCCATATATTCAGGCTGATTAGGAAGAGGAAATTTATACAAAGGACTTCTAACCCCTGATGCATGAACCTTCAGTGTATGACAGCTTGGGCAAAACCACCTTTGGTGCAAAGTTTTACAGGCTAAATATTCTCAAGGATCAGCCTGAGAAGCTTGAAATTTGGAAATTTAGGTGCTAAACCGCTAAAGAAATTTCGTGTCTATGCAGTTATCTATTAATTTATTAATATATTTTTGTGTACCCAAGTGGGGAAAATAATTTTAAAGGGATCAAGCTTTTCACAAGTTCCACAAAGTATTTTTTTCCACTGCTTGTCACTTTTTTATGTTTACCGGTTCTCAACCGATTTATTAAATTTATAAATCACGTATAGTTTTTTAAAAAACGAAACTTAAGGGAGAATCCTAAAATGTATGAATTATCCACGAGAGAAAATCACAGCTCTTAGATCGCTTTTTGTGAGTATTTCGTGAATTTTTCAAGCAATGTGCCATGTGAAACACTCTCCGTTTCTTGGAATTGACATGACCGTTTTTGTGAGTTTCTTGCAACTCTTAAAAAACAGCGATCTCAGACCGGTGAATTTATCACGTAATAAATAGGTGTGATTAGAAGGAATCACACCTAACTCACCATCTCAGAATTCATACACTGGTTAATAGTAATTCTGTAGGGGAATTCTGTAACAGTGTGATAATGTCATATGACAAATTTAAAAATATTATTTGGAAAAAATAATCAAAAATCAAATTCATATTACAGTAGACTCTCTCAAATTCAAGCATTTGGGACCGATATGTCACCCGAATTAGAAAGAAATTCTGGCGTCAAATTATTTGAAATGCAATGATTTTTTATTCATCTGCATACAGATATTGATTTTACATACTGTAAATTTCATGAAAATCCCTTAATAATGCAAAATCACATCAAAACTAAGACAAACCATGGCAAATTTGAGCATATTTGCTTCATTTGATAATAGTCAAACTTGAAAATGTCAACAAACTTTTTTCGAATTTAACATCCGCCCGAATTAAAAAGTAGCCCGATCTTAAAAGAACCGAATTAGCGAGAGTCTACTGTATCCTGCTCGTGAATTTCCCATGAAAATTTGTGATATGACATTGTCATATCATTACAGAATTCCCTCCCTGCACCCCTTTTAGTATAATGAAAATGAAAACCGAAATGCTTCGCAGTAAGACTTATGACTTTCTCTTGCAAGGATATTTCGCGTGATGCATCTTTATCATATCCCGATGGAAATACCAAGGATAATGTAAACAAACTTCAATACTTTCGATCTCAGTTTTCGGGGTTCTCGGCCACTGGTTCTACTTTTCTTTCGTATCCATTTATGCTTCGGAAAATTGAATATTTTACCTAACTTGGAGTCCGACTACGCAGGATTTTCCAAGTTTTTGTGCAGCATTTAATTATTTCTTTTAAGTTCCAACTTGCGTTTGTTTACAACCAAATGATGAAACTTGCTGAGACCTGCACCAATTGTCGTAGAAACCGTCAAAGGATTTCTATTCCCACTATTAGAAGGAGCGTATGCGAGGCGTGTCAAGATTCACTTATAGCCAGGTTTTAGCTCAGAAATAATGTAATTAATTTTCGGATAAAATTGTATTATCGGTTAATTAGCAATTGGAACTCGGAAGCAATTCAGAGTATTTCAGAATTCTAAGAACTTTATGAAGAACCCCAATATTGCCCAAATCGTGCCATAAAAGTGCATTATAGGGACTTATAAATATTTGAATTTGGAATACCATTAAATAAAAAATTGAAACAGAATTAAGAATGATTTAACAGGATATTTAATTTTAATAACAAAAAATAAAAAAAAGATCTTTTTTTTAATTTTCAATCTAAAGTGCTGAAAACAATTCAAAGCTTTTAAATTTTTCTCACACTAACTTTATGCATTGATGCTCCTACACAATTTGAAAAATTTTTGCATTGCAAGACAGTTAGGAAAAAGCGCGCTACCTTCGGACGACTCAAGCTTCGAATAACTTATTTTTATCAATAGGTTTTTAATGAATTTGACTAATTATAACATTTTTTAATACCTGTCTAGTTCAACGCCTCAAATTTCGTGTAAAGAGTCATGGGTCAAATTCATTAGAAAACATAGAAAACAATTGACTTGTCCGAAGCTTGAGTCTTCCGAAGATTAGTACGTTTTCCTCTACTTAAAAATTCTTCATTTTTAAGAAAATTTCTTTCAAATGAATCGGGTAATTCTAGGTCGCATAGGTGCACATTTCGTCTATATACGAAAATCCCGTTTAATCATTCGTTATAATCGTTTTTTTTTAAGTTCAAAGCTTAAAAAGGCTCTAGAGAGCGTATTTCTTTCTTTCGTATTTCTTCTTTCGAAGGGTTAATGTTTGTGCTCGTTGGAAAGGTCTTGGAATTTCTGATAAGAATGAATCGATTTCAATCGATTCTGAACCAGAAATAAACCGGTTCATAACCGATAACTAATTTATATCCGGAAATTAATTTTATTACTCCTAAGCCATTTTGGTCGATCTTTGGAGTAATTTATGAATCGGCTGTGAACCGGTAAACGGTAAATTATACAAAAGTCCTTTGAGGTATAGCATTTAAGTCACGAGTTCGAGCACTTCGGAAGCCTGAGATGCTATGCCACCCCATTTTTTAAAATGTTTTATGTATAATTTTAGTGAAAAAAAACGCTAAAATATAAACAAAATTCACGACTGACAAATAAGGAATTATTATGAATTATTATATGAGAATTAGGTATAATCCATTTCTTATAGTTAGGCGGTTATCAATTCAATTTTACACAGTTGTTATGTAAAAAAAAGTTGCTATTATCATTTGATCATAAGAATGTTTGAACAGTTGTTCAGTTAGTTTGTTTATATAAATTAAAAATAGAGTTTATGTAGGTTGTTACATTGAAGTACAGAAGGTTTCTAATACAATTTCTGCAAATTTATAATTTTCTATAGAGAAAAAAAGTATTTCAATGTGTTAAGAAGCACCATTTCGAACAATCACTGTAATTTTATATTTAAATTATGTTTCTGCTCTAAAATCAAATTAATTTTTCATCAAGTTTCCTTTTTTGAAAACGGAAAAATATGCATTATAAAAAACAAATTGCAACCGGTATTTTTCACTCTGAATGATATTAAAGAAATATTTAAATATTTCATACTGTTATATAAAGAAAATCTAGAAGAAATCAACGATATTTTTAACATGTTTTTATTATACTTAATTATTTTTTATGAAAGAAAAGAAGCACATTTTTAAATACTCTAACAATGCTCCGACTCTTATCTTTTTGCTTACACTATCTCACTTCCTTTACTTTACTTCTCAGTCAGACTTATTCTCCTCCACTTCTTTGACTCTTTTGAAGTAGATCTGAAAAGTTTCATTTAATTGTTTTTCAAATAAAGTTACTTAATTGCCATAAAATAGGTCAAGGTGACTTTTGGGTGTGCTCGATCTGAATGAATTATAATTTTTGAAACCTTGATAAGAAATTATAGTCAATAAATTAAATTAGTCTGTGATAAGAAGATCAAGATTTGGGTGGTGAATTTTTTTTTGTATCGAAGAAAAACCAATAAAGAAAATCGTGAAAATCGCCTTAGAGATAGGGGAGTCATACGAATTTTGTTTTAAACTTCTTAAAATATCAAAAATACCCTCTTTTAATTTAAAACAAATCCCCCAAATTGTACTTAAATTCATACAATAAAGAATAAAATCTTCTTTTGAGGGATATTTCAGAAGCATTTCCTCAAAGCTTTAATCATAGAAAATCTTCTCCCCCAGAGATTTTATAACATAATTCAAATTTAGTGGCTCAATTCACGGGAATATGAAATGACTTACGCGTAAAGTTGGCCTCTTGGTAAAGTTCAAGTGCTCCATATTGCCCATTTTTATCTCTTTGTGGGAATTACGTATAGAGGAGCACTTCAGAAGTATGTTTAACATACCGTAGGATATTTGAAGTTTTCTTATCGACAACCTGATAAGCGAATGGGGCTCTTGTCGATGTTTCGTGCAAATATTTAATGATTAGTCTCCGCAATTGATTAACAGTTTGGCTTTTTGCACTACATGCAAATACATACTAGCTGACAAATACAATTATTCGGAACGTATATATAAGTGGATTGGTAAACACTTGAATCCATGCGTGACTAATTGATATTGACGGAAATCGATTATGCATCCTATACATTAAAATGGTATGCAACGGGTGTGAGGGATTGTGTGGTCTTATAAGTTTGTTATGTTGCGAAAAAGTTTGCGAAAACTATTTCACGTTCGAATTCGCAAACTGTTGATTGCATATTTAGAGCTAGAGGCTAAAGCTTGGCAGTAAAATGGGGGATGGTTTTTTGTCGTTTATCAGTTGTTTATAATGTTAAGGGTTATGCTAGGAAAATTCAATGTTTAAAATTCTTCGTTCTATATTTTAATCGGTCACAGATAAATTTTAACCAACTAAAAAATACCGCTTCATAACTAGTTTTAACTTATCTGACACACATTTTAAATTAATTTAAACTTGTCTAATTCTGCTGATAAAAAAAACATTCTCCCTAGTGTTGCATGACCTTAAAAAATTAGAGAGAATAAAATTTAATGTTGCATTGACTAAGCTGCACAATTTTTATGCTCGGTGCTTCTTGGATATTTGGAGTAAAACCGCTGTATAAAATAGACCCCTTCCCTGTTTTTGAAACTACCCTGTTTGTCCTCTTACAACGTTTCAGAGATCCATACCTTCCTCACATATAGGGGATGGGGTATCGGGGAGTTCTTGTTAGGCTTTTGAATTCCTACTTGGACAATTCCATACACTAAAAGTGTACAATAAAAGAGCACGAAAAAGGAGGCGACCAATCTCCTAAACGTTCTGAGAGGAGTTTCAAAAATGTTTATAGCATGCTTTCACTTCAAAAACTGTCAATAACCCATATTTACCCTTTACCCATATTTTCTTATGGAGCTGAGCTCTTTTTCCTTGCAGATAGTGATACGATTAATAGGTTAAAAGTAGCTTTAAACAACTGCGTAAGGTATATCTGCTCACTTGGTCCCCGTGATCACATTACTCCTCATAGGGACGTGTTTGTTGATTGCGATTTACCGTCCTTCCTTCAAATGCGTGCCCTTCTCTTTCTGCATCGCCTGGTGACAGCTGGATCACCTGGTTACCTGGCTTCCCTCTTGACGAGGGTGGGTTCGGCTAGGGTTCAGGCATATTTGGTACCTAAGGGCAGATCAAGATCTTTTTTACCGCACTCTTTTTGTAAAAGGAATTGCCTTATTATATAATTCCCTTCCCCGTTTGAATCCCTTTTTGAATCTCTAAAACAGTGAGAAAACCTCAAATGTCCCGAATTGTAAATGGTTCCAAATTACCCCATTTTACCCTACTTCTTTATTTCTTTAGGCATTGTATAACCTAATCAATACAGAATTTTTTTTTTACAATTTCGAGAAATTCGGGAAATGGGGCACCTTTGAATTGGGGCAGCTTTAAAATCGGGCTTGTTTCTTCTACTTTTAAATGAAACTGGATCTTATGATATAATTTCGGTCAACAAACCAATTGCGAAGTTAAATTACATCAAGATAAGTCTCATTTCCATTTAAAAAAAGGACAAAAAAAACTGATTTCAAAGCTGTCCTAATTTCCCCCTACTGGTGTTTCACCATAGCTAAATAAGAATGAAAGTTAAATATAAGGATCTGTTACAAATTTCTTGCAAAGTATTGCTCATACTGAAGTTTTAATAAAGCAATTTTTATTTAAATTACATTCAAAATTGTACGAATTTAGTGTTAATATCTTCTAAAACGAATAAGTATTTAGATAGAATACACTATTAAATTTTTATTTTTTTTATTTGTGCTGTCCAAAATTACCCTCAAAGTGTCCAAAATTACGAGATGTCTCAAATAATGAGCGCCTTTAGTGCTATTCCAATGAAAAATTAGTATTTCTTAGAACTTTACTGTTCTCAAATGCTTCTACTTAATTTACTTTTCTCTGTGTTGGTTCTGTCTCGACTTGATGGTTATGGAAAGGAATGGGGAAAACATTAGGAAAAATCGATATTTCGGAAGTGCTGTTCTCAAGTGTTCTGTATTATCGATTTTTCTGTTGTGTTCTAAAACCACCAAACAGTCGTGACATGAACCAACAGAAAGAAAAGTAGGGTAGAGTCAGTACTTTTTCGCCAGTAAGTACTTTTTCGCCACCTACAAATAAAATCACTTTTTAAGGGAATTATAAGCTCATGGAACTACGAAATGAGTATTATTTCGTGACCTCTAGTCCAACGGATCAGAAAACCATATCAGGTTCTTTGCCGAATAGATTATTTGCAAATTATTAAGAGAAATTCTCGACATGGTGAACAATTACCAAAAAAATATGGAGTTCTTAAGAAACTTGTCAACGTTAAGAGAAATTTTCTTGCATTATTTTGTGTTTTTGTTGTAGAGAATTTGATATTTTTCACTGAAACTCAATATCTTATTAACTAAACTTTATTATAATATCATTTATAATAATGTTATCTAAAAGAGTTAATGATATTCGGATGTGGTGTAAAGGGCTTACTTTTTTCGGCTGTTAAGTACTTTTCGCCACTCATTTTTCCAAGCATTTTACAAGTGGCGCACCTCGCGGAATTTAGTTGAAACAGACGTAATTGTCAATTGATTTTTGTCGCAAACAAAAAATGTGCAAAAAATCATTCGAAATACTCTAATAATTGTCTAATATAGGTGTTAAATAAGAAAAGTACTGTGCAATGTACTTTTGCGGGTTTTCGAAAGCTGCTGTTTCTTAAAAATCAATTGAAAACAAGTGGCGAAAAAGTGCTTACACAGTGGCGGAAAAGTGTTTACAAAGTGGCGAAAAGTACTGAAACATGCATTGTTGCAGGAAATGTATTTTTTCAACTAGATACCCAAAACTTCCCGGGAAGTCTCCTGCTTTAATAGAGAGACAATGCTTCAAAGCATCTGTACAGAAAATTTCATTTTATTTCGACAAATATTGTAAGAATTACAAGGGTATAAAACCTTAAGGTGGCGAAAAGGGCTTACTCTACCCTAAAGTGCTAAAAAAAATGTTTTAGGAGAAAAATTTCCTTTTTCATTCTTTATTGGAGTAGCACCATTACCCTATTTATGGACCAAATGATTTATGGTGATATTCCAATAAAAAACGAACACGTTTTTTAGCGTATTACTGTTTTTAAGTACTTCTATATAATCGACTTTTCTTTGGATTGGTTCCTGTCATGACTGTTTAGTGGTTTTGAAATACGATAAGAGCGGGAAAACAGTCGAGACACGAAACAAAACACAGAAAATCGATAATGTAGAAGCAGTTTAGAACAATACGGTGCTAAAAACATTTTTCATTGGAATACCACCATTACACCGAGAAAAATGTGGATGGTAAAATTTACCATCCTCCATACAAAATTCTAATGGCCGGATAGTAAAAAAGTCACCCAGCAAACGCGATATTAAATTGGACTGTCAAAAATTGTAGAATCTATTGCATGGATAGTAAATTTTAATAGCCGGATGGTAAATTCTAATATCCCCGGATATTAGATTTTACTATCCGGATGGTAAATTTTACTGGCAGGATAGTAAATTTTACTAGCCGGATATTAGAATGAAAAATGTCGGAAAAATTTATTTTTCCTAATTTTCATTAATTTTTGGCCATTGTTTGAGGGCTTGGGACCCTTCCTGGATGACATTCTCTGTATTTCAAGCCATTTTGATGTGTGAAAATCTTTTTCCAACATTGACGACTCAGCCGAGATTTGAACACGCGACCTTTGTGATGACAGTCCAGCATCTTCCAGCTGCGCCACGAATTGCTATAATGTATTCAAAGCATATCGGGAACCGTTGCATCAGCACCCACGATATTCCAAAATGATATTCTAACAGCAGGATGGCAAATTTTATTGGCTTGGATAGTAATTTCAATCCAAATTACTATCCTCCGTTAAAATTTACTGTCTTCCAGTTAAATTTTAACATAAAATATGCGGCCAGTAAAATTTACTTCCCGGATATTAGAATCTAAGAGAGGTCAATGTAAAATCTAAAGGAGGATAGTATATTTTACCATCCGGCTGTTAGAATTTACTATCCATAGGATAGTAAATTTTAAAATGTCAAGATGGTAGATTCTAAAGGAAAGTATCTATGGAGGATGGTATTTTCTACTATCTTTTGAGGCAGTAGAATTTAAAGACACGATTTGTAGAAAATACCATCCAAATTTTTCTCGGTGTAGTAAAAAATTGGACAACTTTGGTTGGGTATTTTTTGTCACAACTTGCAACAAAAATTTTAATTGAGCGTTAATTTTGAAAAATTGCAAAACAGAATGTCAATAACGTCACACATTAGCTCTAATTGACTTTTATAGTCAGGAAATAGAATTCCGGTAGCCAAAAAAAAAAATTAGCAGCGTTACTATAATTATTATTCAACACAAAAATCCATCTAATTAAGACATGTCTTTTAATAAAATCATAACGTACGAGCTTGGCTGAAAATTTCCCTTTCATTTTGTGGAGTCTAAATGAGGTAAAAATTGAATGAAGTGAAGCACGTGTTTCGGCAAAATTTGCTGAGTTTCTTTAACACAACACCTCATTAAAAATCAAATTCCCAAACTCTTGAGAGTAAACATAGAGCGAACATTTTAGTCTCACTTGAAGGCGTTGGGTGACACAACATTTGTCCATCGTCAATCTGAAAATAAAACCACTTTGTGATGTGGGGAGCAACAGTCGGCAATTTTCGTGGATTTTCCTAAATCGAATTGTTTGTTTTCTTCTTTATACTTTTATATAGAGCTTTAGTGATGAGAAAAGTGTGTCAATTGAGGAGGGAGACTTTCAGTATGAGTTGTATGTGAATTTTTATGTGTTTAGGATGGGTGAAAGTCAAAGTTTTCGTGTCTTTTATTGCACTTTGATGAGTTTGAAGTATGATTCTGAAGAATGTGAATGAGATGGGAGAGAATATAAGGAAGAAGTTCGTGAAGGTGATCATTTTGGAGGAATTTTTGAGGTTTTTTTTTATTCATCAAAAATGGATTCATCAATAAATTCTGTAACATGAAAAAAGAGAGAAGCGATGATTCTTATCACATCTTTTTTTTTGTTGAGAGTCTCCTCTTATCTGTGAGCCTCGTACACGAAATGCGCAAGCTTTTTTTTTTTAGCACTTTGGCGATTGATTGGAATCATTTGTGGGTGGGCAGGTGTGTTGTAATATTATTGAGAGTTTGGGTAGGGAAAAACCATAATCCCAAAAAGAAAAAAAAGTCTCTCAGAGGGGGTAATACGTCGATAAGGGAATTCTTTTATGACTGAGCAAAGAGTAAGTGCTGTAGAGTGGGAGAATTGTGTTTAATTTGCCATGCCAATGGATTCTTATTAGAATTTGCTCAGTATTATTCATCAATTGGGTCAGGTCAGATAGATGATTAATGGCAATTTATTGGCATATTGTGCAATATGCTATGTTAATTTTCGCTCTTGACTGTGACTGAGCACTTAACTAGGGTGTGGATGATGAGTAGAATGAGATGTGCTAAGTACCATAGTTACTGATTTCGACAATGTGATATTTTTGTCATAAATGAACAAGTTTGTCATAGCAGAAATCCTTAATGGGGACATTAATGTATATTAAATTGAAAATATTTAGAAATTCCGAAAAAAATAAGTAAATACATTAAGCACATGCCTGTACTAAACTCAGTCCAGACAGATATTTGCAAATATTATTTGAAACAGTGGGATATAGAGGGTTTTAGTACATTTTTTTTTAGACAAAATGAAGGTGAAATATGCAACAAAAATTATATTGATAAAGGTAAGATTAAATGTATACTATTAAAAAAAAGAGTTCTTTTCGGCAGTATAAATTCCAAAAACAATTTCGAAACTCAAGGACAAAGTTACATAGCTTTTAGAACAAGAGGACATAGTATTTTTGTTAGAGTACAGAAAAAGAACTTACATTTCTGGATCATCGATAGAAATATTGAGATATAAAATAAATAAAAAAGATAAATGAATAAAAAAACTAAACTTCTCTGGAAACTAGTTTTAGCACAAGACTGATCTAAACTAATTCGTGATAAATATTTTAGGTTTTCGATTAAATTACATTATTAATTGTTGTTATTTTCGACACTATCGAATCGATAGTATCGATAAATCTATAACTGTTAGATTAAGTGAATGTAGGCTTTTTACTGATTGATGGGGAATTCATTGCGACATTCTTAAAAGAATGTGACTTGATAAATATCTATATTAGTCACAGGAAGTGCAATATCGGTTGAAATTTTCGGAATCGATAGTCGATGGTATCGAAAATAAGTTATCATATCACCCCTGGATAATTTGAAGTTGTGATTATATAGATGAAAATATTTATCTGTTAGCACTGGCAGGATTAAGGTAAATGTCCTAATTCAAAACCATTTCCAGACGCTTGAACTTTGACAGAAGATTCAACACATTAAGTTCATATTTTTTCTGAAGAGAATTACATAAAGGGAATTACATTCTAGAATGTTATCGTTTAGTGAAAATTCTTTAGATATAATTTGAAAACTTCTTAAATACAAGAAAAATACGCGAGCGTAAAAAGCTTCTATTGGAAAGAAATTAATCCAAATGGAGACAAGGGAAAGTTTCTAATTGGAGACAAACAGTGTAAGTGAAACCGCGACGAAAGGCTTCCAAAAACTTGTTGAGTTGCTCTTGAGTGCAGGATTTGTTCTTATTCCTGGTCTTTTCTCTTTTCCCATCTAAAACAATAAGAAAATCTCTCCAAAAAAAAAAACATATTTCCTGGGTTTCCTATTGAAGCACTTGCAGACACTTCAGAAAAACCATTTTTGTTCGCGAAATTAGGTAATTATTTCATTTGAAAACTTCACGTACCGTTAACAATAAAGATTAGTACTTAATTTAACTAAAATTAGCCAGAAATATGACATAAATGTTAAATGAGACGAATAAATAACAGTCACCTCATTGTGTTTTTTGTTGGAAAACATGGTCGATCGACGAAAAATTCGATAGTGAAAAGGTACACTCTCAATTTTTCTGAGAAATTAACAAATTAAAATTTGTGAATATGAATGGATTTTCGTTTTCTTTGGAGCAAAATTAACTAAATAATGAAACTCTGCTATAGAAAATACATATATATAATAATTTAGTAATGTATTTATCATGAAAAAAATGACGTTTCCATTTGGAGTAGCAAAAAATTTCCATTTGAAGCAGGTTTTGAATTAGCTTAATTTACCCTACTGGAAGAAGAATTTTAAAATTTGAAATGAAAATTTCAGAAAATATTCTCTTTTTTCTTAGTCTTCTTGACACACGTAACCCCTTAACCCTTTAAGGGGTGTCCCGGGTGGGACACCGGCGTCCCAAAATCACAAATAATTTTTACTGTCTAGAGGACAAAATAACTTTCTTTATTTAAAAAATTGTTCATGTTTTTGGAATACCGGTTTTCCACTCTTTATCAGAGAAATCTAAAAAAAAATGTTCCCAATGAGTGGAGGGTTCTAGGCCAGCTCTGAAAAATTATTTGCTCATACACTGAGAAAAAAAGAGGGTGCGATTAACTTTTTTTTCTTCATAACTTTAACACTTTTTAGGTGTAAAAATATATCAACATTTTTTAATGTTAATTTTACACCTCTTTAAGGATAAAATTAACCTTACCTAGGGTAACTTTAACCCCCAATACACTTAAAAAGGGTAATATTTACACCGATTTTGGATCAATACTGCAGGGTAAAATTAACATTTCCTGAATGTTATTTTAACTTTTTCGGATTTCTCTCAGTGTAGGTATGTTTATATAATTTTAGTACATTTTACGCTAGTTACGAAGGGTAAGAGAAGGGTTACTGAGAAATGGGAAATGAAATAACAAATATTTTTTTAATGTTATGGCTCTATTAAAAAGCAGGTTGATATTTGCCCTAAATTTTTGACAACATAAGTTTTAAATAAAAATATCAAGTTTTTTTTAAGTACATGGTTAATGAGAAATAAAGAAAACTTCGTAAAATCGAAATTATTTAATGAACATTTTTATCAATGTATGATGCTTTTTTATAGGAAAAATTTAGTCATGGGAGTAATGAGATTTTCCATTGATAATACGTTCATTCATATGAATATATCATTGGATATATCCATACACGAGTGATGTGATAATGATAATACTTTCGCAAAGTTTCGATCACAAATTTCTGAAATAAAATTAAAATAGTGATTCAATATAGGAACGATAAATCCAATCATGCGAACTTTAATTTCAAATTATTAATTTGTGATTATATTGAATGATATTATTTAGGTCATTGTGTAAACTAATTCAATCTTGATTTTCAATTTAATTACAATTTGTTCCACAATATCTTATTCTATCTCGTATCAAATAAAAGCGTCAATATCTCTTTTGAATACTTCAATTAATCCTCTTCATATTAAATGCTTTGCAAATATTCGAAGCAATAGCAGTTCTTGTTTTCTGAAGTCAATTGAGTATCATTCGTGTATTTTTTTATGTAATTGCATAAGTTGGTTCAGCAAATAGATAGTCTGTTGATCAGTTCATTGAGTTATATACTGTTTTAAAATGAAGTAAATGTGCGGAATTTACTCAGATGTTTTTCTTCATCTGTTACTGTGAAATTTTTATTATCATTTTGATATTCGCAAATGAATTAATCTTTCAGTATAATCACGTGAAGAAAGTTGAGAAATCAGTGGATTTCCAAGAGATGATGAAGAATAAAATGACGCAAATATCGTTCAAAAGAGCTACAAATCAGTGAGATGTGAAAGACTTCTTCAAGTTGTATAGTGCATTCATTTGGAAATTATATTTTAACTGTTTTTACTTCTCCTACCCGATTAATACTAAACTGTTCTCGTTGGTCGCTTATTTTTCACAACACAACACAAGAATGGAAAACTTTATGGGTTATAATGGTGTTCGATGTCTGCGTCAGTGAACTCTTTATTTCGTGCAATTAATATTCATTTTTTGTTGAATTGCTGTTTCGCCATGTTGTGCGTAAATTGTGAGAGGTTCAGTGACATTAATTGTGGGATTCAGGGCATTTTGGGCGGCAACAGTTGAGAAAAATAGAGCCAAAAGACTTGGTGATTTTCTTCAGTGGTGATCTATTGAGTACATCGTGTCTTTTTTGCATGTTTTTTCTTCTTTTTTTTGGTAGTACAAGAATCGGCTTTTATACACAAATTGTCTTTTATACATTTCTTGTTTTTCTACGGATAACACTACAATTGTCACATAAACACGGTGTGTTCAGGGTTTGGTGTGGCGGTAATTAAAATAATTTTAAAAGCAAAATTAGATATTGCTAATCAATTTTCTTTTTAAAATACATAGTAATAGTAACGTGGAATTATATTTTTGAAACTATTTCTGTGTCTTGAATAGGTATTGAAGAGCAGGTGTCTTTGCTAAAATTTTTAACCTTCAAGCGGGCAGGTTGGGATACAATGACCTCAAAGTGGTTGAAAAGTAAGAATTGATTGTACAAAAGTCAATTTTATATTTTAAAAATGGTATTTGTCACAAAATAAAGATTTTATGCTACATTGTATTATATTCAGTAAAAGAATTATTAAAAAAAATAAATAGGTAAATTTAAATGTCAAATTTTTGAATAAAAAAGATTAATTAAGAAGTGGAGACAACTTTCAACTCGTAAGCTAATATCTCCATTATCGGCGTTTGGCGGTCATTGGTATATGGTATGCCCTACCTATTTTGTTAATGTGCCATGACACATTTTTTTTACTGACAGTAAAGGTACAATGTAAAGAAAATTAGTTCACAGCAGATGTCAATTATAATCCCCTGTTAGTTTTATAATTTTTGTTCCGTTCTTCTCTGGTCTAAAAGAAAAGTTTCCTGAAATCCTAAAGTTCTTCTCATTCAAAATCGTAGGAAAAGCGGTAGTGCTTGTTCTAAATAGGACATGTTTGAATTTACAAACAGAGAATAATATGTCTATCATTCTCAGAAAAAAGAGAAATTAATAAATTTATTTCTATGCCTCTGCACACCTACCTTTCATAAGCTTTACTTTAATTCTAGCACTTAAGGATGATTTTTAGGCTATCCTTAAGTGCTTTTATGATCACTGGACCATCTTTAAGTCCTAGAATTAAAGCAAAGTTTCGAAAAGCTTAGCTTTTACCAACTTTATGCCGATGATCTGCGAGTCTATATTGATGGCAACCCTTGTGATCCCAATTTTACTTTTACTGAAATGAATATACTTCCCTCCCGAATTGAGGCATGAACTCTCGCAAACCGGCTCTTTTTTAATCTCAAGAAGTCTCAGACCTTTATTATTTCTAAAAGACCTCCTTTTACAGGCTTAATGCCCCTTCCCGTTCGTGGGCAGATCATTTCAATTGTTGATAGTGCTCGGAAATGGGTTGATTTTCAATTCTTCCCTCTTTTGGTGTGACCATATCTCTCATATCAACCAAAGAGTCTACTCCACACTAAAGACCAAGCTAAAGACTCTGCAGCGCTTTCGTGAAGCTACCCCACAGAATACTCGCCCAATGATCGTGTGAGAGCATTACAGTAATAATGGTTAAGCCAAGCTAAACCTATTTGAAAATCCACTAGAAGCCTAAAGCGCTGATTGTTCTGCCATTTCGAATCTCTGTAGGGGAAAGTGCTCTCCCTTCGAACGCTCATGCTAGCGAATAATGTGAATTTCTTTTGTTTTTCGTAAGAGATATAGGGTAAGTCTGCCAAATTTCGGCATAGTTGCATATAAGCACCGAAGTCCTAAGTTTGAAATGCAATAATTTTAATTCATATTGATATTTTTTGTTACTTCCTTTTCGGGAGGGTTGTGTGGAACCTTGAAAACTAGTTTATCATCTTTGTTTCCTTTAAATCACTTCCTAAAATATTGAAAAATTAATAAAAATATGGGCACTGCTTTGGGTAGTATTCCGGTCACTTTGAGTGAAATTCCGGCCAAATTTTTTCTGGCCACCTTTTGTAATGCAATGGATAGAACATTTAAAAACGTCAAACGGAACGAGTTGAATATTTAGTTTAATACGTTTATATGACCCACAAGCCCTGAGATCTTCCGTGTAATTTGTCCTGAAGACCTGAAGAGTAGCAGCTCAAATTTACGCGCAGATTCCGTAGCAATTTGTCCTTCCTGAACTCTTCCAAGGCCTTTTCCACATCATCATTTTCATAGAAGCGGCGTTTTTTTTCTGGGCATTGTAGAACTCAGAAATTGAAGAAAAAAAAATACAAAATGAATAAGAAATTTAGGAAAGCAAAAGATGTTACCGGAATAGGCAACACTACCTCACCGGAGAGACGCTCACAAAGTATATACTTTTTTACGGGAAATACAGGATCCAGCTGGGAAATTTTACCCGAAATTTAAAGATTGATTCACTATTAACATAAACAGAAACAATCTTTAATGGAAACTAATCAATTTTCATGAAAAACACCGAAGGAAAACCTTTTGCACTTCACCACAAATCGTAAGACTGCTAGAAACACAATCGATCTGTCACATTTTTTGTAAGACTCTTTCCACACTGAGTTTTTACAACGCAATTTAAATTCAAATTATACCTAAAATTTACCGGTCTTTGTGTTAATACATCATAAAATGAATAAATATTTAAAAGCAAAATGAATTCATTGACTATTCGAAGATTACATACATAATTTTAATTAATTTATTTCCATGGACGAAATTACACTCATAGTGGCCGAAATTAGAAGCTGGTCGAAATTTGGCACACTTTCCCTACACTAAATTTTCACGGAATTATCAACAATTGATGATAATCCAAATATTAATAGAAATGTGTAAGTCTCTTAGGAAAACTAAAAGAAAATTCACATTATTTGAAAAGGCATGAACGTTCGAAGGGAGAGTATTTTCCCATATTATTGACAGTTCAATCATCAACAATGGTTCCGTTCAATAATATCCTTTCGAAGAGACAAAGGCACTCCAAAGCCAAGCTAAGCTTATTCGAAAATGGTCTGGAATGTTCGAATTTCGAATTTTGGTATCGTTGACACTTCAATCGTCAACAATGTCAACAATGGTAGAACATTTGAATTGCAATTTCATTAAAATGAACCCAGCAATGATAGAGTTCTCTATTCGGCATGCCGCGACGGTGGCGCCCTCCCAAATGTTCAGAAAGTGATGGCCATCAAAGAGAACTATTGCTTCAACCGCGTTCGTTTTTTCCCAGCCCGTAAGGAGTTACAGTGCCCGCTCTCTAATCCGGATCGCCGTAATCCGGACGAGTTATCGACGGTTACCTTTAAAATCATTTTGAGGTTATGTATGCATGTGTGTTCAGCAATGAGAATGAATTATCCTGTGAAGTTTTTGTTCAATAAATGAAGTATAATAGCATAGAATTCTCTAATTTTGTCCTTTTAAACTTCTTTAAAACTTTTATTCTAATTCTCGGAAAAAACCTTGTATTATATTTTCAAGACGTTGAACAAATTCAAAAAATCGATCCGGATTACGAAGCGGACATCTGTCAAATTGTCTCCCAATCATCCGGATTACGAAGCGGGCACTGTATATTGGACCAAACCTTGTTCCGAACGCTTTTGCTGAACGATGTTCAAACAGGGAACTTTCATTGCTGGGAATGTCCTTTTCATGAACTTACTCACTTTTGTGTAACTCGTCGGTTTAAACTTTCGAACTTCCAACGGGTTTTTAGGTAAGTTCTCTCCGATATACCTTCAAATCGGTACAGAAAAAACCTCAACCAGAGAGAGTTCTCAAATCGGGAAGGTTATTACTGAATGAGAGGATAGGATTTCGGGTTTTTCTTTTAGGTTTCATAATTTTCTACTCTTATTACCACAGTACAAATACTGTTGGTCCTTCGATCTCAACTTCTTTAAGAGAATTGAAAGCACTTGAAGTAGATTGTGACTAAAATATTATACCTTTGGTAGTAGCTTAAGTTACACCTTTAATTGCCCACTTGAGGATTAAATGTACAATACAGATAATCACACCTGAATCCAAACACACCGTGTATTGTTCAGAAATCCAGCATGTTTGATATGCATTTTGATTGAAGCATCCTAAAATGTTTTATGTCTCTCTGTGGAGGAATTATCTTTGCTCTCCTATTTCCAAATTCGCCAAATTGATCAATGCGTGTTCTGGTGTCGTTTATCTTTTCGCTATATATGTATATTTCGCTATATATATATATGTTATTTTTGGGGCGTGCGAAATGGGTGGGCAAAGTGCTTGGTAAAATTTCTTCAATGCAACATCCATTTCTTCATGCCATTTCCATGTCTCATTATCAAGCAATTTCTTCCAGACCGGCTACCCAAAATGTATTGGAACATTATCTATGTGACAGCGATTTTGAGATTTTGCCGCTTCAGGACATTTTTACTGGGGGGTGATTTGCGCTCAAGGAGCTCCCTGCAGCACTTTCTATTATTTATTGTATTTAAATAGATTTCATGTTGAATTTCTATGTTGTATAACACTGACTGGGGTGAAATTCGCTGAGGGAATATTTCCTGTCAGGAATGGTAGTGGTGGTGGTGGTGATGGGTGAAAAATCTCATCCCTACTAGACGTATCCACTGGATTCTAAACGTATTGCTGCCTCGTAGGTAGGCAATCCTGTCTTATCGATTATCTGACTGATGTCAATGCGAACGAGTCCATTCTCATTGAGACTCTCAAAATCAATTGGTCGGGGATTTCTGTTCATATCATTGTCATTTGATGTTATTTGGGCGTTGTTATTGTTGTTGTTGTTGCAACAGCAGCCACGAGTTGATGCTGATGATGACGATGTGGACGGTAGACAATTATTGTTTCTTGTGCAACTGCATTCTAGACCACTGCCTTGGCATAAACTATTCCCATTTGTCTCTTGGGCAATGAAGAGTGTCGTTTGTTGGTCGTCTTCATCTTCTGGTGTTGCACTACAGCTCCAGTCCATTGTCTCCCCACTGGGACTCATATTGTCCATCTGTTGACACTGACATGGCGATGGCAGGGTCAATTTGCCACTGACAATGTGTCTTGGCGATAGAATTTGCTCCTCTACTTTAGCTGTCTCTGGTACTGCAGAATTTCCTGCAGCCTCCTCCTCCTGTGCTGGGGATGAGTCACATTTGAGTTGGGCATATTCTGGGCACTTGGTGGTCTCCGCCTCGAGGAGCATGAAGGGACAAAAGTGGCCGGGATGACTCTGACTGTGTCGCAATGATGGCCGAGTTGTCTTGAAGGCATTGGGATGACGTGCTGCCATCTCATCCAGAGCTACAACTTGTTCGTAGGATGGTGGGGGACCATGGCCGGGCAATGCAACTCCTTCTGGAGTATCCACATAAATTCCTGATGTGTCGTAGCACTGGAAAAAAGGAAATCGAAAATATAGGACGTTGAAAATTCAATTTGCAAATAGAGCTGAAAATTATATAGATTTTTAGATAATATGATTGGACAAATTAAGGTCAGGATATCAAACTAAGGAGGTTGCAGTCGACTTTCAATCAACTTCAACGACAGAAAATTTCTACTGACTGTTTAAATCGATTCACAAATTTAAAAAAAATCATTCCGAAATAAAAAATTGCTTAAGAAAAGCACATTGTAGAATATTTTAGCATCAGTAATAAGCATACGGACAAATAAAGAAGTGAATCCGAGAAAGGTATATCATTTACGGGTACTTTACCGACTCATGACTGATAAGTCCAATTCAGCCGGATTGAACATTTCAAGATCTTTCAAAAAATCTAAATCTAAGCAGATCAATTGCAAACACAGTTCCTCAAAAATGGTAAAACTTTGACCTTTGAAAGTTCGATATCGAAATGTTTTTCGAAAATATTGTCTAAGGATGAAACATTCACCTTGACTACCTCGAAAACATATTCGAAAATGAGAGAAATCGTAGGAGCCGTTTTCAAAATAAACCAAAAAACTTGGTTTTGGTTGAAAAGAAGGGGGTGGGGGGAAAAGGAAAAAAGACTGTCCTGACGTTGACTTATAGGGAAGTCGTCGAAAACCGGAAGTCGATATCTCTTGCCGTTTGATCTCTAGCCTTGTCACAAGTTGAAAAAAAAGAGTAGATTATACAATTGATCTCTCTGTGAGTTCGAGCAGTAATAGTACCAAGTGGGGCATTTTTGGACAGCTTCCCTATTAAAATAGCTTGTTTTTGCTCTAAGCGTGTCATCCGTTCAATATTTAACTTACAATGAGTACACAGAATTTGTGTGTGTTTTAACTAGTGATTCCAAATAACCGGGTATTTAGGATAGACGGTTACCCGGTTTTGGATGGTTCTAAGACCGGTGAACCGGTTTCAAACCGGTTTCAAATTTAGGATTAGATTATGGAATTTTGAGCAATTTTTCAGAGCTTTAACTTTGGTATAATATTTAACACATAAATATATTCTTTTTTCTGTTAGTTTATAACTTATTTATTTTATTGCTTTATTTTGTATGTAAAATAGTTTAGAAAATTTCAGAGTGCAGAAAAATTAGTGGGAGTTTTTCCAACAATATTATACCGTTGAGAAGCTAATGCAATGCAAATTTTCGTAAAAATAACTATTTATTCATACAATTTTTTTCTTAAATTGGTTATAAACGTTCTCATTTTTGACAATCAAAAAACACAATGATGCAGAAACTTTACAGAAAACACACCGATGCATAATTTTTGTTATTATATATTATTGAAATCACGATTATAATTTACATAAAATTCATAAATAATTTGATAGAAAAAAATTCATAGGCATTAAAATAAAAGAAACACTACAAAAGGAAACCTTTGTTGTTTTTTTTTTTACTCCATTGGTTGAGAAACTAATAAATACCAGATTTTGACAAAAATTTTACAAGAATCTTGTGTAATAATCATGGTGAATTTGGGTCTAATTAGATATGTAGTTAAATTAAAACATAGCAAAATTCAATAAAAATCTTTATGAAGACAGGGAGAGGTAAACATCTTGTTACTTTTCCACATAAAACAATATTTTACAAGATTGTACTAAATAGTTAACAATATTTTTTTCAGTATACAATTGATTTTTTAGTCTTGTAAATTATTTAACTAAGGTTTAAAAGATAATATATTTTCAAGTGAAGAAGTCCTGAAATGAGATTCCGATAACCTTTAAGCAAATAATTCTTTTCAAGAGTGGAAGAAACGTACAGGAAACCCATTACTACTTATCCTTCATATATTATTAACATACTACCATACTACAAATTACACTTAGCATCATATTGCACTTCAGGTTCCCTACTAAAGTCAAGGAAATATTTTGCAGTGTATCTTGATTTTCAAGAAATAAACTTAAGCTTACGAGAAAATTTAAAAATTTTGGAAGGAGACGGTTTTAAACCGGTTTCATATCTAAAAACCGGGTTTAAAACCGTCTCCAAAATGGGGCGGTTAACCGGTTTTTCGAAACCGGTTAACCGTTGTTGGAATCACTAGTTTTAACTAAAGTTTTTAAGAGTTGGGGTGTCAGGGACTAAATAAAACTAAATAACTGGGGCACCACCGAACACGGGGTAGGGTAAGTGTACCAAATTCCGGCCAGCTTGCAATTTCGGCCACCTTTTTTGTTCCTCGAATTTCCATGAACTTTTAGATTTTACGTACTCTAGAGATTATACAATCCTAAAGAATAACAAAAAAAGTAGCTTTGACAAACAAGATGACGTGAAAAAGATATTGGAAGAATTCCCGAAGGGTAAGGAACTATGAGAGTGAAGGTGGCCGAAATAGGGCACCAAAGCTATATCTATATTTTTATTCACTTTAAAATGTATTAAGAATGATTTTAGAGTAAATAAAGACGGTAAACTCTTTACAAGGTTCCAAGCAATATTCTTTAAGAAGAAAGAATAAAAAAAAATCAATTTGAATTTAAAATATTACATTTCAAACTTGAGACTTTGACGCTTGCATGCAACTATGCCGAAATTTGGCACACTTACCCTAGACCTGAACCTGTATGAATTCATAGATACTATAGGGATGCTCGTTCACGGAAGAAATGGTAATCAATGAAATTTTAAGCAGAAAACTAAATGCCATTATTATTATTTTATAAAATTGTCCAAAAATTGATGAAAACAAAGTTTAATACTAATTTATTATAAGCATCTGCTAGCAGTAATCAACTCTGTGCTCTTTCAATTTTCCTGTTATCATAGCTTTGGGATAAAAATAAATATTTTAGAAATTTTATATGCTAATAAATTTGACAATGACTTTTTTCCTGTCCTAAAAATTGCAATTCACGATCAATAATTCTCCTTTCTATATGCGAATGCATAATGCGATTTAAGGGATGGCGCGTGTTTATGTGTATCTGGTGGTGTGATGGTTGTGTGACTGGGTTTGGTGGTGAATGAAATGAAATAATAAAAATGCAAGAACGAAGAATACACCCCAAGAAACCTCTAAATATTTTATAGATAGAACATCAATCCTTTTTCGCGTGAGCTATTTCCCCTCCACGTTCTGTACTTCTTTTTTTTTCTTACGCTTCCTGCCATAAGAATGCCCACAATCTGGGAATATGAACAAGTGTTGCACAACTATGCTTATGTTGTTGTTGTTGGATAAGGAAGTTTGTTAGCTAAGGAGTAAAGAGTGAAATCCTTGATAATTTTTCAAATGGTTTCCCCCTTATCGATTTATGACCTTTTGATTGTGACAGAAAAAACTTTCAGAACCCTCCTAAAGATTATTGCATATGTGTATTTCTTTTTTTTATTATTATTTTATGATTATGATATGTCTCCATTTCCATGCTGAAAATGTGACACAGTATATTTTATTATTTCTTTCTTCGGGAGAAAGAATGTTTGTGAGGACGAGAAAAAAAACATGATATTGGAAATGAGAGATGGGGGAATTCTTCTCGATTTAACCGAAAAGCTGATTGAAAATTTGTACCAGGAGACTTTTGTGATATATTGAGAGTGATGCGCGGAAATGAATAAAATGTGATGTTGAGGGAGATACTGGAGTGTACTGAAAGTAAAGATAGAAGAAAAAAAGAAAATCAAGAAGAATACATTGTTGAAAGAATTATGGATAAAAATTGATTTTTTTTTAGTGAGTTTTCCAGTTTACGTATAAGCGGATTTTAGGGGTTTTCTTTCGACTTTTGGCGCATGATGTCATCATTGCAGAATTTTCTCATGACTGAATGAATGATGGGAATATTTATAACTTCATTTTAATTTTCTTCAAAATCCTATTCTTGTCTTTACTTGTCTCAAAATTCACACCAAAGACGGAACAACCTATATCCAATTCGCTCATCATCATTCTTATAGACTCCTCTCTCTTGTCTCATGAATTGACTTTGGAGTTTACTTTGAGATTAATGATTGTTCCAATTCCTTTACACAAGGGTAGAAATCCCTCCTTGACTACATATTCCACTTCATTTCATGTCTTTTCGCCTCATAATAATCTCCTATGTTGGGAATTCGATGAGATATGTCACATATTGACTTCTATGAAATATATACTAGCAAAATACATATAACACAGAGGGATTATGGAAATTGAAGGTTCTCAATTTCCATGAAATTTATAAAGCATAATCTTAAGGAGTTTTAGTTGATGTAGAAAATGCTTTTTTAATGAAAATATTCATGATTTATGTATTGAGTTCTATTTTCAATTTCAAGTGATTTATTTTTACGTTGTTATTATTTTGGTTTTGGTATTTTCTATTTCTCTGATAAATATGGAAACATGTTTTTTTAAGAATGTTGTTGAATTAATCATAATATTTTGGAATAGATACTTCTTCAAAAATTATTATTTTTAGAATAACAATTTGATTTCTTAGGGACAATTTACTTTTAATGATGTCGTTTTTTCTTCATTTCATAATTATTTTCTTATCGTTTTTGATCAGCAAAATATATTTCATTTAGATGACAAATAAATATTCCATTTTGGTTAATAAATAACGTTAAATCGATTGGAAATTATTTAAACACCGGTGCCGGCTAAAATCCTGAAAATACAAAATTCCGAAAGGGTCGGAATTCCGAAAGCCAAAATTCCAAATGTTGTCAGAGTCCCGAATAGCTAAATTTCTGAAGAGCCAAAATCTCGAATGTTCAAAAAAATATTTCAAAGTGTCGAAATTTGTCAGACCTTCGGGACTTTGGTGTTCAGAATTTGGATTATTACGGATTTCGAGCCATTTGGGATTTTGGCTTTTGGAATTTTGGAATTCGGGATTCTAGTGTTCGGTATTTCGGTCCTTTTGGGATTTTGGTGTTCGGGATTTCGATGCATTCAGAATTTTGGATGTTCAGGATCCCGATTAATTCGTGATTTTCACGTTCGGGATCCATGGGGTTGGGGATTTTGGCTTTTCGGAATTTTGTCTATTTTGGAATTCGACCCTTTCGGGATTTTAGCTATTTGGGATTTTGGCGATCCGGGATTTTCGCTTTTCGGGATTTTGACTTATTCTGGATCTTGACTATTCTGGATTTCGACCTAGGGGGAAGTGGGGCACCTTTGAATGTGGGGCAGCTTTGAAATTGGGACTTTTCTACCATGTTTAAATGGAATTGAGCCATATCATAATGTGATTTAGCTGCTCAATCTGTTTGTGCAGCTAAATTATATCACTACAAGTCTCAATTTTATTTAAAAATAGATGAAAAATTCCTATTTCAAAGCTGCCCCACTTTCAAATGTGCCCCACTTCCCTCTATTCGGGATTTTGGATAATTTGAATTTTGGATAATCGGATTTTAGTCTTTTCGGAATTTTGGCTTTCTGGATCTTGGTGATCCGTGATTTTGGCTTTCTGGATTTTGACGATCCGGGATTTTCGCTTTTCGAGATTTTGACTTGTTCGGGATTTTGGCTATTCCGGATTTCGACCCATTCGGGTTTTTGGATATTCGAGATTTTAACTCGTTCGGGATTTTGTCTTTCGAGACTTTGGCTTTTGGTATTTTGACGTACAGGATTTTGGCTTTAAGTCATTTTGTGTTCAGGAGTCTGGCATTCGCGACTTTTACCTATTTGGGAGTTTGTGTATTCGAGATTTCAATCTGTTTTGGGTTTTGGAGTTCGGGATTTTGACCTTTTCAAGATTTTGGCTCTTAGGATTTAGACTTTCGGGATTTTTACTTCCGGAATTTTGCTGTTCTGGATTTTGAATTATGAGATTTTGACCAGGATCCTTTAAAAACATACTTGAGATGTCAAGATTCCTAACATTCCCTTTTATAAGAATATTTCACTATTTTTATAAAAATATTTATAGCAGATTTTATTTACTGAAAGATAGGCAACATCAAACTTAAAAACTCTATGAAGACTTCGTTTTGAAAGAGAGGTTTCTTATCGAAATATCCCCAGTTTATAAGTTAATCATGGTTTTTGTAGGACAATCTTTATTTCTCCATTTCTACCGTTTAGCTTCTAAAACTGATAACAGACAACCATGGGCAAATGCTAAAAAAAAATTATTTTATAACATACTGAATTCAAGGAATAGAAAACTTTTTGAAAAATTTCAAATGCTTTCAGTACATTAAACTTCTCTGAGTTTTTTTTCCTTAAGGGACACTCTGTTGAAGTGAGAAAATTGCAAAGGGTAAACGACAAACAAAAACTGAATGAACTTCCTGATGAACACCAGTCTTAGTAATAGCTCCAGGCAATTTGATGTTATAGTGAAACAATTTGAGAACTCTTAAAGTTTTCTCGGGGGTATGGGTGGTTGTAAATGTTTTGGGGGTGGTGACAGGATTTTCCACAGATTGTCATATTGTGAGAAATTGTTGAAAATCGCTCAAGTGCTAAATCTAAATTGCTGGCAATTTTGATAGTATGTTGCAGAAGAGCGAGAGAAAAACTCCTCACAATTAGAGAGATTCACATTGAAAATTGCGATCAGTCTTCAAAGTGATTGATAGTGTAGAATTCTATATGGCTTAGAGAGGATAGATTTCGTGTCATCATGTGATAGGAATGTCGATAATTCCATTTCCTACATATATAGGAGTTCATTCGGGCTATGGTGAATAATTTAATAGATATCCGATTGAGAAGTGAGAGGAAAAATAGCGACAAAGTGTAAGTTAATTAAATTGCACTCTACAAGGTGAATACGACAAAAAAGAATTGAGGACTGTGTCGAAGATTAAGGAACAGTTTTTATGAGGATAGATTGATCTTCGTTCACTGTGCGAATATTGTTTTGAGTAAATAATTAAAATAATATTTGAAATATAGAGTATGCCCTATGTTATATTTTTGGATATCAAATTTTAGCTGAGATTCTTTACAATCTCAGCTTTTGTAGTCCGAGGTGAAATCCGACCTCGTCAGATCGGGCCCTAATTTCGGATTTACACGATTTGACACTCATAGATCACGAATATCATATGCACCAGAAAACGATTTTCGTGGATCCCCAAATTTCGATTTCTCGAAAAAGAAAAAAAACGTCTAAAGATATCATTTTTTATTGGGGGTCACTCAAGACCGGAAGTTGATATGTCTTACCGTTTAAGCTCTAGACCAGTGAAAAGTTGAAAAACATCGATTATCTCTTGACACGATCTATAAGAGCTTAAAATTCAAATTTTAAAATGAAAAGTCGGTGATTGGAAGGCTCTCTTTAAATGCTACAACCTTCAGAAGACCGCACTTCCATCCGATTTAATCAAAGTTTCGATTACTTGAAAAGTTGATTTTTCGAAAATTCGATGTCGAATACAGTAGACTCTCTCTCAATTGAGCATTTGGGGCAAAATATCCGGTTTATCGATAGAATTAAGAGTCAACGCCTTTGTAAATTCCACAAAAAGCGCTCAATTATAAAGAATCACGATAAAATAGGAAGAACTACAGCGAATTTGATCGAATTAGCTTCATAATTAAACGTGAAAATTGTCAACAAAATTTTTCGTCCGATAGAAAAAGAGCCGATTGAGTGAGAGTCTACTGTATTTCGAAAACTAGAGATCTTTCCAAGGTCAATACCTTTTCAACGGTGTCTCGCACCTTTCTCCTCGATGTTCCCTGACCCGAGCTATAAGCAAAAACGTCTTGACCAGACTATATTTTCGATGTTTCTGTAGTAATTTCGATGAACTTTTTGTTTGTTTTATCTAATATCGAGATCTATGTAACGATAGATCGTATCCGTTATCATCCTATTCCACTGTATCCCATTCCTGATCCTGACTATATTGAAATCGACTGGACTCTATCTAATGTTTATTAACTGATTTCAATAAACTTATTTTTCATTCGTTGGCCTTATGTACTCAAACTATTTAAAATAGAAAATGACCAGTGATAAGCCCAGGTAAACTTGTAGTGGCTGAGAGTTTATTTTTTTAAATATCGTGTCGTCCCAATTTTATCCATTTCAACCGCTAGGCAACAGTTTTATCGATGCGATTCTTAAAGAAATTTGATTTACTTAGCGTCCATCGCCGTCGTAACTGTAGTGATGATCAACCCCCAGAGCAAAATGTCGGGAAAGCTCTTGTACAGATTCTATATGATTTCTGAGCCAAATTCGGTAAATACAAATAACAAAAAATTAAAATGATTAAAAGAAAAACTAACCAAAACGATAGAAAGGATCGAATGAGTCTTGTCCTGTCTTTACTTTCTCAAAATCTTCTGATTCGATCGTTCTTCGAGAGTTCGAGCAATAAAAGCACTAAACAATTCTAATCCTTAGTCCTGTTCGCATAATCTTTGCTATGATCCTTGGTAGGTAAGGTGTGTTAGAAAGGAATACAAGGTAAAAGGTGGAAAAAGAATGTCAGAGGATATATTTAGTCTCTTCCATTGCTGTTCTAATTGTCTGAATTCATGCAATTTGAGTACAAATTGCAGATGGTTTTTGTTTGTATCTCGCTATCTCTTAGTATCTCTATGCGAATGTATATATGAAAAAGTGGCTGAGAGGGTGGTAAAAGAATGGGGCATTCAATGGTTAAGCAGAAACTATTAACCTTGATGCTTGAGTGAAAATCGCGCCTCGGTGAACCACCACTGATTGCCCTTCCCGTCCGGAAGTGGCTTTTGATTGTGGCACTCTAACCGCTAAGTCACATGCACACAAACCACTTTTAACACATTGGGAGTTCATACAACCCAGCATGAAGTGTGGGAGATGCAAATTGGCAAAGGTCGTCGCTTCATTGTGGCGACAAGTGACAATCTTTTAAGAGGAACCAAGGAAGGCATATGCATGCGAAAATGATATGGAGACGAGGGACATGATAATCTTGTTCTCGAACACCAGTTGCGTGGGATTGTCTTCATGTTGATTCGTGTGGATGGGACTATCTACCACCAGACTTCAAATTATTATATATCTACTTAGGATGGTATTTAAGGTTAATTAATGTCTAATTATAACAGTAATTAAATGATCTATAATGTACTTATGATACAGATATTTTGATTGCATACTCTATGTGGGATGTGATACTATGGACACTAATCCATCTCTCTTTGTTGACAACAAAAGACCATATCCATGTGCAAAAGTTTCTCTTGGTTGTTTCGAAGTGTATGGTTGTTAAAGTTTTCAATTGAAGATTAATTTAGAAGCATGGACAGAATTAAATTTAATGGGAAGGATAGTGAGAGTACTCAGTAGCTCAGATTCTAATTGAACTTTAAAATCTTGTGTCACATTTCTGAGATTAAATTATTGCTTTAAGGAACTGTATATCCCCGAAACTCGTTAAATAGTTTTTTTTTTAGAGATATGCAGTATTTATATAATACATAACCTTCCAATATTGTTGTCCTTGTTTGTTTCTAAATAAAAATTAAAATAATAAAAAGTCAGTTTTCAGAATTTTAAACTTCAAAACGACGAAAGTCGTTTATTTACCACAAACAGGAGTTTAGGAAAATTTTAGTAAATTTTTAATGGATGTGGCCTAAGTGTTTGACAACATTTTTGAGAATTAAAAATTTGAGAACAGTTTCCAGCGCCACTCATGGGAGAAAACAGTGCCCCCTTGCGGAGAAAAAAGTTTCCAATACCATTGAATACTCAATATTAAAATTTGCTTTACTTTTTTGCAAATATTTTCTTTAAACACGTATTAATCATTACGTGAATATAAATTAAAAGATTTATAGTTAAAATCAATAAATATTATACCTGTTGGAATTCTTTTATTTACCTAATAATTTGTGAATTATATTTTAAAGTTTACAATAACATGAAGAAGAAACCGTTGAAGACGTAAAAGATAAAAAATAACACTAAAATATACTTCACTGTATCTTGTCGACTTTTTTTCTCTATTTTAGTACAAACACAAACGTAATGAAAAATAGTACGACATACTTCCAAAATGAGAAAAATAATTATTTTTCAGAAATTTACGTGAAAAATCTTTCTTAAAAAATGCGTGTAATTTCAACTTGATTTAACCATTACTTTTTGAGAAAATGAACTAGTTTCGTTTGCGAAAATTAGAGGGGTAAGCAAAGCGTCCCATGCTTTGCGAAATGCTTGTACTCGTGACTTAAGTGTTCCTACCTTAAAAGTATTTTCATTTACCGATTTTAACTCATTAATATAAAATAAATAAAAATTACATTAAAAAAAAAAATAAAAATTACTTAAGGGTTCTTAACTTATTCATTGCCAGTTCATAAAAGATTTAAAAATTACTCAATAGATAGCCCAAAATAGCTTAGAAGTTCTAAGCTATGTGATTTTTGGATAAAAATTATTTATCAGTTCATAACCGGTTCGTTACTGGTTCATAACCGATTTATAATCAATTCAGAATTCTCAGAAATTTCAAGATCTTTCCAAGGAACACAAATATGAGCCCCTCCGGTTAAGAAATACGCTCTCCTGAGCTTTTTTGATCTTTGAACTCATGCCATACTCACTTCAAAATTTCAAGATAGTAATTTTTTAGGTCATAGGTATATTTAGACGATCTGTTTACCTGGACCACCTCTAAGGCATATTCAAAAATAAAAAGAAATCGTCAGAGTCGTTTTCGAAATAACAAAAAAAAACATGGTTTTGAAGGTTATGGAGTAGGTTGCGGAAAATAAAGGTCATAATCCTCCTGTTCAGTAATAACCTTCCTGATTTGAGAGCTCTCTTCGGTTGAGATTTTTTTCTGACCGTGAAAAAAAAACCGTTGCAAGTTCGAAAATTTAAGTTTTAGTGAGTAAGTTCATGAAAAAGGACCTTTATTTTAATGAAATTGCAATTCAAACGTTCTGCCATCCTGAAATTCCACAAAAATTCACTTTTTGCAGCAAACGTTTATAATTTGAAATTTGAAATGACAATACAAACAGCGCCAAAGCGGCCAGTACGTGAACTTGCACTTTAGGCTTCCGGTAGATTTTTGAATAGGTTTGACTGGCTTTGGATTGGCTTTGTTACTTCGAAAGGTTATTATTGAATGGAGCCAACAACGATCCTTGGTTCGCTTTATGGCGGGGGGGGGGGGGTTCCTCTGAAGACTGGAAGTTCGTATCTGTTACCTTGTGACCTCTAGATGGTTTAGAAGTTTACGGACAGAAAAAATTATATTTCAGAAAGATAAGTTATTTACGACTACTCTACCGATTCATTAGGATTCATTAGGACACTGATTCTGACCGATACAGTCGGATAGAAAATGTTAAGATATTTCTAAAAATTCAAGATGAATATTTTTTTTAGGTCATAAATATATTTGGCCGAAATGTTCACCTGGATTACCTCCAAAACATATCCAAAAATCAAAGAAATCGTAAGAGCTGTTTTCGAAAACCGAAAAAACATGGTTTTTGGAGAGGTGTGGAGGGGGATAAAACGTTTAGAGATGTTCTTTTTTATTGAGGGTTACCGAAGACCGGTATGTCGATTGTCGGTATGAATGTCGATAGGCCGTTGTGTTATGTATTTTTTATAAAGTCTACACTTACTTATAATAAGCTTTAGAACTATTTATATTTTACTGTGATGTGTTTTGTCTTCAAAACCAAATCATAAAGTTTGTCCCCTCTAACTCACAATATCTGTGAATGTATTCAAAGGTCAGTTCAGCACTGAAAAAAGGTTTACCAGAGCATAGACTCAATTTTCCCAATTAAATTGATGCTAATCTGGAATAGTCGTTTCAACTCAGCTGAGTCACATACAAATTGGTTTTAGGATGTTCACACACAAACTATGTACCAATTACTTTCAAACTTCATCCTGTCGATGATGGCATGTAGATTCCTTGTATTTAATAACTTGTCCCATTTCCATTAACGACCGTGTCACTTTCATTAAATTAATGGCTGAAAACGGACGCCTTCAATCGTGTTAGATTCAAGGGTTGATTTTACGCGAGCTATCATTCTGTTTTAGGAATTCTGTTCTCGGAGGTGTCTTATCCTTGGGAAGATGATAAAGATGAGAAGATGAGAGTGATGATGCCAGAGGTTATTGGAAGATAATTGAAATGAAGAATGTCAGAGAAACTTTTTGTTCATCTTGGAAAATTTTCTTATGCATTGCTTTAACATTTTAAAAGGTTCTTTTAATAGTTTTTGAAAAAGTTATAGGGAATATTCTGGCTTTGTGTACTTGATTTTTTTTTGCCCATATTCCTATAATGAATCTGACCTATGGTAATATGTTTTATTAGCTAATTAAGTCATACATTTCCTGAAAAATTATATCGGATTTATTAAAGGAATATGGGAAAAATATGAAGTGTTCGAAGCCAGAGTATGTGAAAAGCCTGAAAGCCTTCCTCTAGTTCATTTCTACGTTAAAGGAAGGAGTTGTACATAAGTTTGTTCCCGTTTTCCAGGAATTTTGGAAGAACAAAACATAAAATTAGGCCAATCCTGTATCAAAATAATTTTATTTATTTGTAGAATTAATTCAATTTATGTCGAGAAATCACTTATCAAGGAGATGTTTTACTATTTTCTATATTAACGAAAAAGCTCTCCGTTCATTCTCCTTAACTAACAATCTTTTGCTTCCAAAATTATTTCTCATCCTATCTGTGTAAATCTTCTTATTTATTAACTTTACTCTCTAGTAACACATTCGTTTGAATTTAGCCCCCAGTCCCTTTTTCGCAAAAAAACGAAGGGAGAAACGGGTGAAACAAAATGACTTATATGTGTCTTACCATATAAGATAAATTTTACTCAGCTTTGCTCCCTGTTGATGGAAGGAAAATGAGGGAAAATGACGACAGGGTTTTTCACACCCAGGCCAATGAATGAAATTTTTTGGCAATAGCGTTGACTTGGAGTGGTTAGAATAACACATGGGCTAAGGAATAAGGGAGTTGGGGTGAGAGCCTTGACGCAGTAATGTTTTTATTTTTATTATTTCCACTTTTCTCATGCTTTTTTTCTCGACACTTTAACCACGCGCAATTTTTTTTTCTTACTATACAACAATGGTAGTAAATGTGTGATGGGGATGGTAACTGGTAGAAGACGTAGAGGGGTTGAAAAAACACACGCATGTTGGAGTAAAATATAATTTCGTGCAAAAAGAAAATTGAATCGATTTTCAGACCATGAAATTAGTCATTGAGACGGTTTCTTTTCGCAACACAAAACCTGTACCGTGTTGTTTTGGATATGTTTTCTTAATTAGAAATTCACAGATTATGTGTTTTATCAAGTTTAAATGTATGACTATTTTGATTTATTATTAGGGCAGAATCACATTGACAGTAAAATGCTCACCGTATTTCGTTAATTCACGCATTTTCATTGCAATTCTTACGCAAATTCTCGATTACCGTATTACCTTATCTCACATTCGGCGGCACTAGGTGAAAATAATGTAAGAAAATTGCAGAAATAAAACGAAAATTCGATAAACGGTGAGCAAAAAAAAACTAAGTGAAATTAATCGTACAGTTTATATAATGAAATCTGTAATCTGTTTATATAATGAAAAAAGCAATAAAATTGGTTGCCATTTAGAATATTGATGATACCTTCGGAAACAAAACCTTAACTTAAACTCCTTCGTTCTTATGGTTTCGATAAGATTTTTTGAACGGTTCTGACCGTTCTGACTACTAAAAGTACCCGTCTGACCAAACAAGCGTGAATCAATGCTTGAATTAATCCCTGTCGTCCATACCTTACTTTTAAGAAGCTCCTATAAAAAATAGCCCTTAAAAAATATACAGTGCTGTCTCGCTATATGCACAGTTTGGGTACTTTTTTTGACAGTTCTCTCTCTGAATATGCACAACTTTTTTTGAAATTCCCAACGGTTTTTTTCTTTCTTTCAAAAAATTATCATTTTTTTTGTTCTAGAATTTCCCGTGTTATTTTAAATACAATATGAGATAGAAAAAAATAAAATTAAGAAAATTAAAAACAAGAAAAAATAGTTACAAAGAAAATAATTTTCTTTATTGCTTTGTCAAAATGTAAACAAATTGATTTTGAATGCAATCGACACAAAAGCTGTGCATATAGAGAGTGTGCATATAAAGAGACAGCACTGTACATGAAGGACACTGTTTTGTGCTCGTACCGACCAGCATTATAACTAATAAAATTATGTTGCTCAGTTGTTACTGACAATATTAAATATTTTCCAAGACGTTTTGCTATTTACGGATTGATGCACAGATTTTCAGTAATTTTAATTTATTATAAAAATATTAATTATATTTGGAAATAAAAACAGAAATTGCCAGAGACAATTTAATTCGTTCGCGTTCGTTTCAGTTCACGTGGAAAAATCCAGTCCTTATTTAAGACTTACCATTCAAATCTTAGCGTCAAGGCCTAAAATAATACCACTAGCTGGGGATTGTTCAATTAAAGTCTTAGAACTGGTTCCCGTCACACTGTATCAGACGGGTAGTGAAAATAGTTTTGAAATTTTTACCGGTTGCTTTTCTGCACTGAAAAAAAAGGGTGCGATTAACTTTTGTCTCATAACTTTAACACTTTTTAGATATAAAAATATATCAACATTTTTTAATGTTAATTTTACACCTTTTTAAGGGTAAATTTAACATGAAAAAGGGTAAGTTTAACCCCCAATAGACCTAAAAAGGGTAATATTTACACCGATTTCGGATCAATACTGCAGGGTAAAATTAATATTTCCGTAATGTTATTTTAACTTTTTCGGATTTCTCTCAGTGTGTCTAGAAGCGAACCAAGGACCTTAGGGAGAAATGGGGCTCCGCACCTTTGAACTGGGGTACCTTTCATATAAGACTTTTTCTTATATTTTTATAAGGAACTGGACTTTCCCGTGTGTAATTTAGCTCGACAAACCCATTTTAAAGCTAAACTGTATTATGATAAACTTGAATAAGAAAAAAAGGTTAATTGCAATTCAAAGGTGTTCCACTTTCCCCTAGCCAAGGCTTTGTTCATTGAACTCTTAAGACCCCTAACAATTAAAATTGTCACGGTTAGTATATAAATCACAATATTCTTGCGCCTTCAAGCGCTTATTATCAGTATTCTTTTTTTACGCAAGTTTCACCCTCTGTGTTTTCTTTTTTTTTTTGGACGTAAACGTAAACGCTTTGGGGAGAAAGATCACACTTTTTGATTCAATTACTTTCATCAGAAGCACCAGCAGTAGCTTCTTTCCTTCCGTTCGAAATAAATGAAAATGTTCTCTCTGGGAGATGTGTGTGTCTTTCGTATAATATGACGAAGGCCCGAGAGTTTCATTTCTTCAAGTGGATGGCGACAATTTTTTTTTCACAAGTCTAAAAAAAAGTGCTTTGATTGGAAAAATTTAATTTCGTCTCACTCAGCACATTGCGACACTCATACTATTAATTTCGAAATGATGATTTGCGTTTATAATTCTAGCGTAATTTGTCATATTTCATATTTTTCCGCACCCTCAGGGGGAAATTTTGGATAAGGAAGGGTATGATGGTTATAATGGAAAAACACGCAGGAGATTCGCGAGCTATCTCGCCCCAAGTTTTCACACCCACAAGTGGTCGCGAGACACGATGATTCCTGGGGCCAGAATTGGATTATTTTTTCATGGTAACCCCGTAAAGTGTCACGTGCTTGTCATTTGTGATAAATTCTTGTGAACACCAACTCACCCTCAAAATAGCACCACTTTCACTTCCACATCCCTCATGCCCAAAAACGAAAATTGGAAATGGAGGTGGTTTGGGACAGAAAAAACACACCCGGTGACCTAGAAATGGTGGGTCTTGTCTTAGAGACATTTCGATGCAAGGGGGCACGTATTCAATAGGTTTTCATTATACCAATTCACTCGATATATCCGTCCATCGTTAATCTCAGTGTATTTTTAGGAATATCAATTGCAGCCTAATTTTGGATGATGTGTCGACGAATAATGAAATAGGCATGAACTCTCTTTCAATCTCCAAATATAAAATATAATTTTTTAAAAAAACCATTAAAAATTTTGAATTTGAATGAAACTGCGGCAGGAAAATTAAATTTAGAAAACTAGGATGATTAAGAAATTCTATTTAAAGATTTTTGATATGGGTCATTATTTTAATTATAAAAATAATAAATTTTGATAGGGTAAGTGTACCAAATTCCGGCCAGCTTGCAATTTCGGCCACCTTTTTTGTTCCTCGAATTTCCATGAACTTTTAGATTTTACGTACTCTAGAGATTATACAATGGAAAAGAATAACAAAAAATGTAGCTTTGACAAACGAGATGACATGAAAAAGATATTGGAAGAATTCCCGAAGGGTAAGGAACTATGAGAATGAAGGTAGCCGAAATAGGGCACCAAATCTATGTCTATATTTTTATTCATTTTAAAATGTTTTAAGAATGATTTTAGAGTAAATAAAGACGGTAAACTCTTTACAAAGTTCTAAGCAACACAGAATTAAAAAAAATCATTTTGAATTTAAAATATTACATTTCAAACTTGAGACTTTGACGCTTGCATGCAACTATGCCGAAATTTGGCACACTTACCCTAAAGGTATTTTGGAAATTTTTTTTAACTAAATTTATCAGGCCATTCAATTCTAAATATAATTTTTTGTTCACTTTTAAAAGTTAGTATTAGACTTATAAAAAGATTGTTACTTTATCACACTGGATCGCAACCGATTTGAACCGATTCTTAGACAGCCTAAGAGATTACCCAAGTAGGGGGAATCGGGCAGAATCAACCAGGGGTAAAATTTGATAGTGTGATCTAATTAAAGTAAGAATACATACCCCTATATTCACAAAAATGCCTATCATTTCAGTAAATTTCATTTGATAGGTCATTTTATCTTGATCTTTATAAATATAATTAAATTAGAAACAAAAATATATCGATTTATAGAACTGATTCATAAATTTGCCAGTGCTTTAAAGACTTTCTAAATGCGTCCAACTATACGGAATACTCGGGAGAAGTAAAAAAAAAGGATTATGTAATGTGTTTATTACACTACCTGTGGAGTTTAATCGATAAAACGTTTTTTTTATAATGTCAAGGATACTTCTGAAGGTCGTCCTATTTGAAAAGTTAAAGGTTTTTTATATTTACGAATATTTTAGTACAAAAACTTTCTTAAAAGTTCTCTTTTACTTTCTATTATTTTTAATAGCCATCTGCAAGATCGGTAAAGAATTGGTTTGGGCAGGGGCATGACATTTCCTATGTTTTGCATATGTTTCTAGCGAGCCGAAAAAACTTTTTAGTGTATTAGCTGTTTTCTGTCATTGTAGAATGAATTAGCAAAAAATACTATTACAAACTAAAAGCCAATTTAATAACGAAGAGGCTTCCGAAAACCCTAAATTGGCAACATACGTAGTTTTGGAGATATCTCGTGAAATGTGTACGAAAACAGGGAAACAATTACACTAAAACCGGTCGCATTTTTCAGATCTAATGTCACCCCTTGGGGTTTGGGCATGTTTTCAAGAAAGGAAAAATTCGAATTTGTAAGAGAAAGTAGTCATTATCTTATAAATAATTATATTTAAAGGTTAACGACTTTTTATTAGGGCTTTCAATACATGGCTTCCGGAAACCCGAAATCCCGGGATCTCTACGCGTTTAGAGGGATCCAAATTCATTCTGGAATAAAAATCTTGTATAAAACGGAATCCAAACGTTCCGAAATTCCTAAATATTACGTTCCCGAAAATTCCGTGATTACGAGAATTCAAGGATTCCGAAGCTTCAGATCCTGAGATTCCGAAAATCCTGAAAACGTTCAGAACCAAAAAATCCCGAGAACCCTCATGTCTTTTGATGTCTGTAACCCGAAATCCTGGGATTTTGACACTTTTTCGGATCGGGTTTTATCCCGATAACATTCAAGCGTTTTCCTCACTATATTTCAATAAAAATTATGTAAAACTTTACAAAAGTTATTCTAATTAAGTTAATAATTAAATTAGTGTGCAAGAACCGTTTGAAACCGAACAAATGTCAAATGAAACTTGTACGTCAATGGTCAAAACGCTACCTGAACAAATTTATTTTGATGTTATTCGGTTTCAAACGGTTCTTGCACACCCCTGACTTAAAAATATTAAATTCTACTGATTGAAAAAAAATACCCTGGCGCTAAAATTATTGCCTGGAGTTATAATACTGCTAGTCTAAAATCATCCATTTGAAAGAGATTCAGTTACAGTATTTACAGTTTTGACAGTATGAAATCCAAATGTCATTTTTGGTCGGTTTGAAAGAAACTAAACACTTTTTTCGATTTTTTTTTTAATTCTTCTCCGAGTTTTTCCAATATGAAGAAGAAGTGGAGTTATATTCACTGTCAGTAGTATATTTTATAAAACGGTACAATGATATTCCGAAATTCAGAAATTATCGAAGACTTTCGAGCCCCAAAATCCTGGGTTCCCACATGTCTTTTGATGTTGAAATTCCGAAAACCGGAATTCTAAAAATCTATATATTTTTTGGAATCCTGAAATTCAAAAATTTGGGATTTTTGAAATATTCTAATCCCGGTAATTTTGTAAATTCTACTGTTTATTTGGTTATTTGGTTATCACGGATTAAATTATTATTTTTACTTAAAGGTAAGGGCACATATTTTAGTTAAAATCGCACCTAGGACCACTGTCAATGAAATAGTTTATTTGTGTAAATTAAAATGCTCAATATGTTCGAAAGTTTGTATTTCTGTAATTTATTTTAATTGTATTTCTTTACAATATAGGTTGTATTTTCTGAGTATTTTGTTAATGGAATGGTTTCATTTAGTATAATAAATTTTCACGATTGTCTAAGTATCTTTCTGACCTTAAGCTTAATATGTTTTGCTTCATAAATGAAGAAGTGTCAATTATGCTGAGTGACACACAATCTTCAGTCCACATCATTAGAGGTAAAAAATTTCTGGATGAATCTAGTCAAGGAATTCTTTAACAATATGACAATGTCATATGACAAATTGTTGTGATTAAATTTGGGAGCAGGATAACATTAAAAACTGCTGAGTATCGAATAGCCATTGCAGGCAGCTCTATGAATTCCTCAATTATTAATATAAGCAACATTTTCGAATTGTTTTGCCGAATTTACCACATAAAAAATTCTAAGTTTGTCATATGACATTGTCATACTATTACAGAATTCCCCTACAGAATTCGACTAGGAACTTTTTGTTTTCTAGGTGAAAAAAAACCTTATTCGTGATATGTCCAATACATATTCCATAAGCATTAGCTCCCTGATTATATTTTACTTAATTTCAAGATGTATTTTCTGCGTGAAACTATCCCACATTCCCCTATGTGGTACGTTGACCTAACAGCGTCTTGTTGAATATTAATTTATTGAGAAACCAAATGATTTGCTCTGAGAACTACCCAGCAATTCAAAGTTTACATTCATTGGTGTTTAAGTTATATAAACAATCGTCAAAATTTACTATAACACTTCTTTCCAATAAAGTGTTTACTTTCCGTATCGGTTCGGTCGTTATCTTCTACGATAAAAATAGACTCTATCTATTTTCGTCCGATGTTTTATAGTATCGTATAATCATTATTTTGTTTTTACTTTCCAAATAATCCAGAAGAGATACTTAATCTTATGTGTATAAATCATTTATACCACCGGTATGTGTGTCAACAATAGGCGTAAAGAATATCCATAAAGCATATGACTTTTTTTTTGATTTGGGATTATGAGGCTCCTTGAGGAAATTTTCCATTGGAAATTCTGTTTTTTTTTGTAAGGGTATTTGAATGAATTTGACCTTTTCTTGGGAATTTTCCTTCGCGCCTGTTTTGTGTGCAAAATGTCAAGGCGGTTCCGCTTGGATCCATGATAATGTTGAGTGTACTTTCCGGCTAATGTAGCAGGACGTCGGGAAAAATTATTGTTGAGCGCGCTATCGTGGGTCCTGTCAGACCCAAAAAAAAGGAGACTGGTGGAGACAGTCCAGGATTTTGATGTTATTAATGCGAGATGGGTGTGGGTTTTCGTGGGCGGTTATGTATGGGACTGGTTCTTTGGGAAAGAGTTTTCCAGTCAATGGAGTTGGTGTATGGGAATTTTCTTTTTTTTATACTGTGGTGTTGAAATTGGCAAAATTGGAAGTATATTTTCGTGTTTGACGATGCCATTGAAGCCATAAATCATATCCTGCATTGAATATAATATTAGAGAAAATGGAGTCGTATATATTGGCAAAACTATTGGACACTCTTTCGAATGTCAAACAATAAAATTGATGGAAAAATGTGATATTGAGGAAAGGAAAAAAAGAGTGAGAGCGAGTGGAGAGATTTGAAGAATGGAGAGTATGGGATTGAGATGGAAAAATGCTGAGAATTATATGTAATATTCATGTACCTGTTCAACGCTATAAATTTCCATATTTGTGTCAGTCTCGAGCCATCGTTGACGATATGTGGATGTGGATCGTTTCTTAATGGTGCGATGGCAACAGTAGCATACGAAACATACCACTGTTATTACCACTGACAGCATTGCTCTGTGGATAAGACAAAAACACAAGGATGACATTTTAATTACACTCAATATATACCAAATACACTATGAAAATACATATTTCATGGAAAATGCATCCTGAGGCAAGAGTTAATTCTTTTCCATTTCTCCTATGAAAATGCCTTTTGTGTAGTCTGATTAATTTGTATGCATGAGATTTGCAATCTTTTTCGCAGAGAGAGAGAACAACTCGTTTTCTAAGAAATGTTTTTATGCGTTATGTAACGAGGTAAGGAGGATATTATGAATATGGAAAAGGGTAAAATGTGCAAATTGCAGAATGAACCGTGGATTATTGGGCAGTCTGCCTGGCGCCTCGTTTTAGAGGCAGCATAAATATAGCCTATGAGAAAGTCTGCAAATCTTATCGTACAAATCATCTTTTTTTTTGGCAGTCTACAACAGTAAGTTTTCATATTGGATGTGAGGGAATATATTGCCCTTACTAAAGTTACAAGCTCAAAGAACGTTACATCGTAAAATTCAAAGATTTGATAGCAAAATTGGAAATGAAAAGTGCGAGACATCTTCCAATTCATTCGAAGGAAACTTTACGGTACCTGTTTCATTGGAGTAAAGAACGATTGACTTTGCAATAAAAGCAATAGGGGTCTTAATCATTAGCCTATGTGTGATACAAAATTAATTTTCAGTATTGATAAGTTTGATCATCAACTGGGTTCACAATTGTCGAATAGGTCATCCGCTACGCAAGAAGCAAAGTATCTGCCTCATAGATTAAAGATTGACAAGTCCTTTGAACTATGTACCTTTAAAAGGCTTAAGGAATTTGTATACTGGGAGCAATTATCGTCAAAAATTTCTTTTTTCTGGAGGAAATTGCCTGTAGTGCAATAGAAGGAAACGTCAAAATTCTGTCAAAAATGCAATACTTTTCTTTTAGTAGTCACAGATATGGAACCAGAAGTGCTGTAAGCGGATTATAAGAATATGGGTTCTATAATGCCTTATATCATAGATAGACTTACGACTTAAGCCGAGAGACGGCTTAACGTAATTATAACGTCGGATATATCGACCGTTTTCTTGAACGAGATTTTCTATGACTCTATTCCATATTATGCTCTTACGGACGGTTGGAGTCAATGCTATAAAATCACAGAAATTCGATACGAAAAACTTCTACAGGGGATCCCGGGATTATGTATAGCTTCGCGACCGAGAAAAACCGCGCGAAATGGCTTTATGCATGTAAAAATTTTGCATACCCACAGGAGATTTTTTTCGACTAAGTTACAAAAACGCCGGAATGTATGCAAAATGTTGTTGGCACCAATATCTCGGACTGTTTTCAGTGCCAATTGTCCATAAGTTAAGCGTTTTAACCTTACCACGACAAAAAATGCATACATTTTGGGGCAGTTCAGATATTATTTAACTAATTAGCTCCTAATGATAGGTAAAGATGCACAAGTGTATTTGATGTACAAGTGTATTGGTGTAATGTTATACACATGTTCCCGATATGCATAATCCCAGGACATCCTGTAAGTATCTTCTAAGTTTTACGTGAAAATTCACGACCATAACACGAGTTTCAGATTGGAAATTTAGCCCACTTTCCAAAGATCTCGAAATCCTAAATTACAACAAAATTTTAGTGGGTTTTCGGAACGAAATGGATCATTAGTGCTTCATATTCAATCCTAATTCAAATACTTCTTAAAAACCTTGCCCAAAAAAAATACCGAAGATAAGCCATATGCCTAAACCTTAGGTCTGAAGCTCGTATAACCAGATAAAACAACCTCTTGATTTTGTTATTAAATTCTAAATACAATTTTGCCTTTTCAGTATTAAGAAGGGAAAGTGTCTCGGGTTAAGAGGAAATGGTGTGTTGTACGAAATAATTGGTTTTGTTCTTGACTAAAAACAGTAGTCGGTAACCCGTTATATCTGGCTACACTATTAAATTTGACATCCCTTCGGAGTATTAAAGCAATATACTCGAACAATGATAACACAAATAATTAGGGATAACCTCTGAATCTCTTATAAGTGATATATGCTTTCTCATTTTATAAACTGATAAATATAGAAGATTGATTTTAGACTCTTTTAGTGCTTGAACTCAAAGAAAGAGCAGTTATATAACCCGCTTTTTCCATATTGTCACCGCTCTGGATCTGAAACAATGAAAGATATCAACTCCCGGTCTTCGCTGACCCTCAATAAAAAAACATTATCTTCAGACGTTTTAACCATGTTTTTTGGTCCATTTCGAAAACGGCTATATCAATTTCTTTTGTATTTTCGGAGATGTCTTTTAGAGGAAGCCTAGGCGAACATTTCGTGCAAACATACATATGACCGGAAAATTCGCCATTTTGAAATATTGAAGGTCACAGATCAATCACTTTGGAGGACTCATTTTTAACCGATTTGGTTAAATTTGGATTTTTTGGAAAGGTATTGGAATTCTGCATCCGGCTACATCGGTCTTCATCGGTAATAAGTCGGTTAAGTACCGATAATTTAATAATTTTTTCTGATTTCTTTTTTTAGTTTACCTTAAGTTAGAGCTTAAGCTAGAGGTCAAACGATAAGAGATATCGACTTCCGGTCTTCAATGACCTCCCTCCTTATAAATGAATATCATCTCGGACGGTTTTTTTTTAAATTATTGTTTGATAATTGCCTTTTTTTAAGTCTAAGACTTTTATTGTTGTGTCAACTTAAATATCATTACAGTCTATAAAGCTTTATGTTCCTTTGACCTAAATAATGTGACTCAAGTACCAAAGAATGTAGTTAGAATTGTAAAATAATCCTGCAATACATTTGTTGCAAGAATGAAATGCAACTAATTTAACGAAGGTTGATTTTGGAATTTTATTCAGGCGGATTTAATTTCTTCCTATGTCCCATTTTTCGCTTGAATTTCTTTCAGTAGTTTTTTTTTGTTTTCAAGAATATAATTTTTAAAATTTTTGTTACACATCCCTCCGAGGAATGTTTGAGATGAAAATTGAAAAGAGAAAAATTGCATGAGATAAAATATCCACCTTCATCATCAATTATGCTCATCAACAATTTATTGTTCAACAGACTTTTCTGGTGAAATTTTTCACTGTGAATGGCGGGAAAAATATTAAAACTGGTGTAGTAGACAGGATGTAATTGAAAAAGGAGATAGTTTTTCACGCTAACCAGAGTTGGTTTTTTTTGTTGGTCTATACTAGTGACGAAAGGGTATGTCAAGTGACTTCCGTTGGGCTTGGTTCATGACATATATAGGGGTGTGGATGTCACTAATGGGAAATATATATGCTTCTCTCTATTTTGGCTCGATAAATCGAAAGCGGAAAAAATATTCGACTCCCTATCGATTCAGGGGGGATTTTAGGAAAAAAAAAGAAATTGTGTGCAGAAACTTAACAATAATTTGCTAGGTTGAGGGGCAAAAGCAACAGACAGGAAATCACAGTATCAGTGATGGATCTCTTCAGTTTGATGTGGGAAAAAAGTGGACTGGACGCTGATAGGAATCGCAGGGTGTTTTCGTGGTCACCATAATGGGCACATAGTGATATATTGTTCCTGGGCAGCGTTTCTTCCTGCATCTATTTATAGAAATCTAATACTTAGTTTGGTTACTGCTATTGGAATTCTTGATTGAAGTTTCTTAACCAAGATTGTTGCTTTATTGAGATGTTAGAATCACATAACCTACATAACCAAACCATTTCATATAACCTACAATGGGTTAAAAATCTTATTTATGCAAGCATTTTTTTTTGCTTTATATCCCATGATACAAGTTCAGTCTTTTCAGATCATAATGTTACAGTTTTTCCGGTCCTAACCCAACTTTTGCTTTCATATATTACACAGTAAAAAAATTTACAAGGATAATCGTTGGTTTGCTTTTTTACCACGATTGTTCTTGTAAAGTTACACAAATTGTGTATTTAAACAAAACGTGTAATCTGAAAATGTGTAATTTAAATTTTATGTAATTGTAAACCGTGTAATTAACTGGGAATGATTACACAGTTTTGTATTTTTTTTACATATTTTGTGTAAAATTACACAGTTTTCAGACAAAATGTGTACAAATTACACAAATGTGTATTACTACACACGCTTACGTGTTTAATGTAAAATTTACAATGAGAATCATGGTAAAGCAGCCAAAAATTTTCTACTGTGTGTAGGTATATTATATAGGTATATTAACAAATTTGGATGACAAAAAGGATCCAAAATGTTGTTTCTCTGTTTCATTCAGCAACAAGACTATTTTGTGTAAATTTGTCATAAATCGTTTTGTTTACATTTTTTGCACGCAAGCAACCGCTAAACAGAATTCACTGTTATCAGCGTTGTCAGCAACTAAACACTAATTCTCAATTTAAATCTACACGGGTTTCTCGTTTATCTTTACTCTACAGCTCAGCAATCTTAGTAAGGAACTAGCAATAACTTGAGGTCAGAAGGTTGCATTAACCTTTTGAGAAACAATGGGTCACCGGTAACCCTAGAGAATATCTTTTTGTTACTGAACCTCAAAGAGTTAAACAGTGACTTGCGCTTTCAAATGAATATTATAGGGTATCACAGACAGGATAACAGATGTAAAGGAAACTGGAGTAATAGTAAACATGGGGTAGTTGTAAACACTGATTTTTACATTTCCCTTGGACTCATGTCAAAACTCATGTTCAGAGGACTAGGACCCCTAGTATCTATGAATCCTATGAATATGGTCTCATTTTCTGAAGTGTAAATATTTAATTAAAAAAATTGCAGTGTTCACAACTAGCCCATGTTTACCACCGACCAATTTCTTCTAATGGCTGTTGATTTGCAATAAAACGCAGACTGTGAAAAGGGACGCTGAGGCTTCTTGTCTAGAAGATTTCATCTAACAGATAGTAACAGTCGAACGGAATGCGTACATCTTATTCGACACATGTCAACCCAGTCGACGGCCGTACTCCACAAATCCTAATCCTTTATTCCTTTGACACTCCCAACCCCTACCATCCTTGTCGGTGCTAAAAGGCTGCTTTGAGGCCCTTACTATTATGCCGAAAATAGACACAGGCTGATCTTGCAGAATACTCAGCTCGAAAAATTTGGCAGTAAAGGATAAGCCCAAACTATCATACACTGAGGATTTAGGATCAAGGATTAGCGTTTTCAGCGAGAATTTCTATTAAATCTCCACACTTTGATTGCTGTAAGACTTCTTAAGTGCAATATCAATGGATTTTTCGTACAGAAAGGAGCACTCTGACCTTCCCATTACTCCAATATTAATGCATTTTAAGATTTTGCTACATTGCGTACTATTACTCTCCATGTTTTTTCACCCAATTGACATTTTGAAAAAAAAAAACACCCACAAACACGTAAAGTGAAGCTTTTTATTTTCAGTAGGGGAGACTGGGGCAAAAAGTCACAAAACGGATATTTTATTTTTTTACAAACTACCCGTGCACCTCCGAAATTTATAATTAGCACAGTTTTATAGGAAATTTACTGCTCTACAACTCTGTGAACGTCATTGTCTTCTATTTTGTAAGGAAATATATTTATCGAGCCGTTTTCTAAAAGGTAATTTTGTGATCATTCTTAAAAATGCTGGGGCAAATACTATCAGGCATGAGATACTATCACATTTTGTTTCGCTTTATTACGGGATTCCGTAAATTTAAGTGAAATACCTAGATTACATATTTTCATAGGAAATTTATTCTTCTACACCTTTGTAAAACACCGTTTTTTCTATCTGAGCGAGAAAAGCGCATTTTAAGCTATTTTACAAAAATACACAAAAGACTGCAAATCGTTTGACCAATTCAAACAACAAGCGGCGACACATAGCATTGACGTTTCTTTTCACCGTGGGACATCAGAAATTGCTTCGGTTTTGTTACTTTTTGCTCCATAGCTTTTGTTACTTTTTACCCCAAGTGATCGTTTTTAATAAAAGGATTTCTGGAGAAAAGAATCTTTGTAAAATTCTAAAATAGATATCGGATTCGTATTCAAAGAATATCCAGATAATTTGGGAAATATTCACCAGTGCATCAAATTTAAAATAAGTGGCTAATAATTGATATCTTCTGAACGGAAAATATTTCAAAAATAGGGCTAAAAATTTCGATATCTTTTTATTTTCTAAATTCCTTATTCAAATTTTTACAAACTTACGACATTGAAGAAGACCTATGGAGGCTGTCTATGGAAAAAAATTAAACCGCTATCTTATTTATCTTGGCAGATATTAAATTTTGAAATTTTCGATTTATGACTTTTTGCCCCAGTTTCCCCTACTGCCGCTGATGTCGCCTAATCCTCGTAATTTCACTAGACCTCATGAATTTAGAATGATCAGCCTGATCCTCCAAATTTTGGGCTGATCCGTGAGTGTATCGACATCAATCCTCATCTTTCGGGCTGATCCCTAAGTCGATCCCTGTGTCTATTTTGGGCTTTAAAGTAAGGTTAATGGTTTATATAACACCTCATTCGACTGAGTTGTGGTTAAAAAAAGAATCACAATTCTCGTAGTATTAACAACATTTTTCCGGTATGTGGCTCAAGGAAGATTTTCATGGTGGTAACACATGCAAGACACTATCTTCTCCAATCGTTTCTGAGCCACTAAGGCGTTCTTCTTTGTAAGTACAGTAAAGAAGTGAGTAAGAGAAAGTTAGTCTGACCTTTTGCCAACGATCGTCCTTCCGGTTGGTGAATGAGGAAAATACAAGAGATTGAAGTTGACTAACAAATGATTGTGGGGTATGAGGGGTGACAAATACAAGACGTAAACTGAATCCTCTTTGGCTCGTATTTAGTTACACTTCCCGCCATGAATCATTTTGCGCTCTAGGAAGATATGAGTGTGGGATAGTTTTGTTTTCCACACATCCCTCTACTCCCAAAAGATATGGACGACATACAAAAGGAGGGAAATGAGGTGGAAAGTTAATGAAAAGCTTTGGGGGGAAAAGTCCTCTCTTGAAACTCTTGATCGATTTCTCATGGAATAACATGTTTGATGTGGTTGAAAAGGTGATGAATAAATAAACCCATATCACCATTCGCCACCCCCCCAATAAATTACCCTCAAAATTTATTTTTAGTGTGACTCTCCCACTAATGGTTAGTTACACTATGTAGAGCAATATCGTCACTTTTCGTCCACTGACGTCCTCTTTCTACGTCTTTGTACCCTAGGTTTGCATGTTGCTCAACTTAGTGGAGGATGGCTTTTAGATGAAAGTCACATATTTGTCGCGTGACCAAATTTCAACGGCCACTTTTGGGGTTGAATCATGAAGGGAAAATTCACATTTTACGCTTCTTTATTGTCACCTGAGTCCCCTGCTAGAGGACAAACGCCTCCCATTCTCTTCCCATTAAATCCACTTGAAAGTTAGTCTGAGAATGGTTTTGATTGAACCTCCTACATCAGGGGTTGATAATTTAAAATCCTGGTATATAATTTTATTAAAAAGGAGTGGTAGACTGAAAGCCCTGAAAGCACTTTGTGAAATAATTTGAACTCTCATAATTTATTTCGCATTAATAGTTCATTTTAGTAAGGTTTTTTAACCGGACAATATGGGGAGGCTTTCAGGCTTTGCACACACTCTGGTTTCGAATACTTCATGTTTAATAGCATTGTATATTAATTGCCAATATTAAGTCAAACATTTCCTGAGAAAAATAGGTCATGTTCATTAAAGGGATATGAGAAAAATATTTAGTGTTCAAAGCCAGAATATGTGGAGATCCTGAAAGCCTTACCATAAATATTACATTTTTTCACTACATCAATTTTTTAAGTTTACTAATTCACAACATATTTTAACCTATTTATTACAAATGACGTCACTTATTGCTTGAAATAGTATAAAAGGGATGGATACACTTGACTATTAGATTCAAGACCAATTAGTGGCACATAAACAGATAAAAAATTGTCGGATTTCTTCGATATTCAAAATCTTTCCGCACACAGAAGAAAATAATTTCGTAAAATTGTTTCTAGATGTTTGTGAATTCTTACTGGGAATTTACAAAATACTCGTCAATTGTATAACCCTCAAACCAGTTCGTAAAAGTTTGTACTTTTCCACAAATATTGTTCGTAACATAATCATTTGACGAGCATTTTTTCTTCCTTTACAAACCTTCGTTCGTAAATGTTCGTAAACACAAAAATATATTGGTAAAATTTTGTCATTTGTTCGTAAAGTTTTGGCAGATAAACAAAAATGTTCGAACAAAGGTTTGTAAAAGAACATAAGATACTTGCTAAGTGTTCATGTTACGAATAGGGGAGACAGTTTCCCCTAATGTTTGTGAGAAAAGTACAAATTTTTACGAACTTGTTTGTGGATTATATTATTTACCAGCTTACCAGTCCTCAGTGGGAATGGTTGAGAATTACATTTCTGACAACTTAGAAATCTTTGACCCTGGAATTTTTTTTAAAATGAAGGACTCAAGGTTATTTGTCAATATGGGCGAAAGGTCATTTGAGGTGCGGGAAAAGAGGGGTTCGTTCTTCGTTCAGAGAAATTAAGGTCAAGTTAATGATGTAAAGAATTACAATTTGGAAGGGTGTGCCTCGCAGAGAAAAAGTTTATCTCTAAGCCTAAAGCAGTGTTCAGACTAAAGGTTTAGCCCAGTTCCCGAACGTCTCAAAATCCTAAATAGCAAGCAATTTTATTACTTTTGAGAGCTTAATATGTTGTTTATCTTTAATAATCCAATCCAAAGTAAAGTTTTTCCAAAAAATCGTGATCGATAAAAAATTAGAGCAGCTAAGCCATATGGCTAAGCTTTAGATCTGAAGCCCGTATAAGTCAAATAACGGACAAACATCATTCAGCTAATCCACAAAAGATCAGATTTGCAAAAAAGAACTCCCTAAGGGCTTTGAGACTGTAGTGAATGGAAAACTTTAAATATTGGATAATAGAATAATTACAATAATAGTTCTGTTTTGGCGTTTTTCACCAAATTTTCATTATTTTTTTCTAAATCTTGTGCCCTAGACACACTTACGACTTAAGCCGAGAGACGACTTTGTGGAAAATGATGGAAAAGTAGTTTGACCATTATTTCTAATAAATAATTACGCAAAGCCGTCTCTTGGCTAATCCTCAGGTCTGTCAAGGCCCTTAGAAATAATTTAAATCTTGTAGTAACGGAACTACTAATCCGAATCAGCTGTTTAGTATGCAAATTGCATAATATTTACTATTCCCTATATATTGTAGTGACTTAACACTTTAATCCTCAATCATACTTTAATTGCAGTTCATGTCATTTTAATATGCGTGTTTAAGAATTAAATACCGGTCAGTGTCACTATGTGATCTATATAACCATGCAAATTGCTATTCACAGAATTTGTACGTCGATAATAAGTAATCCCTGAGGTATTTTTGCCCTAAATTGCTAGCCCTCTGCTTAGCACTGTCCCTATTTTATCATTCTCACCCCTACACTCACTCAGTATTAAATCCAACACCCACTTTTGGTAATTATGGAAAAGTGTGTCTCTGTATACTTAATTACAGGAAAGTGTATAAATAATTAAATAATCATGGAGCTTCTGGTCAAATTGACACCCAACACATTTTCTCTCAGTGTCACAATCTTGGAAAATGTTTTACCAGAAGAGAGGCACTTCTGGCAAAAGACGATGGATGGTGAGATTGAATTAAATTGAATTGAAAAACGATTTAAAGGCTGAATCCATCTTCTCAAACCTTCCCTAACTAAATCATTAAGGGCGGGTTAACGGGAGAAAAGGGGGGTGGTATTGAGCGAAAAAGTGTTGGAATGGATTTTATCAATCTGGCTGGAACCATGCTAGAAGTGAATTTTCAAATATTATATCCCACCGTTGATTCGCGTAAGTTGTGTTGTAATATTATTTCATGAATTGTACACTGAAAAGGGATACGTTGAGAGGAGTAGTAGGGGTGTGGGGGGTGTGAGAAAGGATGAATGATAAGCTGTTCCGCCTGTAGAAGCTTCTCTAGCTCTCTATCATCCCCATTCCATTGGGACTATGGGATTTCAAGGAAAAGGATGGGTGATGTGTATGTGTGTGGAAAAGGGAAGTATAAAGTTTAATTAAACGAAGTTGAATTGTGTAAAGTTAGTATGGTGATGGAATTGTATTAGGTGGGATGTATATCACCATAGATAGGGGTGGAATGGGTTATTTGGCGAATGTGTTTCTCAAAGTATGCCATATAGACAGACACACCATTACACGGTACAAATTGATAATCTAAAATATATGAGGTTTCTTCTCTTGTGGTGTAAAATAAATCGATGAGATTCGTTTATTGCCAGCAGAGTTGAAAAACATGTGACAAATTCTCCAATAGATTTATTTTATTTTTTATTGTGCAAACTTGGAGATCAAACTGTAAGAAATAGCAACATAGGGTCTTCTAAAGATTCTCTATTGATAGAGCGTAGTACATTTAGCTCCAAGTCAGATTTGTGATGCTACGGCCACCGCCGTCTTAGTGTGGATAACCAACCTGCTTCGGAATTAAATGGTGGAAAAATTTTTGTCAGGCTGTATATACCAAGAAAATCTCAAAGTAATGATTTTATAAATCAAGTTACAGGTCAATATGGACCTTTGATTTGCACAATTTAAACAAAAAAAAAAGAGAGAAAATACTGATGTTGAACTGTCTGTTTTGCGCGACTTTAAGCATTGTGAGAAAAAATATAGCTAGCTCTAATGATTCTGGGAAGCGAAATGCAATATTAGTTCTAACACACCTGTTCCTTCCTAACTAAGATTGGAAGAACCAAATTTCGTAACTCATCGAATTCAAATTCTGATATTTTCTGAAGATAACGATTTTCTTTGTGGGAATAAGCCGACGTTAATTGCAATCAACAATAGGGAAACCCGTCGTCGGGAAGAGACAATCACTCAGGGAAATTCATCAACTATCTCCAGAGCTCTCGGCTCGGTCCAAGCCTCCATCAGTGGTCAAGTCTTGCAATCTTTCTCTGAGACTCGTTCAGGGTTTTGGTCAGGATTATAACTTATGCCCTGTTATAATCCTGACCAAAACCTTGAACGAGTCTCAGAGAAAGATTGCAAGACTTGACCACTGATGAAGGCTTGGAGACCGAGCCGAAAGCTCCAGTGATAGTTGATGTGTTTCCCTGAGTGATTGTCTCTTCCCGACGACTTCCGGATTTCCCTATTGTTGATAACAATTTTCGAAAAAGACCAAATATCCGACGAAGGTTTTATCTAAGATATTGATATAAGATGCATCCATCCCCTATATTTACATAAATTTGGAATACCGCTATAATTCATTTTCTCAGTAACTTGATTTTTTTTATAATGGATTGAATTAAAAATTTAAGGGTTTTATACTATATTTGGATATAAAACCTTTCACCCCTGCCCCCCCCCCCCCTATACTAAGATTTTGGAATCCAAAAATGAATTTAAAATGGCAATGAATTAATTTTAAGTGTTCAAATATTCTCGGCTTGATCCTTGAGAACATTTATCCTGCCAAATTTTGCAGTACGGAACTATACCGGCTTCAGACTGTAGAGTCCTTTTTTGACATTTCTAGTCGTTTTAAGACTTTTGAAAACAGCTATATCTCCAGTCGGAAGATCGCCTTAGGTAAAGGATATATATGCAAAGCATCTTTAACCGATGATTCTCAGTCCTTAGTGTATGATAATTTAGGATATACCTTTATTGCCAAATTTTACAGACTAAAGGTTTTCGAGAATCATTATGGAGTTTCTTTGGGCCTTAACTCAAACTATCTGTAATCGAAATTCTTTGGCGTAAGTGAAAAGTCTCGTTGTGAGAACACGTATGGAGTGATCACCAGTTCGATTACGGTCTGGTTCTTGGATTTATAAGTTTGTCGACTTAACTATGCTTTTTTTAAGATTTAATTGAAGTTCGTTAGCAGTGTATCAATTAAAAAGTTTTCATTTAAGAGACTGTAGGGGAAAGTGGTCTGCCTTTGAATGCGGCAGCGTTTGAATGTTTCAATTTTTCTCTTATTTCTCAAAGCAAAAAATCTATTTTGTGAACTATGGTTAATACTATTAACTATTTTCTATTAACTTCAATTAACAAAATGGAATTTTAGCTTTGTGAAATAAGAGAAAAATTAAAGCATTCAAAGGCTGCCGCATTCAAAGGCAGGCCATTTTCTCCTACATCTTCCCAAATGATTTACTGTTGGTGTTGATCATTCAAGTCCCAAAGAACATCAACTTCAAGGTATAAAAAAATACATAGTTTTGTCGACCACTGAAGAAGTTTCACCTCCTACTTGTACTATCTCGTTCAATTGTTGAGTGGACAAGCATCCCTATACTATCTATAAATTCTTATAGGTTTCATCCTCTGAAGTCTAGTATCTGCTTTAAAAATAGGACTGGCCGTTATTAATAGGATCAAATTGATCCAAATTATCCATCCTTTGCAAAAGGATGAACTTTGGATCAATTTGATTCTTTTATTTTTACGAGTGAGTAGTGCGCGGTGCTACTCCGTTTTCGATTATGCCCCGGTTTCCTCTAGTTCTATTGTTCAATTAAATATTCCGCTCTCAAGTCTTCAGTCGACATATGTTTTTCTTCTGAACTAATCAGTGTAAGGGGTGAGTTTATTGAACTCATTATAAAAATATTTAAACGGTTTTCACACTGGGCCACCGAAGCTGAGATTTTAAAGGATCTTAGCTGAAGCCCAATGTTTACGTTTTTCAGATGTAAGGGTTCAAAGTTTACAAACTTCAAAATGGTAGGGTAGCGGCCATACTTGTGGCCACTGTCTTTACTTATGGCTTCCCCGCAAAAAAATTTACAATCTCAAAAAATTATTTCAGAAAACCTTAAAATCAAAAATATTTGATGTATTTTAATAACAAATCACATTTTTTCGGTTTTCGAAATCATTTTCTGACAAAAATTGCGACATGACCATAAGTAAAGACAGGCCACAAGTAATGCCGCCACCCTATATCACCGGTTCTGTCTGACCGAAATTGATTTTCGATTCAAATTTAAAGTGTTTGAAGCCAGAATATGTGCGAAGCTTGAAAGCTTTTCCATAAACATGTTCGTAAATCCTTCATTTATGATCTTCTCAACTCGGGGTGTGATGAGATTTTTATTTGGGGTAATTTGTGTGGAAAATCACATGATGTGTATTCCTCTAAATTGCATTAACACCCTTAACAGAAAGCTTTTGGGGATGATGTCCAAGTACATACTGATGGGATTTTGACCCACAATGTTGCTCTCTAACATCTAATAATTAGCAATTGATGGTTGAGTCAATTCAATTAGCAAATACCACTGGAAAATGGGGTTTTGGTGCATGACGTGAAGCATGAAAGGTTCGATAATGAATCAATTGATATGGCCTGATGTGTTGAATTTATTTACCCGCCAAGAAGTACATTGACATTTCCATGCAAATTGGCACCCGGACGCATTGTCTGGAGTCCCTGGTGACCACCCTTATCCACACTGTAGTACGATATGGAATTGTTGCTGAGGCTGTTGTGTGAACTAACTGCTGCAATCACGGCCAGTCGTTTCATTGACATCACTTTCCACTCTTGAGATTATTTTATTGGTGGAAATTTTAGTTTCTATACGGTCTTTTTTATCCGTTTTTTCTATATACACCTCCTCTCTTAATTTGCCAAATGGACTTTTGTGAGTTTGTATAGCAAGGATGGGAGAATGGGTATACTAAATATTCCACATCTCACCAATTTTCTCCGGTGATTGTGAGGAAAGAAGTACAAAAATAAAGAAGAAAAGGGATTTTCCTCTACCGCAAAAATAGCACAACACACACTCACTTTTGGATACGGAAAATGAAAACAATACACGAAAGATGTTGAATAGTTTTAGAGGGAGATGCAAAAAAAGATGAGTTGAAATGTTGAATAAAAATCTCAAGAGCAAAGATATAGGAGCTCTTGTTAATCTTCCCTATCTTCTCTCCCTTGACTTCCTTCCTTGATTTTGTTACGTGAAAACTGCAAAATGTTTCAACAATTTTTTTTCTTGCCACAGCATTTCCACTGAGTTTATTGTTTGGTGGTAAGGTGAGGTATATACAGTACAAGATGATGGTTAAGGATTGTGTGGCAAAAGTTGAATGTCGATGGTGAATTGTTTGGTTGATGTTTTTCCAAGTCCACAGAGAGAAAAGCGAAAGGGATATAAAAGTTGTAATTGCACTTTATGTTATTTCATTCACGATACACGAAAATTTATTAAGAGAAGAGAAAGAGAGATGGTGTGAAAAGTTGTAAATAGATTTTCACATTGTTGTTTGGGATTTTTCTTCGTCAATTCGTAACACTGAGTGATGTCTTGTGCAGTACTTATGTCCAAGAACACGAAGTAAAACATTAACAGCACTATGAGGAAAATTCACATTTCACAAGTCATAAAATTTCCTCAGGATCTTTCGTTTTAAAATGTTTTTTTCCTCTCCAATTTTCCTTGAATTTTGTCAAAAGTGCACCCCCGAGTGACACAAATTTGTTGTTTGCAATGTGGTAAGAAAGTTAAAATATTGTTGAGATTTCGTGAGAAAATAAGAAAAAATAAAGATGATGTATATTACTACAACACGAAAAATCAGGGAGCACCACAGATATTTTCCACCCTTGCAAGGTGGTATCCTCGGTTGAACTGAGCGCACTTGTGTCTTCGCCACGACTACTTTCCCCAAACGATTTTCCTCCACCGCACACACATATATAGATTTTCTCGCGTGACCGCGACTCACCACTTTTCCATGGGATCTCAAACAGTGTTGCTCCTGCTCCACTGTCGTCTACTACCAAGTTAGATTTTGTGCCTGTGTGACTTCAACATTTGGGATTTGTTGAGTCTACAGTGACGAACCAATTTTCCAAGGGTGATTTTCTACCGCACCATTCAAAGTGCTTATATTCTCGTTTTTGCTTCATCTCACTCGTTTCATTTTATTGCATTTGGTGCGGGGAAAAGTGATTTTGGCTTCTAAAACTTGTGCTTACAAATTTTAAATGTTCACACTTGAATGTATAATTATATTCAAATTCATGTTTTAAATTGGAATTTTATGAAAGGTTATTAGTAAATTTTACTACCTTTTACGCAAAGACTGAAGAGATAGGGTTGAGGCTCCCACTATTGCTACATTAGCAATCATGATTGTCAACATGAAAAAGCTAAGTTTATTAAAATTAGGGGAGAGGAGGATAGCTTTAAGCATGCATATATTGATAAAAATAAAAGGACCAAAGGGAATCCCTTTAAAAAGTATCGATTTTTTTACAGTTATGTTACTAACTCATTTTTGGTGTTTGCTCAGATGAGAGAAATATGCTGATATGAAGAATCCGCTAAGTCCATACACAAATTCCTAAGGTGCCAATAAGTGTTCATTTCACTTTATTGTGAAATGGTTTGTCTTAGTAAATGTGTCAATAAGAGGTACTACTACCCTACTAAGAATCAAGATAAAACAGGCCTTGGGTTATTGAAAATTAATGGTGTTGCTCAGAGCAATAGTGGGCTATTTCAATAGGGAAATGCATATACATTATGCCTCTTGTGCTCTAAACGTCTCAATTGTTGTGCGCAATTTTTTGAGATCAATATTTTGGCTCGCTTCGGAGCATCTTAACGAGGAGATTTTGATTCGAAATATTTTCGAATTCTTGATTCGAAAAATGATTTCGGAATAAAAGCTCCCGTTGAGCTTTATCCCGGTGCAATCTTGCCTATCTTTCGGCGCACAAAAAGATTTCGGCGCACACTGGACAGGATATTACGAAAGCACAATAGTTCTGAGAAAAGAATTCAAGGTTTAATACATATTTAGGGGCAGTCGGGGATACTTTGAGCTGTGAGACTAGATTGTTATACGACTTTTTCGCCTATTTATAAATTAAGCTGGTCCTTACAATGATTTTATTTAGATCTACAATTGTTTTATCTATTCAAATTACATCATGTTAAAACCCAGTTTCCTTTACAAATATGTGAAAAAATCGTATAACAAACAGCTCAAAGTAGCCCCACTACACCCTATTAAAAAAAGTTATTGAAGCACCGAACGATTGTAGTTCGAAACGTTTTAGAATTAAATAAGAAAGTCTGTTAGACTTTCTATTTTAGCCATGGCATACTGGGGAAAGTTATAACAGTGAGTGGAGAAAACTTATCTTAGGAACGAAACATTAGGGCAAGTAATTCAAGATTTACCGGTGCCATCGGTGCATAGTACAATGGGGTGCATTTCGAAATTCCACCATATAGTAGAATGCGTCTCGATCAAAATCCCGAAAGCAAAAATCCCGAAAACCAAAATCCCGAACGCCTAAATCCTGAAACCCAAAATCCCGAATGGGCCAAAATCTCGAAAGCCTAAATCCCTAATTCTTAAAAGTGTCATAGCTACTCCCACGATTGCACCTGCGTTTGCTGAAGGCAAAGGGAAATCTTCTGTGTCTTGGGAAATTATTCTATACATTTTCCTCCATATAATTTCATCCCTTTCACAATTTCGAACATTCGGGATTTTGGCTTTCGGGATTTCGGCCTTTTCGGGATTTTAGCTTTCGGGATTTTGACTGCCACAGAGTAGCATATATGGGTCAGTAGGAAATCCAAATGTTTAGTTGAATATTTTCTCTTTTAGTACAAAATTTTGTTTGGCCAGTAGAAATAATTTAAAATTCCTATTTTAAGTATTAAAGTATTTCTAGTACTTTTTTTAAGTATTAAAAATTTTAAGATTTGCTTTGTAATTTTGTGCTTACCAAATTAAATTTTTACTGACCAAATATACCAAAATCATGATTTATAAGATGTGAAACCTTTACCGTCTTTTTTCCAATTTGTTTGGGTCGAGGTACAAAATCTTCAAAATATCAGTTTCCGCTTTTATTAGCTTTGGTACTCCTTAAGTTCGTAGTCTCTGAATGTCAAAAATTAGCTAAGAAATAGTGGGGAAAATGAAATACATGGGCAAGATGGTCGAAATATTTCGATAGTTCTGGGAAATTATGCACAAAAATTTAATAAAAGAAATAGTAAAGAAGTTTAGCTTAATTCTGCTTCAAAATCACATTATTTTAAACTTCTTTGTGCTTGAAAAACAAGAAAATAGAAATGTTCATACTTTTCTGTACTTTTATGAGCGTTGTTTGTGAGTGTAATTTGAAGTATTTTGGACGGTTTTTAACTTAATTATTCTGAATAAGTAATGTTCATATCAAAGAAAGATTTGTAGTAGAGAGCAAATCAACGAACATCTTGAAAAAGACCATATACCTATTTCATCAATTTCAAGGATTATTTAGTGATAACATGTCTAGTATTAAAAATATTATCCTTAGAAATATTTAGAACTATATACTGCACATAATTACAAAATAAAATGTATTATCATAAATAGATTTTGCATTAAAAGGTTCGGAACTACATACTTAATTACAGCGCCTCAAGACTAAAATTTGCAAACAGGCAAGGGGTGGGCAATTTTAAGCTAAAAGCTTGGCTAAAAGCTTATGTTAAAAGCTTTTGAACTACATTTAAGCTAAGTTCAGTTAGTTTTCCTTGGCTATATGAAAATATAACTGCACATTTTAATTACATAAATTTATTATATCAAACCTACAAACTACCCCATCTTCCCCTAAATATAGAGAAATGAATGATAATCTGGCAAAGATTAAATAGTCTCGTAAAAGCTTAGTTTTCTTGAATGCGTTCTTTTATGATATTACAATCGTTATTCGTTGAGGCACTTTTTTTACCCTTTCACTTAGGAAAATTTCCGAATCGATCAAAGTGATTCGATTGTATCGAGTGGTTTAAAGACAATAAATTCGATTTGATCGAGGTTTTCACTGTTTCATCGAGGATTAACGATTGGAAATATCAGCTTGAATTCGTCGGGGAACCCCACCATAAATCAAGCTTCTTATATAACTAGAAAATATGTCAGAATTTTTATTGTTATCTATTGCTCGAACTCCACAGAGGGAGCACTTATAATCCCTCGATTTCTTCACCCCAACACCTCCTAAAAAATCCACCTTGCATCGCCCAGAGACCACTTTTTTTTTAACATATCTCCGCGTTTTAGACGATTTCTGAATAATGACATCATTTTGTTTGTCCGTTCGTCTGTTAAGTAAGTAAGCCCTTGGACCATTAACGTGCCCCTCATTTTCCCCTCCACAACAATATTTTTTTTTTAGTTTGCGTATTATTTTTCGATACGTTTTAGAAGTTAGCTAAATACAGTGGGACCTCGATAGAGTCAACTAATTATTTCCAGGCCTGTTGACTATTGGATTCGTTGACCCTATCGGAGTCAGAAAATATCAATTAAAATGTGAAATTTTGATATAAAGGGGTATTATTTTATGTTTGGACTAGATCATTGATAAATTCAACATGTTAGTAGAATATTTTATTAATTTAATCCATTTATTCTATACCATCTGGCACAAAAAAAATCCGTGTGTTTAGGCAAAAGTTGGAGATTAAGGAATGATTTTTAAGAATATTCTTATTATTGGTAAATACACTCAGTTTCGGGAAAATGCACATTTTCGGGACCGAAAAAACTCGCGAAATGGTATTATGCATCAAGAAAATTTGCATATCCACAGGCGATTTCTTTTTAACGAATTTTCTTCAAAAATTTTTAATTTTCTGTTGCTTTTTTTGTTTTTGATCCAAATTTTCTTTTGAGATACTGATATTTTAAATTAAAAATGTAAGTTAATTAAATTTACACGTTCTCTTTAGAAGCGTAATTTTTATGATTGTTTATCATGTACATTTTTTAAAGAAGTAAGGTCTTTAAAAAGTTCGAATAAATTTAGAAAAGTTTCTTCACTATGTTATACTCAAAAAATCTAGCATCCTGTACGTTTTTTTATAATTCGAGTTCATATTTTAACTGAGATTCTTTACAATCTAAGCTTTTGTGGTCCTAGGTTTATGTTTTTGTCATAATATTGTTCACTTAATAAATAATGATAGCTCAAAATTCCTTACATTGTGATCATAGACCTAATCAAAAAATCTTAAGACAAGAGAGAAAAGACAAGAGAACTTTCAATCGGTCAAAAAGCTTAAAATCACGTAAAGAAAATTATCTTGTTGGAAAATGATTACACGGTTAATAAACCTACGAATTTTATATTATAATAATATTTTTTCATGTGTTCAAAGTGTTAAGTTGATACACAATAAGACTGGTTTTTATTTCGAAAGGAATTATATTAAATCATATAATATTATTAGTTCGATAATACAAGAAAAGTTGACTATCGGAGTCAATTTGGGTCCAAGTTGACTCTATTGGAGTCCGTAGAGTAAAAAAAAATAGCTGTTGACTCTAATGGAGATTCTCTATCGGGGGTTGACTCTATCGAGGTCCCACTGTAATAGGAAAATACCGGTTTTTCATGGTCAAAGGTTAAGAAGGCTCTAGAGAGCATTTCTCAACCAAAGAGTTAATATTTAGGCTCATTGGAAAGGTCTTGGAATTTCTGATAAGACTAAATTGGTTCTTATTGGTTCTATGGCGGGAATCAACCGATTATGAACCAATAAGTAATTTTTGTCTGCAAAGCAATTTTATTACTCGGAAGTCATATTAGGCGATCTTTTGAGTTATTTATAAATCGGTTAAAATCGGTTGTGAGCCGATAAACCGTAATAAACGATGCAAACGTGCTTTTTACCCTTTAAGGACGATTGGGTCACCCGTGACCCAAAAATGATTTTTTTCCTACGGCTTTCCAAAGCTGTATTTTGCTCTAAAAGATTAGAAAAAATGATTTTTTCTGACCCTCGATTTTTGACCGTGTCGTCCTTAAAGGGTTAAGGTATAGCATTTAAGTCACGAGTTCAAGCATTACGCATGTTTGCAAAATATTTGTTGTCCGTAGATTATAGAGGGTATTGAAGTTATAATTAAGTTAATGTACACTTCATAAAATTCCGTTGGTAGTCCATATTTTGGCGCCAACTGTAATGATTTGGAACAAACATAGTTTGATGGCGTTTGAGCCACCCTCCGCTCTTTTTTTTTGTCGTCGTTATATAGAAGAGACGTTTCTTGGCAACAAAACCACCAACACAAATAACTTGTGAAGCCCGATATTTTCCGCGAACGAGGGAATTCCCATCGTGTCGCGACGCCAGTGAGAAAAGTGCGCAGTGTTTGACGATGGATGAGCCGGTGTGAATGAGGTGTGTTCGGTGCACTGGCACAATGTCCGTGAGGCTCATTAGACCAATTAGTTTTGTATAGTGTGTGACAGAGAGATAAATTTCGCAAAAGAAGGACGACGACGTATCCTTTTTTTATTATTATTATTTTCAAGAGTGGCGCAAGAGCATCAAGACTATGCTTGAGTGGGAAGTTCCACGGTGAGGATATTTAGTGAAGAAAATTTGAGCTATTTTCACTTCTTTTCCTTCGTGCCAATTGTTCTGGTGCATTGTTCCTCGGTGGTTGTCTTTTGTGCGATTTCCTTTGACTCTTGGGGGGTGTATATGGTGAAGACTTTTGGCGGAAGGATGATGGAATAAAGGGGTGGCAAGTTGGGCTAAAAATAGAAACTTGTCAGGAAATTGTGGCAAAAAAGAAACTGACGGAGATTTTTTCTCCAATTTGGGAAAGAAGCTGTGAGACATTTCTTTACTGTACAAGTAGATGATGGAAGTGGTTGAAAGAGGCTGGGGGGTGAGCAGGGGGTTGAGGGACGAAGACTGCTTGCATGTTGCTTGTGTGTGAAATGTGCCTGAGGCCGGAAGTGATTTAAGACAAGTGCTTCTCACTTGGAATTTATGACGGTCGAGGGTAGCCTGTGAGACGCGCGGAAAAGCCCCTAATTTGTCAGGTCTTAATGCAAATTTAATGACTAAAAGCGAGTGTGGTCGTTTATATCAATTGCAGGTGACGACATCCACAGTGGCTGAAGCTGGAGGCAAACAATCGACGAGATGGCCCTCACGGCATCCCTCAGGCGCACCCTGATCGCTCTCTTTGCACTCATGACCTTCATTGTTATGGTGTTCTACTGGAATCAAGATGCTCTCAAGCCAACATCCTATCTCAGCACATTCGATCGCTTCATGCGAACCAAGTTAGTGACTGATCGAGGAAACATGTATGCATGATTTTTTTATTTATTTATATTTATTTTTTTTTAAATTAGTTTTTTCCAAAACATTCAATTTTCTTTTCAATTTCTCCCACAATTCCATATCAAAATCATTTCTCAATATTTTCTTTTTCTCTAATCCACCCACAATCGGAAGATTTTTCACTATAGAAAATTGGATTTTTACTCGTTCGGCCTCCGTCATAAATCTTTCACTGAATTGTCTCAGTCTGTGAAGTGAATTGGAACAGAAAAGAGAGACATTGATTGAAATTCATGTAGTTATCAGGATAAAAAAAGTAAATTTATTATTCAATCCAAATCTTTGGGGGTGCCTAATTTATTTTTAAAATCAATCGATAGTTTTTTTGTGTGATAGTTTCTAGTGAATTAAATTGAGAGTGAATTGTGGGAAATACAACGAAGAATCATTTGCCATGAATTATTAAATTATAAATTGGTCCCGTAATAACGCTTAATTTCTGAATCAAATTTTTTTTATGATTGCATTACCCATTTAAGAAGAATGGGAATTATGGAAATGTGAGTATTATAGCTAGAACACAATGTTAAATAGATTTCAATAAAATGTTGGGCTATTCTTTGAATAAGAAACCTCATTAGGGTTATAATATAATGTACTTTTCACCCTGAAATTCCCTTTCGCCGATGAAAAATTGATACCGCGATTGTGCTGCAATTAGCGGTGATCTGGTGAACTTTGAATGTTCGTAAAAGTTGTAGCGCAGAGCATTATATAGTCTCTATATAAATGTGAAGCAAACGTCAGGGCTGTGTGACGAATAGCGGAAATAACACGGCACAGTTCAGTCTTAAAACAGAGCACTTAATTAAGGCCTTTATTAGAGTCCTTAATTAAGTAGTTTTTTCTAGGGACATTAAAGCTACTTTTCGCTAAGTACTTAATTGAGGACTTTTAAATAATCACTTTTTAAGTAGTTAGCCTTCGGTTATAAAACGTTTTTTAATCTACATTTGACTTATTTCTAAAAAAAAAAAAGAAAGAGATATGTACAAGTAAAAAAACAGTTTTGGTGTCTTAGCACAATGCATACACTGCACTCAGCCCTATTACGTAGTCCAGACGTATACTTCTTCCCTAGCTCTAAAACCAGTTTCATACTGGAGGTTTAGCCCATTTCCCGAAAGTCTTTGAAAAGCTAAATCACAACAAATTTTAGTGGTTTTTCGGAACGGAAAAAAATCATTTGTTATTCATATTCAATTCTAAGTCAAATAGGGTAAAAGGAACGTCTATTGACACTTTAAGAACTCGTGTCAGCAGCACCTATTGACACCCTACTCTGTACCATTTGGGATATGAAATTTGAACATCTCTGTTTATAGTAAAAGGTATATTACAGAAAAAACGTTATATTATATTTTACTAGATACATTAAATAATTTTCAACATTTTGACAAAAGTGTCAATAGGGGTTCCCTGTCGTACAGACGTTCCTCCGATCCTACTTCTCAAAAATCTTACCGGAAGCCATATGACCAAATCTTAGGTCTGAAGCTCGTATAACTGCTGCAGAACGAAGTTCTCAAATTCTTCTGAAGAAGTGTTCTCCATACATATTGAACAAAAAAATAATAGGAAAAATGATTAAAAGAAAATTATATTGAACTTTTAACTCTAAGAATACGAATTTATGTGATTAATAGAGCAGTATATCAGAATTTGATACTCTTTGGGGCAACTTGCTTTTAATGGTTGACATGCGTTCATCTCTTTTTCATTCTAAATTTCATTAATTTTATCTAAAAAATATCTTAATTAACTACTTAATAAGTCCTTATTTTATGCACTTAGACAAAGCTCTTATTTAAGAGCATGGATAATACCTTTAATTGTAAGATTGCTCTAGCGATAGCTTACCTTGTGTTATCTGCGGTTTGTCAATCCTTTGACCTTAAAAAAGAACTATCCGGAATGTTTCAAGATTAAATTCGTGCTAGGATACAAAAGGTCTTTTCAAAAGTTAAGATATCTGACGACGCGTTATCTTAGTATTTGGCTGGTACATTTATTGAAAATATTATAAATATATTAAGGATGTAATGTAAAAACGTAATGTCTAGGTATTAGTTTTACGTTGTTTTGAAATTTTTGATTAAGCTGCACCGGTTTTAATTGATAATGGATCTGTAATTATTAATCTACTTCTCTCGCAATAGATATCGAATAGTTTACGAATCAATTTATTCGGAACTAAAGAGGTATATACCCAAAAAGAAAAAGCGGAAGGATAGTTCATGCCAAGGGAGTACCGAGAACGGACCAATGAGGGACCGTTACCCCCCATGCGGTATTTAAAAAATAAAATTGTAAAAATGCATAACACTAGAATTAATCGGAGAGTACTAAAATTTAGCTTACCGTAGAAGCTGATGACTTTACACCCCTGTGTTTCGTAAGCTTTTCTTTAATTCTAAGAATTTAAGAGTGATCTTCAAACTTCTTAAGTGCCCTTATGGTTACTGGAATATTCTTATTCTTAAGTTCTAGAATTAAAGCAAAGCTTTCGGAAAGCAGGGGTGCAAAGTCACCCCTGGAGTACGCCGTCACTCACATTTATGATTAAATTAAATTAATTGTAAATAATTTATTTTTAAAATGCTTTAAAGGACTTCTAAGTCTTTCCTGGGTAGAAATTTTGTAAGCGAAGTGATCGATTCACTTGTATTTTAAATTGATCAATTTATGAAACTTTGTTAAAAACAAATAAAAATATTGCTTTTTATCGCTTTCTTAAGAGCTATTCTATCATTCTTCTCCGTTAAAATAATACATTATCCTGTTTATGACAATGTAGTGAATCTATCACTTTGCTGGTGAGTCATCTAGATAGTTAGAGAATCCCTACCCTGGCTATGAATAGAAGTCAAATGGTGAGAGATAGCGAGTTAAGATCTGAAGATCCCCCTTGCCTGTTAAATCTACTATATATCCTGACCCTCCCACATTTTTTCGGATTTAACTTTAGCGTTTCATATGTCATTTAAAAGGTTTTGATTAAATTTATAGTTTAAAATTTCAACATATCTTGTCACAAAAGTTATTAAAAAAAAAACGGAATTGAAATCAAAAATGTCTCACTGTGAAATCTTTTAAGCCATTTTAATTTATCCTCACCAATCAATTCCAATTATAACGAAAAGAAGCAAATAAATATTTAATTATGATTTTGTTTGACTAAATAGAAATATCACAAAAAAAATGTTCTAGTGATTTTTGCAAGCAACTTCTCAATATAATGCACAGTTCTATTAATAGGATTTGTGTTTGTTGACAAAAAAGGACATGAGCATTAAAGTGTGAAAATGATTGAAAAATAAATCAAGATCAACATTTATTGATATTGATTTGTAGATGTCCCTTTCATGACTCAATTGCTTTGAGATATTTGCCATATAGAATGAGGAAACAGATAACAGATTTTTCTCACGAAATCACTGTCTTGATATGGAATTGTTTGATATTTCTATTTATATTTGTTGTTATTTATAAGTAGATGAATTTGATGTAATGCTACGTAGGATGACAAAATGTGGGTGTTCTTTATATAAAACTTCTATTGAAAACAATTGCTATAATTTTTTTTCTATTTCTAAAAATAAGTACTAGTTATATGGTCTTTTTATGGTTTTAGCTGTGAATCTTGCAATTATTTGTTTGTGATTCTTTCATTATCACAGCTATTGTGATGAAGCTCTTTAGTTAGACTCTTGATTGAGTGCTATAAGCATCCCTTATTTCAAAAATATTTAGATGACATACCGCATTCATCCATATTTCGCAGTAATAGTGTAGAGTGTAGAGAGATACAACCTTTTTTTATACAAGTTCTGAATTTTGTTTAGCTCTTTTAGCTCCTCACGAACGACCACGTTTCTCACTCGTTAAGTCCTTACCTAAAAAAGGATTTCGCAAAATTATAAAAGTATCACTCTATGATGTTATTAACAATTTTGTGATTTTTCGAAATCTGAGGGCCAATTTTTGTAACTCTTACTCGAACCCGTCAGCTTTTTAGTGGCCGAGAGAAGTTGACTCGCATACCACGCAGATTCTTGAATACGTTTAACAATTGCTTTATTTATGTTATTAAGAAGTCGTTACAGAAGGATTTCTGCAGGGTGTGCGAGTCGATTTCTCTCGGCTACTAAAGGGCTGACGGGTGCGAGTGCGAGTGACAAAAATTGGCTGTGTTTTACGTAAGAGTTTGAAATTTTTACAAGCTGTTCATAAGTGTAAAACGTTCATAAGTGATGACTCCACCCTATACGAAAATACCGATAAATGATTCCTAATAACGATTTTTCAAGGTCAAAGGTTAAAAATGCTCTAGAGATCGTATTTATCAACCAAATGGTATCATGTTTAGGCTTATTGGAAAGGTCTTGGAATTTCTGACAATTCCACTGATTCCAATTCTGATTTGACCGATTCCAATTTTTTTATGAATATTTATGAATCGATGTACATTTTTTTATCGAAAATCAAATGTATTACTCCTATTTTTTATAATCCTGTTAAAATTGGTTATGAATCGGTGAACGATAAGTGGCGTTAAGGTACTTTTGAGATGCAGAGGGTTCCGTTTTAAGTGATATTTTCGGGACCAAAAGAAAGCCCGCGAATTCACGCCCAGTGAAACGGAAAAAATGCATGTGCGCAGGAAGTATCTTTCGAATAAGTTACAGAAATGCTGTGATTCATTCAAGACATTTTCTTTCTCTTATTATTTTATTATAAACTCTTAATGTACCTAGATCTAGTGGTAGAGTGCTCACACAGGATGGAAATGTCTCGAGTTCGAATCCTCTTTAGGTCACTAGTATTTTACTGGTCGAACACTACGGAGAGAGCAGTATAATCCCTCGATTTTTTCACCCTCTCCCCCCCCCAAATTTCCACCTTCCACCCCCCGGAGACCACTTTTCTCAACAAATCTTCACGTTTCAGACGATTTCTGAGAAATATCGTCACGCTGTTTGTCCGTCTGTCCGTACCGGCTCTAGAGACCAAACGGTTAGAGTTAGAGACTTGGGACCTTCGGGGGAGCCCCCCCCCCATAAGTCGACCCAAAGATCGTTAACCTGCCCCTTATTTTCCCCTTCCCCTCCAAATGTCAAAATACCCCCCCTCAAAATATCAAGCGAATGGGGTCATGTTTGGGGTCATTGGAAAGGTCTTGGAATTACCGACAAAACTAAATCAGTTCCAATCGGTTCCAATCGGTTTTGAAGCGGAATTGCACCGGTTCATAATCAATAACTAATTTTTATGAGAAAATGAATTCTATTAACTTTTAAAACTGTTTTGGGGGATCTTTTGAGAGATTTATGAATCGGTTCAAATCGTTTGAAAACCGTTAAACGGTAAATGATGCGAAAGTACTTATGCGGTATAGCATCTAAGTCACGAGTTCGAGCATTTCGCAAAGCCTGGGACGCTTTGCCATCCCTTTTTTTTACTTGTACGTGGACTTATTTGCCATAAACTTCACTTTTTTTTATTACTTTCCACATTCTTTTACAGTAGATCCTCGCTATAGGCCATATTTGGTTCCAGATTTGACACTTGGCTCGCACTATAGTCCATGTCATTTTTTTTAAATTATCAACGACTTTTAGTATTGAAATTGCTCGACAGCCTCCACTTTCTTTGCGATTGTGGTACTTGTCCTTGCTCTCTTCATTATAGATCACAATTACAACAACTACTCAATAAAGTTTGCCAAAAATATTAAAATAATTATGATAACATTGCATGTCGCGTACTAAAAAACATAACCCAACTTAAAATCAGTCTTTTGATATCAACGGTCGATAAATTGTGGACTATAGGGCGATGGCCTATAGCGGGGCTCTACTGCAGAGGTGTGCAAGAAACCGTTGAAACCGAATTAACGTCAAATGAAACATGTACGTCAATGTTCAAAACGCTACTATAACAAACTTATTTTGACGTTAATTCGGTTTCAACGGTTTCTTGCACACCTCTGCTCTACTGTATTATGTTTTTTTTTACATATTGCTCCTTTAAATTATTTTTCGATTTTCTTTTAACTTGGAATTGGAATGGAATCACCAAGGACCGAATCAAGAAACTTCATGTTATAGAACTGGCGCTTAGTCCATTGAGCAATTGACTCTCTGTTTTTAGTATTTTTTTTTCAGTTTATTTCAGACCTTTCAGACTATTAAAAGAATGTCAAAGTTAAAAGATTTTAAAGTAGCTTTTGAGCATGATACCCAGTGTTTTCATCGTTTTCGAGTTGGCTTTTAAGGGCAGAATCACATTGACAATAAAATGCTCGCCGTAGCCTCACCGTATTTCGTTAATTTAAGCATTTTCATTGCAATTCGTGCGCAAATTTTCCATCACCGTATTACCTTATCTCATACTCGGTGACACTAGGTGAAAATAATATAAGAAAATTCAAGAAATAAAACCAACATTCGATAAACGGTGAGTATTTTTTGCTCACCGTTTATCGCATTTTTGTTTTATTTCTTCAATTTTCTTATATTATTTTCTCCTAGTGCCACCTAGTATGAGATAAGGTAATATGGTAATCGAGAATTTGAGTGAGAATTGAAATAAAAATGCGTAAATTAACGAAATACGGTGAGCATTTTACTGTCACTGTGATTCTGCCCTAAATCACATTTCCATTCATTGAAAGAATCACAGTTCCCCTAAGCTAAAACATCCGTATCAAATAGTTTTTTTTAATGGTTTTTTTTTTCTTGATGGATTGTGGTATTTCGTAAATTCAATTTGTGATAGATAATATATTTGGGGAAAATGGAGAGAAAATAAATAATATGAGAGAGAATTGATTGAAAAGAAGCTGTTTATACTATGAGTCAATTTGACTTGGGTAACAAACACTTGCTAGACTTATATTGAATTCAATAAATGCTTTCTTTTTATATTTATTGCAGTTTCGTCTCTGAGAAGACGTGGACGTACAAATGTGTGAATGATCGATGTATTCGACAGCACTATCTCACTGAGCATCATCATGAAAAGCGAATTCCCTTTCTCACCTGCTCTATGACATGTGGTGCTTCGAATATATGGCCCGAACCAACTGGAAAGGTGACACTGGGCAGTAAATCTCTTACATTTTCCACAGCACATGTTAGGGCACACATTGAGACACCATTTCAGAGGGTTGAGAATCTCTTTAGGGATGCTTTTCTGGTCTTTATGGATGATCTGCGATTAATTGAAAATGTTGACAAGGATGATAAGGGATCCCATGAGGCAGAAGGTCATGGTGGTGCTGAGGTCAATGAGATTCCAACAAGTGTTCCAGGTGCTAAACATCCCGATGATACTCGGTGCAGGGTAGATCATCCCTGTGACATTGATCAATTTGAGATTAGTGTTAAAATTCACAAATATCAAGACATTTTTCTCCGAATGGATACAGATGAGAGTTACAATATCACTGTAATGTCAGACAATCGCAAAATTAGCGTAAGAATTAACGCCAAGGGCTTCTATGGGGCCCGAAATGCCCTGACAACACTTCAGCAGATGGTTTGGTATGATGATGAGGATAAGTTACTGAGAATCATCAACCGGGCATATGTGGAGGATGCTCCGAAATTTGGGTGAGTGGCTCACAAAATGACATGAAGAATGCGTCAGGTCATAAATTTAATCAAGTTGGAGAAATTTGTGCTTTTTGCCGGGAATTTTGGGGGAAGTTTTGGACGAAGAAGGAGCTTTTAGCATTAATTTATGTGCTGAGCATTGCAAATTTACAATTTTACTCTCATTTATCTACACCCCATCCCCTATCCCATCATCAAAGTTTGGTGGGAGGCGGAAAGTTTTGTGTGTCTTTTGCACATCATATTTAAACACTTAATCACCTTGGTGGAGATGGTTTCACTTGCTTCTTGCCATTCCGTGGGTGTCTCTCTCTCTCTCACTCTCTGTTCGTGGGCAGAAGTGACGGGAGTCAATTACAGAACTTTCAGGATATTCAAGGGATTCAGGGATACATTTGTGCTGAGGATAGGGTCTTAAGGAAATCTGATTAATAATGCATTTTATACCCTTTGCAAGAATAACTGCCTAATCCAAAATTCTGATAGGGGAGTTTGGGGGGATTGCAAGCAGGTTTATTTTGCAAATCTTTTGAGAAAAATATATGATTTGTATCCAAGAATTGATTGATTATCTTGATAAACTGTGGAATTCGAGCAGTAACCATGTTTTCCCAAATTTATACAAGCATTAATTTCCCTAGTCTCCTCTATAAAGATTTAGAACTTGCTTTTAAAGTACGTTTATCTTTTGAAGATTAATAATAATTATACCAGAAGCTACAAAAAATAAACATCAAACGTTTTGTACAACTTTATTCACAAAAATTTGGTTGGGAAATTAACATTTTTTTGTACTAAAAATATAAACTAAATAAAAATTTTCTTTAAAAAAGTATAGATAAAAAAGATTTTGAATATTTCAACGTGAACTATTTGAGACGTTTTAGCTCCTAATCAATATTATTAAAATATTTTTTGCTCTATTTGTTTTATAATAATGCATGAAATTTAGTACAACTCTAACTCAAATAACTAATTAACTAATTTAGTACAATTCTAATGCATTATTTAATCTTGACAAATTTTCCTTATGTATTTATCATTTGATAAATCTTTAAACTTGCAACTTGATTTAGTACATGCATGTGCTAAATATTTACTGCACTTAAATATTTATAGCATCTACACAACTTAACATTTGCATTTGCATACAAAACTGCTAACCCTCAATATAAAATAATTATATTCTCCTTTTACTTTTAACATTGCAGTAAAAAAATATAATTTATCGTCTCATGTAAATTTAGTACATGGATGTACATAATTTTTAAATTCATTAAATTAAGTTAATTAACATTAAAATTTAGCAAAAAACAAAAAAATTTAATTTTTGAACTGATTTTATAAGTTAAAAATTGCTTGATATATTTAGTACATGTACATGATAAAACTTTAAACTTGCATCCTGATTTAGTGCATGCATGTGCTAAATATTAACAGTATTGGTTAGTATTTTTTAAAAATTAACATTTGCCTTTTTGTGCTCTACAAACAAAAATGTTAACTCTTAATGCCAAATTAATATTTTCTCTTAAAATTGCATTAAAAAATCATGATTTATGGTCTCATTTAATTTTAGTACATGGATGTGCATAATTTTTAAGGTGAAACTCAATATAAAATGTTAATTTTTGGACGGATTTTAGAAGTTAAAAATTCAATACATAAATTTGTAAAAAATTATACTCCATCCGTCCTGAAAAAAGTCGTACGTTTTTTTATATCGTTAATTAAAATCCAACTACAAGGTTCTTTACAATAAATTTCGAAGGAAAGAGATAGAGTCAGAGACTCCTTACAACAAAGAAAATAACTCTGATAATACTAAAACAAATAAAGTATAGAATAGCTAAATTCGTATTAATTGGTATATTGAAGAAGGAAAAAGAAGTATAAAAAACCTAATGGAAAAAAAGTCGTACGTTTGCTAGTACATTTTATATGAAAAAATGTTCGACTTTTTTTGGGACAGAGGGAGTATGTTATTATCTTTGTTTGATGTATTATCGATCTTCACAGATTCACTCTCTTTAAAGTAAAATTAATTTCATGTACTTTTTTTCATTTAAAAAAAATAAAACTTATGGCTTGTTGCAGCCGACATTAGACATATCTCCCTTTTTCCTTAATCATTTTAGCTTAACATCTTCATTCTCTTTTGTTCTTAATTTTTTTTAATATTTTAGAACATGTATTATATTTAGTACATGTCCAAATATGAAAATTTTCAAATTTTATAGTTCCCGTGGCTCAAAAAACTTTTAAATATTGTAAAATGATGTCAGTACAGTACTCTACTACAACTTCTTATTTAAAATTAGAATTTAATATCCCATGTTGAGTTTTAGTTCATATTTAGTACATATCAGTATTAGTACGTTTACTTCATCTGGTTAAATAGAGATGAGTGAACTTACATTTTTTTCTTTTATTCTAATCTTGTTTCTATCTCATAATTTATATAATATTAATCTCGATTGTACTAAAGAATACTGTATTCTTTTAGAACCTGTCAGATGCTTAAAACCAATCTAAATGTGACCTTTTTTATTTTTTCTCTTTTGTTTTATATTTCTTTTGTTTCGTATTTGAAATTACTTTTTGTTTCTCACTCCAAAATGTTATAATTCCTTTTAGAATTTAGCTTGAGCTAATATGTACTAAAAATTTAGTTTGTCCCAAACAACCCCCTGGCAAGTTAACCTTTTTATATGGAGCTATATGAAGCCAATTCCTAAATTGACCTCGGACTCAGCTCACAGTGCTCCGAGGAAAAAATTTATTTAAACAAAAATTTAGTATATTCCCTCCATACGGAAAGTATAATACGGAAAAACTTCTCACTTTTTAAATATTTAGCATAACGGTAGCGTATGCAAAAAAAAATTCCATATAAATTTAAATCGAAGTATGAGAAAGTGACTTCAAATTTCGATTCCAAACTTTGACGAACTTTGACCTTTTTTTAAATACAATAATTTCTGAATTCATTGCTTAATTTCTTTTACTTTTCTAAATTTCTGGCCTCCTTAGAACATCTGTGTACTAAAAATTAATTCGCATTCTGCAAACTGCAGATTTTCTTTTTTAATAAGTTTTTTGAATATTTAAAATAATTATAATTCATTCGTTATTTAATTAAAAAACAAAGTCTGGCTTGGTGAATTTAATGATCCGTTATTTCAGTAAGCATTTTTTAGCACTTAACTTCTGAAGTGCTTCCACATAATCGAATTTTCTTTGTATTGGTTCCTGTCTCGACTGTTTGGTGATTTTAGAACACAGCGAGGAATGGGAAAAATAGTCGAGACAAGAACCAATACAAAGAAAAGTCGATAATGCAGAAGCACTTGAGGACAGTAAAGCTCTAAAAAACATGTTCAGGGAGAAGATTTCCCTTGCCCTAAGATTTCCCAAGGCTGTTTTCCTAAATCCTTCACCATTTGTCTTTCGTGCAGATATCGAGGCCTTATGTTAGACACTTCGCGTCATTACTTCTCCGTGGATTCGATAAAAAGGACACTCTCGGGCATGGCCCTGAGTAAGCTCAATCGTTTCCATTGGCACATGACGGATTCCCAGAGTTTCCCTTTCGTCTCGCGCCAATATCCTCAACTTGCTGCCCATGGAGCTTATTCCAATCACGAAGTTTATACAGTTGAGGATGTACGAGAAGTGGTTGAGTATGCCCGAGTGCGAGGCATTCAGGTGATTCCGGAAATCGATGCTCCAGCTCATGCGGGAAATGGATGGGATTGGGGACCGAAGCATGGACTGGGAGAGTTGAGTTTGTGCATTAACCAACAGCCCTGGAGTTTCTATTGTGGTGAACCACCATGTGGTCAGCTGAATCCCAAGAACAACAATACCTACTTGATCCTTCAGCGACTGTATGCTGAACTTCTGGAACTCGCAGGACCAACAGATTTCTTCCATTTGGGCGGTGATGAGGTCAATCTTGAATGTTGGGGGCAGTTTTTCAATGATACAGATCTCCGTGGTTTGTGGTGTGAATTCATGCTGCAGGCTTTTCAGAGATTGCGAGTGGCTAATGGGGGCATTTCGCCCAAAATGACTGTGGTGTGGTCAAGTGGACTGACAAATACGCCGTGCCTGTCGAAGAATTCATTTGCCGTGCAAGTTTGGGGTGGAAGCACGTGGCAGGAAAACTTTGAGTTGATTGAGAATGGTTTCAACCTCATCATCTCGCACGTGGATGCGTGGTACTTAGATTGTGGTTTCGGCAGCTGGCGCTCCACGGGTGAGGGTGCGTGCTCACCCTATCGCACATGGCAGAATGTCTACAAGCACCGTCCCTGGAATCGCATGAGGCTCACTCCGGTGCAAGTTAAACAGGTAAAGTTTGCAAATATTTAAGGGGAATTTATCTTGCTTAATACTGCTATTCCAATAAAAAATGAAAATGAAATCTTTTCCTGTACATTTTTTTTAGCACATGGCTGTTCTCAAGTGCTTCTGCATTATCGACTTTTCTGTCTGTTGGTTCCTATCTCGATTGTTTGATAGTAATGGCGAGAACTAGGGAAAAAATCAAAACAGGAAGCAACATAGATAAAAATCGATAAAGCAGAAGTGATGTTCCTATGTGCTTCTGCATTATCGACCTTTTCTGTCTGTTGGTTCCTGTCTCGACTGTTTGATAGTTATGGCGAGAACTAGGGTAAAAAAGTCAAAACAGGAAGCAACATAGAGAAAAATCAATAATGCAGAAGTTCTGTTACTAAGTGCTTCTGCATTATCGACTTTTTTGTCTGTTGGTTCCTGTCTCGACTGTTTGATAGTTATGGCGAGAACTAGGAAACAAAATCAAAACAGGAAGCAACATAGAGAAAAATCGATAATGTAGAAGTCCTATTCCTATGTGCTTCTGTAATATCGACTTTTCTGTATGTTGGTTCCTGTCTGGACTGTTTGATAGTTATGGCGAGAACTAGGGAACAAAACCAAAACAGGAAGCAACATAGAGAAAAATCGATAATGCAGAACTCCTGTTACTAAGTGCTTCTGCATTATCGACTTTTTTGCCTGTTGATTCCTATTTCGACTGTTTGGTAGTTATGGTAAGAACTGGGGAAAAATTCAAAACATGAAGCAACATAAAGAAAAATCGATAATGCAGAAATGCTGTCCCTAAATGCTTCTGCATTATCGACTTTTTTGTCTGTTGGTTCCTGTCTCGACTGTTTTTCCCAGTCCTCACCGTGTTATAAAACCACCAAACAGTCGTGACAGGAACCAACACAAAGAAAAGTCGATAATGTAGAAGCACTTGAGAACAGTCACGTGCTAAAAAATGTTTAGGAGAAATATTTAATTTTCATTTATATTGGGAAACCACTATAACAGAATATTGATTAAGCCCAAAGAAACTTTCCGAAGAAAACATTTATTTATTCTTTAGTTAACTTTCCCGGTGGACTATACATTTTTTGTGGATTTTTCTTTAAGTTAAACCAGTAAGAAAATTTAATTCTAAATTCTTGAAATTTTCTGATAGGCATGAAGTGGACAAAAAATAGAATTTGAACTTTTTAAAAAGAATAATCCTTCTGAATATTTTCAAAATCGATAAAAATCGATTCTCTGGAATTAAAAAAATATATATATTTTAGAAGCATCTAATTGTTTATGCCTTTACAATTTACTGGGCAAAAAATCATCAGATAATAGATGAATTTTTAATCTGTAAAGGGAAAAGTAAATAAAAAATCTTCTACCCGTTACACGTAGTATTTTCAGTTGCTGCGGGGTAAGTGGAAGAAATTACATTACCTTTAATCGAAGCAATCAATATAGGTCAAGTAATAGAGTACTCGCTCTATAATGCACGTGTCCTGAGTTTGAATTCCCTTAAATGAAACAAAATGTAAGGAACTAATTATTTCAGGATATTTTTTATAAATCGTTGAAGTGCAAATGGTGACTCATTATCATTTTTACAGACAAAGGTTTCTAATTTCGCGAGTGTTTCGAATTCAGAGCAATACTACGAAGAGGACGTTCGAATAAAAACCTGTGCCAGTTAATAAAATGGGTAACCGACAGTGATTTTTCGGGCGATGCTAATAACTTTTATAACGAATTCAATAACACCGTGTATTTTTAATTGATAGCTCGTTATCACATAGATGACTAATTGCATAGGGCCTACCAAAAAACCAGTAATAAGCTCAGATAAGCTTATGGTAGCTCAGATTCTTTACAGGTGACCTCGAAATGCGTGTAATTCGGGGAGTTTGCAACTTTAAATACCTAAAAACTCGATTGTGAGTTGAATTTTGGGGGTAAAGAAACATGTCGAGTAAACTGTTGCTGTTGGTCGAAATGGATAAAATTGGGTCGACGCGATTCTTTACTTCCAAAATTGATCTCACAATCGAATTTTCATGCATTCCGAGTTGCACGCATTCCGAGGTCCCCCGTAAAGAATCTCATCTACCATAAGCTTTTCTGGGCTTATCACTGGTCATTTTCTATTTCAAATAGTCTGAGTTAGGAAGGCCAATGAAAGAAAAAAAAGTTCATTGAAATCGGTTAATAAACATAAGAGATAGAGTCCGGTCCATTTGAATACAGTAAGGGTCGGGGTACAGTAGGTAGGTGTAAAGACGTATAGGACCCATCGTTAAAAATATCTTGATCTCAGATACAATATATACTAAAATTTTATCTGAGATTCTAAAGAATCTCAGCTAACTACATACATTGAGGAAGCTTGATTACATTTCAATTTTTGAGGTCGTTTCACTTTCTCTTTAAAAAATGCTTTAGAAAATGCTTTCCGTAGTATTACTCTAAGCCTGCGGAGCAATTTTTACATTTCTTGGATTTCGCGAAGCAATTTTTGGATTCTTAGAATTTTTTAAAATAAATTTTTACATTTCTAGATTCTAGGTGGTTACATTTCTAGGTTCTAGGTTTCTGGGTTTCTAGGTTTCTCGAATTCAATCAATTGGAAATCAATTTTTCGGTTTCTTGGATTTTTCAAAGCAATTTTCGGGTTTCTCTGGTTTTGTGAATCAATATTTGGGTATCTCGAGTCTTGGGAACCAATTTTTAAGTTGGGTTTTTAAAGAAATTTTTCGGGTTTTAGGGTTTCGCTGAGCAATATTTATGTTTCTTAGGTTTCTCTTAATAATTTTTAGATTTTTCGGATTTTGTGGAGCAAATTTTGGGTTTCTCGTGTTTTACGAAGAGTTTCTCAGGCAACTGACAATTGTTTTATCAAATACGAGTTTAACCATTTAAGGACGATTGGGTCACCAACGTCCCCGGTGACCCAAAAATGAAGTTTTTCCTACGGTCATCTAAAGTTGTGTCTAAAAGGTCAGAAAAAGTGATTTTTTTCTGACCTCCGATTTTTGAACCTCTCGTCCTTAAAGGGTTAACCCTTGTAGTAAGAATCCTCAATTTATACAGGGGCCACTCTTCCCAAAATAATTTAAATAATTCAGTTTTAAGAAAGGCTTTCGAAGGCATACTTTTTCAACCCATTTGGACAAATTGGGGCGGGGATCATTAGTAAAGTCTTCAAATCTCTGACAAATCTATAGCGATTTGAATCGGTTTTAACCCTTAATAAGGACAAGTGGGACACCGGTGTCTTAAAAACATTTTTTTTTAGATATAGAAAGTTATTTTGTCCTCTAAATAGTCCGAAAATTTGGTTTTTATGTTTGGTACCCGGTGTCCCCTTCAAGGATTAAATCCGTAATTAAACAGTTTTGCGTGATTTTATAAATCGGCTTAAATCGGTTAAAAATCAGGAAAGATAGAAAATTACTCTGTGGAAAGTAAAACTTAGAATTTTGGGAGTTTTTCAGGTTTTCTCCGTTTGAAGAAATATGGTCATTTTAATTTTTGGCCTATCCTTACTCCTTCCAGATTCTCGGAGGAGAGGTGTGTCTGTGGACTGAACAAGTGGACGAATCTACGCTGGATTCAAGAGTTTGGCCACGTGCAGCTGCCCTCGCTGAAAGGTAAGTTTAATAAAATTTTTATAGGATTCTTTTTTAAACTGATTTTATTGCTGCGTGTGAATAGATTGTGGTCAGATCCAGATGATGAGCATGATTTCGATGCGGTCCATAAGGATGTGTTCAGTCGATTTTCCGTCTTTCGGAATCGACTTGTTCAGCTTGGCATAAAAGCCGAAGCGATATTTCCCAAATATTGTGCCCAAAATCAAGATGAATGCGTCTGACTGTTGAGATAATTTTTTTTTAGACAAAGAGAGAGAGAAGAAAAAAAAACAAAGATAAAAAGTGAAAGATGCTGTTGGACAAATTGTTTATTCACTCCTCAATTACGAGGATGGAGATACATTAATTGTATAATTGTGATTAGTACCACTTAGAGCTTTTTTATAATAATTACACGTCGAGCGAGAGAGAGAGAGGGAGAAAGTGTGAAAAATTATTACGACGATTGTGTGTACCGTTTAAAAAAAAATATTTAAATTGAAAAACATTGTATAGAAATCTTGTGACGGACTTACTTGACAAATTGATATTAAAAAAAGGTGAATTTTCTCGTCTTTTAGATAGAGATTAATGGCTCTCGCAAAAAAAAAATTACTTAGAGTGAGGTCTCTTTGCTAAAAATTGTGAAATTGTGAAAAATTAGTAATTCTTTATTCCTAAACGACAATGTTACGTATTTTTTCGTGTAATTTATTCCTTAGTATCTTTTATTTTTAATTTTTTTTTGAATTTCTTGCCACGACTTTTGTAAATAATGGAATGAAAGTTATTTATAGTTGACTGCAATTTTAGCTATGAATTTATTGACTTCTTACTAACCCAAATGTGATTGTTAAAATACTTACATGAAGATTTTGTGTGTGGAGCAATTTGACTTAAAAAAAAAGTAATTCTTTCACGAGAGACATTAGTAAAGTTTTTCAATTGATAAACCCACAACGCTAAATAGTAAAGAACAAAAGAAAAATATTACAAACGAATAAAGATTGCATATAAACGGAGGTTTCAATATCGATTGACACAGTTTTTAGAACTTATCCTCATTTTAATACAAACTTTATTCAGAACACAGAATAATATGTTATACACATTTTTCTGTGACGGTAAAGGCTTCTTTTATGCTCTTTACACTTCCTTCTTGCTGAACTAATTCTTATTTTTTTCTTTTCAATGGAGTGATCATGTCATTTTTCACCTAGTAAAATGCAAGGGAAGATGGAAAAATAACACAAGAATCTTTCCATGCACAGTTTGTATTTTAACACAATAAATTTGAAAAAGTTGCACATTTTCTCGACTTCTTGCAGAAACACTGTTTAATATGAAAAAGTTTTTAGAGTGTTTTTCTCACCTAGTTTTTCTTTGGCAAGAAAATATCTGGAAAAGTACCCCCCTACAGTGTAGTGTCAGACTTTTTACATGATGTTAAATAAGTACTTGAGATTTTCCGTGATAATTTATTTGTTTAATTGTTACCTAACACTTGTAAGCAGGTTGTTTTTTCTAAAGTTTTAATTTAATGTTTGAAATTACTTAACTTTGGTTAAAAAAAAAAGATGCGAAAGAGGAATGGTACGTGTTTCAATATTGCAGGAAAGACAATTAGTATGTGTCTTGGCTAACTAATTTCTCTCAGAAATAGACCCACAAGAACGTTTAACAGATACACAAACCAATAGTCAAAAGAGAGATATAATTTTTTAGTCAGTAATGCTATAGCACAGCTTTTAGCTCGGTATGATTTCTTGAAATCAAAATTCACGTCCCTTTCTGTCACAAAAAAAATGCATAAGTGTCCCACTATTTCGGTGTTAAAATTGGACTGAACTAAATTGAATTTGTTATGACGCTTAAGAGAAGAAGAAGAAGAAGAAGAGTCCGAAAGAGTGGGATAGACATATGCAAAGCTTTTAATTTAAGTAAGAAAAGAATGTGGTTTTGGATTAGGGGAAGGTTTTGAACCTTCGTACTAAAAAAGGAATCCAAGATTTAAGATTTTTTACTGAATGCCACACAAACCGAATCAATTATATCACTATGTCAAAAAAAATCTCTTATTGGATTCATAATTCTGCCTCACAAAATTCTTGGAAGTCCTTAGATTTTCCTCTACAGGAAAATGAAAATGTAGCGCCATTTTTTACGAATGTGCCCTGGTTAACTCAGCTTCGTACCACTTTTTTCCACCTCTGTAGGCCTAATTTTCCCCGAAAACATTACACCGGACACAAAAATTTGGGCATCACTATTTAGGTGGAACTTTCATCTACTTGTTTTTATTATTTGTAGGAGGTATCACGCATTAAAAAATCAATTTTAAGCTATTTTTCTAACACATGTTTTTTGACACTCCGAAAACCATTTTTCCCTGCATTCTGACAGTCAGTTAAGAGCTTGGTTAGATATGATTCTCTCATAATCACACCTAATGTAATCCTCAGATTTTCTCTAACACTTCCGATGGGTCTTACAGAACATATTTCGGACATAACTGATTTTAAAAATGACCAGCCACCAATTTAAAATGAAATGTGGGAAGTTCGACTTTAAAACAAGGAAAATTGAATAAGAAATACTCAAAATACATCGAAGTGGCAATTAAAGAATCATATCTACCATAAGTAGTCTAGTTTCAACACTGCACAAATCAGAAAGTAGAACTCACACCTATTGTAATCCGCGAATCTGTCTTACAGAACATTTTTTGAACATCAGTGATTCTTAGAATTACCAGTGAAGTGATTAATTTAAAGTAAAATGCGAAAAATTCCACTTAAAAACAAAGCAAATTGTACAAAAAATGTTCAAAGCTCACCGCATGGGCAATGAAAGAATCACACCTACCATAAGCAGATTCAGGCTTAATGCTTAATTTGACAGAAGTGAAATAAAAACATCTGATGAAGTCTCATTTTGATGGGGAAGTGCGTGTTTTCCTTCGAGATTTTAGTGAAAATTGTTTAATATCCCAATTTTCTTGTGAATTTATTCAGTAGAATCTCTGATGAGTCAAATATCCCAAGCGGCGTGCATAGTATGACCCAAAACAGTGAGTACTTCTCAAATTCGGTGGTCAATAATTTTGACAGATGTTTTACGAAGCTGCAAAATTCCATTTTCCTGAGCTGCAAGGGTGGTAATTTTTATGAATTTTCCTCCACCCACAAAAATTACCCCCTTCAAGCAAAAGATTTTCATGGTTAATATTAGCCCTAATAAACCCTCTACAACCTGGAATAGTTGCTTTTTTCGAAAAGGCACTTGCAGTGTGCAAAAATGCATAAAATATTACACATCAGAATCACGATTTTTTTATTTTCGCCTTTTGACCCAAGAAAAAAGACCTAGGCTTCCAAGTTTGTCAGGAAATGTGAGATGTAGGACTAGCTTTTAGATTATATGTCCATGGATGAAATTCATTTAGTAACTTGGAAAAAAATCAACTTTTATGAAGCTGCAACATTACGAAGGTGCAAAACCTTCCCCTACTAGACGTACCAACGCCATTCGTCGGAGGAGTCACCCCATTCCCATAAAACTGCACTGGTTCCAATCAGTTCTGAACCGGTAATATCCTAGTTCATAACCTATAACTAATTTTTATTCGTAATTAAATTATATTACTTCTTAAGTGTATTTTGGGCAATGTTTTCAGTGATTTATGAATCGCTTAAAATCGGTTGAGAACAGGCAAACGATAAATGATTCAAAAGATATATAGCATCTAAATCGCGAGTTCGAGTACTTCGCAAAGCCTGGGATCCTTTACCACCCATTTGTTCAATAAACTTGCATTTTGTTGAGAAAATAACTTAAAATTAATCATAAATCACTACCATTCCTCATTGATGTGTTTTTTTATACAGTAGACTCTCGCTCAATCGACTCTTTTTTACTCTGGCGAAAAATGTTCTTGATGATTTTTACGTTTGATTTTGAAGTAAATTTGCTCAAATTCACTGTAGTTTCTCTTGTTTTATAGTGATTCTTTATAATTGAGCGCTTTTGTGGAATTTAAAATGTCTTTGATGCCCGAATCTCTCGATAATTTGGATGACATTTTGCTCCATATGCCCGATTGAGAGAGAGTCTACTGTAACTTTTTCACTTTGTCCTTGTTAAGAGCATTTAGGCCATTTAGGTACTTTCAATTAGTAAGAATTTGCGATTTTCTTTAAAATATTGTTGTTAACATAAATTAAAAGATCTTAATTTAGAATAATGTGGTATTATAGAAAAAATTGATAAATTAAAATTGTATAGGGGGAAGTGGGGCACCTTCGAAAATGGGTTAACTTTGAAATTGGGTTTTTCACTTATTTTTAAATAAAATTGAGCCTCTTCGTGAAATAATTTAGTTGCACAAACAGATTGAGAAGCTAAATTACATCATGATAGGGGAAGTGGGGCACATTTAAAAGTGAGGCACTTTTGAAATTGGGATTTTTCTCCTATGTTTAAGTGGAACTGAGCCATACCATGATGCAATTTAGCTTCTCAATCTGTGCACCTAAATTATATCACGATAAGGCTCAATTTTATTTAAAAATAGGTGAAAAATCCCAATTTCAAAGGTGCCCCTCTTCCCCCTAAAAGATGAAAATAGTACAGTTTAATATTTAACTGTTTGGGAATTCAGTACAATCTTTACTAAATTTAATTTTAATTGAGCATTTTTTTAAAGAAAATTTTACCAAAATGTCACAGCTTGATTTAAACTTAAACCCAGACAAATTGTTTTATGTTTTTGTAGAAATATATTTCTCGAACTTGCGTCATGTAATGAGATTTTAAAAATTCCATGAAAAATCACATTAGAGTCATGATCACTCCATTTACTTTTCTTGCAATTTCTTTTGTGCTTTATTTAGATTTCTTTTTGACTATTAAACACAGACGCTTTAATTAATTAGGAAAATATATAGAACAAATACAAGGAAATTGCGATAGGGAGAAAGAGAGACCAGAGAAGAACCAAATTTCAGAAGTTTGCAAAATAACTTTAGCACTTGAAGTATAATTAAGCAAAGTGTAAAATTTTAATTGCCAACAAAATCACTCAAATTGCTCTCAAAAAAACATCGAAAACTCTCGGAGCATTAATGAAGTGGAATCGTGTCATGTGATAGACTGAAAAATTGATTAGAGAGACGTGCAAGATTTACTTACTGATGAGAGTAGTGATTTTCTTTTTTTTTTTTTAATTTCTGCAAAATAACGATGAATCGAATGATGATAGAGTAAATGCATTGAATAATTGTATTGCTAACGCCCAGTTTTGATGATGTGTCTAGGAATACAGGTGATCAAAGCGTGACCTTAACTATTAGAAAGAGGGAGAGAAGATGAAAAAAAAAATAATAAGAAAATTAAATATAAAATGGAGATGTGTTTTCTCTACTCCAGACATGATAAAAAAAATTAGTGAATTTTTTTGGTAAGATAAAAATTGCAGTGGAACAATTTTTTTTTCCTATATTGTATTAATCTTTCAGCATTAATTGACTCATCTCTTTTTTTTTGTTCTTAAATTGTATATACTTGAGTGTATGAGAGTTTTTAAATAGCAATAGTTGGATAGTTTAATTGTATATCAACTATTTTACAGTATCATGATATAATTGCAATTTTGGCGCTTCAATAGATAAAGGCATGTAATTATTGTTAAAATATTTACGTTCTATCTATATGTTCGATGGGAGATTTTTTGATAAAGAAATTGAAAAATAAAACTTTTAGTATTTAGAAGAATTTAGTGGAAATTTGTTAATTTTTGCTAAAATTTATGTACCTCAAGAAGAGAGAATGCGGAAGAAGGATTATTTGTAGATTAAAAAAAAAAGAGGAAAAAGAGAGAAAATAATAAAAATCCAATAAAAGGAATTATTCCAAAATTTTCTTGTTTTTTTTTGTCTTATGATAGGGTAAAGTGATATAAGTTGGACATAGTGTTACAAGTTGGACAATTCGCCGGTACAAGTTGGACATGATTTTTTTCTTGATAAATATAGTACAAAATTTGTTTTTAATGGCTCCGGCACACCTTTTAGATCAGGAAAATTTCATGAAGATGAAATTCGGATCCCTTTCTTTCTCGCATGTTTTGCATATGTCTATCTCATTGTCTCGTACTCTTCTTCTTCACTAAAACATCACTCCAAATTCAATTTAGCTTAATCGAATTTGGTATGTGCAAGAATGAGATAGTCATATGCAAAATATGTGAGAAAGAAAGGGTTTCGAATTTCAATTTTACGAAATTTTCCTGATCTAAAAGGTGTGCCCGAGCCATAAGCACAAGGAATCAAATTATAAAACTAAAGCATTAAAAATATACAAATAAAAATGAAGTACTAAATTTATCAAGAAAAAAAAGCCCTGTCCAACTTGTACCACTTTATCCTATATCTACGTGCTCCTTCCTGTTTTTTTACTTCATAAGATTAAAAATTTTCAGTTGTCACTGGCTCGGAGACAGAACGGTAAGAGATATCGATATAATCCCTTTTCCCTGGAAAAATTATAATTTCAGTCCGGCTTCCCATTTTGTTCTATAAAAAAATTATCAAAAGAAAACAACTGATCCCCCCGACTTTTTTTCAAAAATTTTTATCTTTTCAAAAAGTCATTATTTTCAATATTTTTTAGCTGAAATCAACAGAGAATACTAAAAATGAGTATAAAAATCGTTCCCAACAGGTGGATTTATTACAAAAAAAATATGAAAACCGAAAATTTTATAAAGTTTGATTTTTTGGAGATCAAAGTTAATCTATCTCTGGAGAACTCATTTCTCAGACATTGTTTTTAAAATTGAATTTGTTTGAAAGGTCTTGAAATTTTTAACCTACAGTAGATCCTCGCTATAGGCCATATTTGATTCCTAATTTGACACTTGGGTCGCACTATAGTCCATGTCATTTTTTAAAATTATCAACGACTTTTAGTATTGAAATTGCTCGACGGCATCCACTTTCTTTGCGATTGTGGTACTTGTCCTCGCTCTCTTCATTATGGATCACAATTATCACAACTACTCAATTAAGTTTGCCAAAAATATTAAAATAATTATGACAACATTGCATGTCGCGTACTAAAAAACATAACCTAACTTAAAATCAGTGTTTTGAAATGAACGGTCGAGAAATTGTGGACTTATAGAGCGATGGCCTATAGCGGGGCTCTACTGTAACTGCATTGATTCCAACTGGTAATGAATTGCTAAAGTATCGAGAAATTTTCTTGCTTATTCTTTTTTTTTAATTTATTGTTTGCTTGTTACCTCTCGAAGACAAACAATGCAAACTGACTCCCTATGAGTGTTCATTCTGATTGAACATTTCGCTTCTATAAATATTAGGGGAGAGTGGGGCACGTCAAGATGGGAGTTCGGTCTATTTTTTGTTCTTCAATTTATTTTTATTATCCAAAGTTTTGATCCTGTGTGAGATCTTCTTCAGGGCATTAAAAATCTGGGAGAAAAATTATCAGGAAATTTTTAGGAGCACTAATTTTTACCAACTCCTCTTTCAATACTTCCTCATTTACCACCAGTAGTGAAAGACTCCACTGGTTTTCCACTGGTGATGGATGAGGAAGTATTGAAAGAGGAGTTGCTAAAAAGTAGTACTCCTAAAAAATGCCTGATAATTCTCCCAGATTTTTGATTCCCGGAAGAAGGTCTCATCCAGGATTAAAACGTTGGCTAATAAAAATAAATTGAAGAACAAGAAATAAACCAGACTCACACGTTTACTTGCCTTAAATGTACATACGCTCGTCAACCAGAAGTGGAGTGGGGTACCTTCCCCTATTCCACAAATCTGAGACGTTTTTTATTTTGTTTCAAAGTAGATTCTTTTCCAATGCGTGTTTAAGCATATTTACCTTGTGCTCCATCCTTTCCTGGGAAAACTCCATGTCACCTGGGAAAATACTCACGTGCCAATTCTGCGGATTCACTTCGCTAAATAATTAAAAACGTCGCACGTCACTTAGCTGTTTCCCGCCCAAGTCATTTTCCACTTTCATTGACACCCTCCACTCTCTGGAAGTGCAGTTGAGATCAGGATATTGTGGAGAGTAGTTCTGTTGTCAGGCCTCGCGGGAATGCACCCCAAATTCCCCATAATGGCCTCTCTGATGGCGTGTCTGCTCAACATCTCGTCCGTTGATGGACAATTCAACAGTGAGTTTTCCCGCCAAATTCCCCAATTCCCCATTTTTCTTTCTCCATTTGATGTTGGTGATCCTGCAAATTCCAGTGAGTGAGTACTACAAGATGCCCAAACTCTATCTGATGGATGACTACGATCGCTGCCTGGATGAGTACAATGCCTCCACTTACTGCATTGCATCATCTATCATTAAACCCAACGCTACTTCCGCTCTATGGGAGTACATTGAGGTGATACTGGAGCTCTTTCCATTCTAATTGTGAATTTAGAGGAAAAATATCTTGAATTTTGTGATTTAAATGCAATTCAAAGTATCCAGATCCATAATATGTATCAAAGAAATAATAATATTTTGTGCCAATTGAGGATTCCGTTTAAAAAATATTTATTAATTAATGTGTTTTTATATAATCAATAATTATCATTTATTTAACAAGGTGCATATATATATGGAGTTCATGTAGTGATTCAAATCAAGTGAAAGTCCTAACATAATTCATAGGAAAATCATAATAATGAAACCTTAAAATTTGTTCTTTTAAATCAGTGTGGAACTTTAAAAGTGTGGAAAGCACTTTATGTGAAAATTATTAATTTAATTTAATAGAATTTCTCGGAATAACAATAATATAAATATTGATTTTTATGGGAATTTATTCTACAAAAATAATTAGCCAAATCATGTTTTTATTAGTAATATAACAAGATTTTTATAAAAAAAAGCATTAAAATTTAGTGAAATAATTAGATTTAGATAAAGTACCCTAATAAACCACTTTTTTAAGCAATTACATCATTACTTAAATTCTTTTCAAAATTATTTCTACACAGAAAAAATATTTTGTAAAATTGTTCGTAAATGTTTGTGAATTCCTATGGAGGAGTTACGAAATGCTTGTGAATCATATAACCCAAAAACAAGTTCGTAAAATTTTGTACTTTTTTCACAAACATTCTTCGTAAAATGATCATTTGACGAACATTTTTTGTACTTTTACAAACATTTGCTCATAAAGACACAAAAAATGTTCGTAAAATTTTGTCATTTGTTCGTATTTGTTCGTAAATTTTTGTTTGTCTGGCAAAAAATGTTCGTAAAATTTTGTAATTTGTTCGTAAATTTTTGTTTGTCTGGCAAAAATTTACGAACAAATACGAACAAATGACAAAATTTTACGAACATTTTTTGTGTGTTTACGAACACGAACGAAATGTACAAAATTTTACGAACTTGTTTGTGGGTTATACGATTCACAAGCATTTCGTAATAAGTCTGCTATAGGATTTCACAAACATTTACGAACAATTTTCCAAAATGTTTTTTTCTGTGTCTTTATTATTAATTTGTTATACATTTTTTTTTTATTTTTCTAAGTTTTTTTCAGTTTTTGAATTATAAATGTTTTTTTTAATATTGTAATCAATTTTTAGCAAGTTTTGGAAAGTTGAAATATTGTACTCATATGTTTTCATTATTCTTATTATTTCAATTCCTATAATTTCTTATAAGTTCCTTTATTTTTCTATCAATTTGTTTTCCTTTTTGAATAATACAGGATTTTTTACAAACCCGGAAATATCTAAATATTTTAATCAATTATTTTAATTTATTTTCAATATTATTTGTATTTCTTGTAATTCATTATGTTTTTTTTATTAATTTCTTTTTTTTTTTATTTGGCAAAGGCTTATTTTTACAATTTTTATTTATATCTCAATATTATAATCAATTTCTATCAATTTTTAGACAGTTGAAGCAATTTATTTCTATTGTTTCGTTATTTTTATATTTCTAAAATTTTCTTATGTTCTTTTCTCATAAATTTTCTTAATTTTTCTATGAATACATTTCCAATTTTTTGAATGATGAAGCTTTCTTTTACGACGATTTCTATAATAATATTTTCATATTTTAATCGATTATTTCATTTTCTTTTCATTATTATTCCGATTTCTAGTAATTTCTTAAATTTTTCCATTTCTTCATTTTTTATCAATTTATTTTAAAATTTTCTGAATGGTGACTTTTATTACAGCTTTCACTAATATCCTTATTTTTGGAACAATTTTTGGAAAGTTGGGACAATCTACTTGTCTTTTTAACTGGATTTAGAAAGATTTTTACATCTTTTTCAATTGTTTAAAATTTGTTATCAATACTCTAGAATTTTTTGCAGAGCTTTTCCCATTACGACAAATTTTTTTTTATTTTTTTAAATGAAAAGTGTGTCAGTGTAAAGTGTGTGGAAAGCCCGAAAGCCTTTCCCTATTTGATTTTTTCTGTTACTTTCTGCCTGATCTAACCGTAAGCTTTAAGAAAGAACATAAATCAAGTGAAAATAGTGTCTTAATGCTAATAAATGCAAGTGATTTTTTAGTGTTTTGCAACAATAAGAAATAAAAAGAATCCGAAGAATCCTTTATTAACAAAATGCTTCTTATCTGCAGAAATTTTCATCAAACAAAAAGAAGCATTTCCGTCACGATCGCCTTCAGCGTGGGATTTGCATAAATCTGTGTCAGGAATTAATGGATCATTTTGATCCAGAAGAACAAATGTCCTATTTTCAGGAAGAATTTCCCACAGACAACGAGGTGAGTGCATAAATAATTGATCTAAATGTCCTTGGGCTACATTCCACTCCCCTATTCGCTGCACGTGTTAATCTTTAATTGAGCATAAGGGTTGGGAGTTGGGTCAAGGAAACACTTTCACATCGAACTCACGTGCGTTCTCAGGTCTGGCTGGATCCTCGGATTTTCCGCAAAGCCACACACTACCGGAAGTTGTACGATCAATTGATCAATCAGTGCATCAATCATGAGTTGATTACGGGATATGATCTCGTGGCTTTCTCCCAAGTTGAGTATTGTGTTACGAATCATGAGATTCTGGAGTATGACTTCCTGGACATTTGCTTCTTTTTCGTGCTGGTTTCTCTGGTGACAACGGTTTTTGCGTCCACATATTTGGACCGGCGGCTCAAGAAGACACGCCCAGTTGAGGAGCAGACAAGTGATCACTACAGGATGCCCCTGCAGGGACCAGTCAATGGTAGAGTTACCTTTTCTCTGCTTCGCAACTGGTATCGCTTAATGTCTGGTCCCAAGACGAATTCCGATAAGGATTTGCGGTGTATTCATGCCATGAGATTCCTCACGATGTTTTGCGTCATCATTGGCCACACCATTCTATTCCTGAACGTCTTTCCCGTCTTCAATCCTCAGTACATCGAAATGGTGAGCTTTTAGGAAGAATTATAAGTCTTACTGTGTTATCACACTTGGACATTAAAATTTTAATATGATTCACAGTAATTGTCGCTGGTGAGAGTCCAAATGTGTAATTTGTGTGTTTGAATAATTTTAAATTCAAAATTTGATCTATTTGTTGATAAAAAGGTAGACTTGGCCCGCAAAATTTGATATAAATTGATTTATAGCATTAATGCGAAAAATTAATGCGATTTTCTCTTTAATTTTTTAATGTGAAAAATATTTATGCTTTAGGTAAATTTAAACTGATTTTTGCAGGCCAAGTCCACTTCTTTATCAATAAATAGAAAAAAAAACCCCAAATATTAAGTGACTCAAAGCCACAAATAACATATTTGGACGCTCACAAGCGACAATTAATGTGAATCACATTAAAATATTAATGTGCAAGTGTGATAACGCCGTTACAAAAGAACGTAGCCAAAGGATGGAATGAAGGGAAGGTAGAGAATCTTTACCCTGCCCATAAAAGCCCCCAATCATTTTCTTAAATTAGAAACTCATAAGGAAAAATGATTTTATATATTATTAAAATCACTTTGAGTGCCGTATATGCGTAGGGTAAAATGATGTAATTCAGAACCGTTTACGATTTGGAACACTTGAGGTATTCTCACTGTTTTAGATGAGCAAAGAGAAGATGAAGACCGCAAAATAGATCAAAAGTACTATTAACTCTTTCGCTCCTTTGGGACTCTGGGTTACCCATGGAAATAGATTTTTTTGGAATATTTAGAATCGATAAAAGTCCGATTCTTGTGGATTGATTACAAACTATAAGGATGTCCAAATCTAGGATATTTTTTACAGGATCCCAATTAACTCCTAAGCTAGGATATTTTTGGTCAAAAATCGTAAATTTTCGATTTTCTGCTTCCTTGCAGGTATTGTGACTTTTTTGATATTTCTAGACCAGAATAAGGAAAAACCTCTCGTGGCCAATAAGTATGATAACTAACAATTACAGATTACATGAATTCGAAAAACATTTTTTTCTTAAATTTTCAAAAAAAAACTTGTTCAAACTTTTTGGGTACGCTCGTCCCCAAAAATCTAGACGTCAAATGTAACGAAATCGGTAAAGGCTATCCTTAAGTGTTAGAATTAAAGTAAAGCTTACGAACAGCAGATTGGCAAACTCATCCTCGAAGCGTAGTCTCCCGCAACTGCGGTGAAAGTAACATGTCCAACGTGAACTTTATGTTAATTTTACGTTATTTGACAACGTCATGGGGTCATGACTCCCTAACGAAAGAATAATCTCTTCGAAAGAATTCCGCTAAAGCTATGTAATTTTTTTCTGGGTAAAGATGTATTTTTTTAAATAACCTACGCTGTTCTTAAATTTTTGACATCAAAACGTAAGTTTTCCTAATTCTAATTATCTCCAATTTCTATCTCAACGCTGTGGATAATTCAAACCATTTGATAAAGGTCTTTGAAAAAGGAATAAGAGCATTAAACAAAAAAATTAACAGACTATTTTTTACTGATCCTTAAGACCGAATAATTTTTGTACTAAAACTAAATAATTATATAAAAATTGCGATGATAAGGGAAGAGCACCCCGGATCGGAATGTTAAGAGACATGCTCGATACTTAGTTGAAAATATAAGCCTCAAAATACAATTTAGTATTTTTGTGAAGGCTAATCAGTATATTAGTGATCCATTTAACTGTATCTGTACATGTGAGTTTTAAATTTTTACAACAAAATAATAAAAAATAGATATAATTGCAACTACAGTAGAGTCTTCTAAATTCGAACGCTCGGGGGGTATTTTTGACATTTCTCACCTCCCAAATTCGAACGATTTTTTCAAAACTAACGAAATTTGTGTGAGATTAAATTGTACTTTGAATCAAATTCTCGCACTTTCTCGCAAGTTTTAGTGGTAACTTACTTCCTTTTCATTTTATACGATAATAATGTACGTAAACATTCAGAAAGAAGCACATAAATATGATTTTAATTCACCAAGAATACGAACTTTCTAACATAACCTCACAATTGACATTTTGAATCCAAACGGCGTTCGAATTTGAGAGATTCAGATTTGAGAGACTCTACTGTATGTACTCTGTACCTCGGATCTTCACGAATTTAATCAGATGTCTCATGGAAAATTGGTTTTATAATTGAAATCTGAGTAAATGTATTGTAGTCTTGTAAGAGCTAAATGGTAAAAAAGTAGCTAATAATTTTTAAAAAGTTATTTGAATTGATGCAATAATATGGTTATTACGTGACGATCCGAGGAACACTGCCGATTGCTGGTGCTCTTCCCTTATATTGTTTGGTTATGCATCGAAAAATAAAATAGTAATCATTTTTAAGTAATTTTTTTTGCAAAAAAAAAATTTTAAAAATTGAACATTATGGTTTGCATAATGCTAAGAGTTGATCCTGAATTTTTTGAACATGGCTTTGCTATTTAAACCCAGGATTAATTCAATATTAATAATATTTAATGCAGGTTGTCTTAAAAATTCGCATAAAAGCATATTTAAATAAATGGTAAAATTAATATAAAGTACGAGTTGTACTGCTTTTACCAGGGGCCTCTCAATATTAAATTTTCCATACGTTTTTGCATAGAGGCACTGAAGACTATTGGTAAGTTTTTTCCTAAAGAGAATTGACTTATCAGTCTGATATATTCCGAAATCTTTTATTAAAAGCTATCTAAAAATACATATTTCATAATGCTCGCCGAAATAATACAAGAACTACGAACAAATTTGTTTAAGTCGCGCTGTAATAGCTGCAAAATTTTTACAAAGAAAAGTGAAAAATATCTTCACTTTTTATTAGGCTTGATAGGCCCCTGGTTTTTACCGTGAATGTGAACTTATATACAAGAGTTTAATTTTGATCTGACAATTCTTTCTTATCTGGCAAATTATTTAAAGTTGACGTTGTGAGCGCAGTTTTTGAAATGGAAAACTTTGAACTTCATGGAGTGATTAAGTTCTTCGCTAAAAAAGATTTAAAAGTATGGAAATTCATTCTAAAAGATGATAAATCTGATAAATGGACTAGGGGGACCAGGGGTAACTCTTTCAAAATCAAATATTTTCAATCAATTAATTATTATTTGGTTTTCAAGATAGTCTGCAAGCCCTAGAAATAGTCCATACTCCATAGTCAGTCAAAGTCCAAATGCACATTAGCATCTTAACACTAAACCTAGTAAGACCCAGTCAATTTGACCGGTATTAAAACCTTTTTAAAATTAGCACATACTTAAACGGTACAATGTCGCTATCAAACTTTATGAATTTCTTAATATACTTATGTAATACATTTTCCAGTGTTTAAATTTTAATTTTTTCCTCTTTGCCAAGAAAATTTGTTGAGTCTCCTACCCTATCGCGGTATGTCATTTGACCGAGCGCGCTAATAAAAGCGACCAAAAACGGTCGGTAGCTTTAGTGTTAAAATAGTACACATCACACATTTTGCAAAAAATATTATTATTTTTTGATAAAGTTTTTAACCATTTAACCGTTTAAGGATGAGAGGGACAAGAGGGTCAAAAATTCAGGGTTAGAAAAAACATTTTCCAGATTTTTACGACTAACATAATGCAGTCTTCAGGTTCAGAGACGTTCAGTGAGTTCAATCCCCAGTTCCTGTAGGTTTCAAAATTTTAATAATAATCAATTTTATGGATTTTTCATAATCTAATAGATAATTTGCCTTTAATAATCCGAAAGGAAGTGAAATTTTCCAAAAAATCTTGAGTGATTAGAAATCAGTGAAGATAAGTCATATAGTTTTAGGTCTGAAAACCGTATAACTTTAGGACCTATTCAGGCTGATTCTGGAGAGTATTTAGCTTAAAAAAATTGGCGGTATAACGGCGTTATCACACTTGCACATTAAAATTTTAATGTGATTCACATTAATTGTCGCTTGTGAGCGTCCAAATATGTTATTTGTGTCTTTGAGTCACTTAATATTTGGGGTTTTTCTATTTATTGATAAAGAAGTGGACTTGGCCTGCAAAAATAAGTTTAAATTTACCTAAAGCATATATATTTTTCACATTAAAAAATTAAAGAGAAAATCGCATTAATTTTTCGCATTAATGCTATAAATCAATTTATATCAAATTTTGCGGACCAAGTCTACCTTTTTATCAACAAATAGATCAAATTTTGAATATAAAATGATTCAAACACACAAATTACACATTTGGACTCTCACCAGTGACAATTAATGTGAATTATATTAAAATTTTAATGTGCAAGTGTGATAACACAGTAACGGATTTGTCAAGGAAAATTTATAAAAAGAACCTATAATCGATAATCGTAATCCCGTTCATGACAGTTTGGGATAAATCTTCAGTGCCAAATTTTATAGACTAGGACTAGATAGTCTTAAGAAGCTGGCTGACTGTATTTGGACCCTTAAATGTCAGTAGAAAATACCTTTTTTAGGTCACCGCGGTAACCCAATCGTCCTGGTTTAAAAAAGTTATACCATACAGATTAAAAAAAAACAACAAAAAACTGTTTCAGTGAAAATTTCTCAGTCTCATTTGGACCATTTTAAGTATACCTAGTAAAACCGATTTTAAGCATTGTGTTATAAACAGCACACAGCATTGTGTGACTTGAACCTATTATCATTATCCTTAAGAAAGGCGCCTTATCAACGATCTTAAATTGATACGAGATTATCTCACAGAGAACTGAAGCTAGACATTTAGTCCCAAAAAACTTCAGCTAAAAGGGTTTCGATCTTAATATCCAGGATGCTCATTGATTGATTATCTTAAACAAAAATTAAAAGATTCATCCTAAGAATTCCTTGGTGATCCATCTTATATTCAGATTTTACATCCAAGGACTTGAATTTGTCCAGAAATTTAAAGAAATTCATCCGTGGCCACCGTTAAAATCTTTGTAGGATCCCGATTAATCCTTGAGCTTTTGATAGAAAAATAGTGAAATTAGCTTGATAGTTTATACATAATGATGTAGCCTCGAAAGAATTCAAATTTAAATTAAATAAGTTTTGAAAGTTTCAAATAAATTCGTAGAATCATTTTAAATGTTCTCACTGAAAAGTTCTTCCACCTCGATCTCCTGGCTGCGTTCTCGATTCTACGGGATCCCTAACAAGTGAGAATTTCTCTAGAATTACTACAGATTTATCACAATGATCCTGATCAATGGTCACACGGTCATTCAAACGTACTTCGCCATCAGCGGATTCCTTCTCTCTGTCCAGTTCATGGATTACAAGGAGAGCCAGAAGGTTTTCCACATGTCCTACTTCTTCAAAGCCATATTCTATCGCTACGTCCGGCTGACGCCAGTTTATGCCTTCATGATCCTCTTTCACGCCACGCTTCTGATCGACGTGCAGTCGGGTCCGTTGTGGAAGCACGTGGCTGAAACTGAAAGATCATTCTGTCGATCCAATTGGTGGACTAATCTCCTTTACGTCAACAATTACGTTCACGTGGGAGAGCCGGTAAGTCCTTATCTGTGAGGAAAAGTAATGCTTAGATTGACTGACTTCTCACTCAATCTACAGTGCCTTCAGCATGGCTGGTACTTGGCCACAGATTTCCAGATGTTCATTATCGGCGTGACTCTGCACATGATAATGTGGCGCTTCCCAAAGTCCACTAAACTCCTCCTCAGCATCTCAGTGTTCATCTCCTACGTGATTCCCGGGGTCGTGACGTACAAGAATAAATTCGAAGGGGTTGTGATCATCCGGCCAGAGTCTCAAAAATATGGGATGTGGTTCGATGATGTCTACAAAAAAATCTACATCCCCACGCACACAAACAGTGGCACGTATTTGGCGGGAATGGTAGCAGGACTCCTGTACAACAAACTCAAGAAGAAGGATCTCAATCTCAGGCAAAATCGAGTAAGATCTTTTCGATTTTTCTTACAGGAGATCTCTTTATTAAATAATTTTGATGCTTCCTGCTAGGCTTTCATTTGGGCTTGGTACGCTATCGTCCCAACAGGAGCGCTACTTCTCTTATCAGCTTATTGGTTCTATGCTTGCACAATGGACAAACCCGCATTCTGGATTGCAATTTATGCTGCAATCATGAAGAATCTTTGGGGAGTTCTTGGAGGAGTCATGATAATTGGGAGTGCTTTTGGAGTAGGATGTAAGTACAAAATGGATTAAATATCTTTTTAAATCAAATACAATTTATTTGTAAAGATTTTTAAAAATTTTTTTTTAATATTTAATAAACCCAAATGCTAATTAATTAAATTTATTTAAACAAGCTCAGATTTAAGCTTTTTTAATCAACTTTAAATATTTTAAAGTATTTCATTTTTGTTATTTCCATTATTTTTAAATATTATTATTATTTTAAAACTTTCTTGATTTTATTCTTAATATTTATTTTATTATTGAGAAAAAATCACCACAAATCTTCTTCCGTCAAAACTACCTAAGAAATTACATTTAAATAAAAGTTAATATATCATATTATATATTAACTGTTTTTGATAAAAGTTTATAACTTTTATATTGAAACACAGTATAAAAACAAAATAAAAAAAAATTATTTAAATACAAGTATACCAATGGTATTTGAAAACCTTTATCTTGAGAAATTACGGTATTTACTATTTTTACCTTTTTTAATTTTCAGTTATATTTATTTTTTTTTATTCTCGAAAAGCTTTTATAGCAAATTTAGTTTTTCAGCCAACCTTTAAAAATCACGACAAATCTGATAAGCTATTTGTAGAAAAAGACTCGTTTCGTATTACTTATACTCAATCAATATTAAATAAATTTTCAGATTTTTATTTTTCGAGCTCCACAAATAGATTCAATCGATTTTAAGTTATTTTGATTCACAATCTCATCCATAAATTGAGATGATTTTTTAAAGAATATAGATACGGAACTATTTACGTACATTGCAGGTCCATATCAATGACTTTGAAAAATTCCTTTCAAGATTTTTTTGAAGGTCATGTTCAATTGATTGCGATCAGCTTTGAAGTTTTTTTTTTTAATTCCTGAGTTAAAGTTAATTTTCTTGGAGATTTAGATCTGTTCTTCCATCAGGCCAAAGGCTCTGGGAAATAAAATTACTTACATTTCTTAACCCTTTAACGACGAGGCAGTTTTCACAGACCGAAAATCAGCAATAAAAATGAAAACGATGTACAAAATCAGTAAAAGGTCTTATATCTAGCCTTAGAAAATCCAACAGAGTTTGATTCTGTGTATTTTTTACATCTATGAGCGATAGGAACAAAAAAAGCCCCAAAATTTCAGTAATTTTTTTGACAAATCCAATGAATGATAATTTTCACTTAGTGAAAAATATTATTTTTGAGTATTGTAGTTTCTTTTTCCAAAACAGTTTTGCATAAAAAAAATTGGAAATATAAAAAATCATTAAAATTGATTTTCATTAAGACAATTTAAAAATTCGTCAATTTTTAAGCATAAAAATTTACCATATAGGAAATAGCTGGAGACTAGCAAAAAATATCCTAGATTCTTTCAACCTTCAACTTTGCAATTACGTACAAGCATAAGGAAAAAGTAACTTTAGGTAGTCAGGAAATTTTTTTTTCTTTATGGAACATCGGTGTTCCAATAGTCCTTAAAGGGTTTACCATTACTAATTATCGATAATGGCTTCGGCACACCTTTTAGATCAGGAAAATTTCATGAAGTCGAAATTCGGATCCCCTTCTTTCTCACGTGTTTTGCATATGACTGTCTCATTCTTTCGCATACCAAATTCGATTGAGCTAAATTGAATTTGGAGTGATGCTTAAGAGAAGAAGAAGAGTGCGAGAGAATGAGATAGACATATGCAAAACATGTGAGAAAGAAGGGGATCCGAATTTCGACTTTATGAAATTTTCCTGATCTAAAAGGTGTGCCGGAGCCATAAGGAATTGAATTGATAATAAAAATTAAAGATCTTTCAAAAAATCTAAATTCAACCAAATCGGTTAAAAAGTGAAAAAAATCGGTCCAAAGTCGTTGATCTTTGACCTTCAATATTTCAAAATGCCGAATTTTCCGGTCATGAGTTTGGGTAAAATGTTCGTCTGGACTACTTCTAAAATATATCCGAAAATCACTGAAAAGCCTAGGCCAATTTTGAGAAAAAAAATGAAAAAAATATTGTTTTGGAGGGGTTAGAGGGGGGATAGAGGAAAAAGAAAAAAGCGACTGTCCGAGATAATAATCCACTTATGGGGTGGTCATCGAAGACTGGAAGTCAATATCTTTTACCGTTTGACCTTTAGCTGAGGCACAAACTTAGGGTCAAATAAAAACAAATAATTTCAAAAAAGAATTCTTTTATCGGTACTTAACTGATTCATTACTGATGAAGATCTATGCAGCCGGGTTTAAAATTTCAATACCTCTGCAAGAAATTCAAATTTAATCAAATCGTTTAAAATATAAGCCCTCCAAAGTGGTTCACCTTTGACCTTCAATAAATCAAAATGGCGAATTTTCCGGTCATAAACATATCTAAAAATCATTGAAAAGGCTTGGGCTAATTTTGAGAAAAACCAAAAAAAATGGTTTTAAAGGAGACGTAGGGGCGTGAAAATTTTACAATGTCCTTTCTTTGACTAATTTTATTTTTTCTAAGCATTTATTGCAAAATTTCGCTCTGTTTTTTAATCTTAAATAAGAAAGTTAAGTTTGGCAATTGAAGAATCTCGAAATTTGGCAATTTCCAGCCAAATTACACAGTTTTCAGATTTTTGAAGATTTTAAATTTGAAAATCAATGCCAATTAGAGTTCTAATTAATCTATTTGGAGTATTTTATAAACCTAGGTATTCCCAGACCCAGAAAGTATTTTCTGCTTTTTTCTTATTAGAAAAAGCGAATATATTAAATTTGCATAAAATTTTTTGAAAAAAATTCACTGAGAAGTATAGAATATATTTAATAAAATCTCATTAGATAATACGGGCTTCAGACCAAAGGCTTAGCCATCTGGCTTAACTTCTTGAATTCCTTAGGCACGATTCTTTAGGAAAATGTTGTTTAGAATTGGATATTAAGGGCAAATTATCCCTTAGATTTTGAAAAATCATTAAAATTGCTTGTTATTTGGATTTTTGAGACCATCGGAAACTAGGTTAAACCTCCAGTCTGAAGCCGGCATAAGCTAAAGATCCAAATAGCATCAGGCTGATCCTTGAGAATATTTGCCTGCAAAATGTGGCAGTAGAGCATTAGATGAAGGAAATATTTTTAATGAATCTCTAATACAATTCATTTTTGTTTGTTGCAACCGATTCCCTGATGATTTCTCCTAAAGCGCATCTATCAATAACTTCATAAATTCTTTAAAAAATTGAACATTTTCATTTCTATTTTTAAGTTCGCTTGGAAAATTGTTATAATTATTTATTGCATGGTAGTGTATTAAGTTTATTCCAAATTTAGTTGTCTTTGGTTTGATTTTAATAACATTTCCAAAATAGGAAATCTTTCACTTCAATTTTTTTTATAGTACAGATTGTTCTCATGTGCTTCTGCATCATTGACTTTTTTTGTCTGTTGGTTCCTGTCTCGACAGTTTTCCCCAGTCCCTAATGTGTTCTAAAACCACAAAATAGTCGTGACAAGAACCAATGCAAGGAAAAGTCGATATTGCAGAAGCACTTGAAAACAGTCATGTGCTAAAAATAAAATGTTTAGGAGAAAAATTTCCCCTTTTCATTTTTCGTTAGAGTAGCATAATGACCCTTTATCAAATTTTACGTGCTGAAAATTCTAGAGGATCAGCATGGGTCTATTTAGGGCTTGCGGCAACATTATGATTTTCTGAGAGTAATTTAGGAATGCTCTTCAAATTTCTAAATCAGTTTTTTTGTATCAAATATTTGGGAAAAGATCTTAGGGATTCAGTGTTTATTTATCAAGGAATTGCTCTTCAATCTTGTAATTTAAAATTTTAAGGGGAGGTGGGGTACCTTTGAATTGGAGTAACTTTTAAATTGGGTTTTTTCTTGTGTTTTTAAATAAAACTGGGCCTTATCATGAACCAATTGCGAAGCTGAAGTACATCATTTAAAAATAGGAGAAAAAAGCCCAATTTCAAAGCTGCCCCACTCCACAGTTGTTCCACATTCCCCTAAAATCAATTAATTTTAATAAAATTGCAGGGGTTGCGCGCGACTTCTTATGCAACCCAATCTTTCGTCCACTTGGCCGGATAACTTTCTGCGTTTATTTGTGCCATCCATTCATCCTGAGGGCTACAATGGGTAACGTCCGACAGCCTGTCTTTCTCAGCGACTCCACAATTGTGAGTGTAGCTCCTGAAAGGGTCAAAATGTTGAGATTTTGACCTAATTTTCCAACTTCCAGGTGGTTTATGTCTCATCAACGCTCATTCTCTCATATTTGGGTGGTGCTCTTCTCTGCATCGTGCTGGAGCTTCCTATATCAGCCATCCAGAAGCAAATGCTCAACAGGAATAAAGGTAAAAAACCTCAGAAGGATGATTGAATCAATTTATGTTACTTCCTAAAATTCTTTTCATCCCCAAGTAGATCCCTCTTTCACGGACAACACCATCGAACTAGTTCACAACACATGAGTAATTTCAACAATGTTCTTCTTCTGGCTGCTGAATGTACCTCAATTTAGAATTTATTTAATTAAAAATTCCATTTGAAGCACAGATAAATGTTTTTTATAGAGAAACCGTTTTCGTTGAGTAGGAGGTTTGAAATTGAATTTTGCCGGTACCGGCGATAACGCGCCACCTAGTGAACGAAAAAACGATTGTTGATAACTTCACTCTGTTGTCAAAAGTGCACCTAGCAAGCGCATCGTTTTTTCCTCTGCTGCTGGATTTTCGGGCGTGAAATTTTTAGTTATTCTGTGTAAAAAATTCTCGTGAAAAATGTCTGCAAAAGTTGCTGAAGCCAAGGAGTGTATCCAGAGGGCCATCAATGACGAGAGTAAGCCATGGACTCCACTTTTAGCTCTGGCAGAATCCAAAAGTGGAGTACCACGTCTCTACATTTTCTGTGGTAAGTTCTCTTTTGCTTCCCTTTCTCCTGCTTTTCGTGGTATTTTGGGCAAAAAATGCACAAAGGACTCCTCCTTTGGCGTCATCCCGCCATCCCTTGCCTCAATTGATAACCTCCGTGGTCGATAGGAGGCTTCTTTTGCCAGCGATGCGCCTTTTTCTCACCTGCCGCTAAGCGTGACGTTCCCGCTTCAAGGTTATAAGCTTCGAGTCTCCGGACAAGAACAATTGCACAACAAATTCGTCATCCAGTGATTCTGCAAATTATCAGAGAATTCACCCAGCACAGAATGCCTCTGGGGCAGCTGATGAAAGATATAATTAGATTAATTTCCTCCTATTTTTAACCATGATCAACGCAATGGAGTTTTTCCTCCAATTTTCTTTTCCTTTTTATTAAGGATTATCTTTCAATATTCTGTCCACCTTTCATCGACACACTTTTCCGAGGAAATAAACTTTCCTCAACACCAATCTTATCTATAATTGAGCCAGAAAAGCCGACAAAATGCAGAAGAAAACACTGATAATCGCTTGAGTGACCAGACACCTAAAAATAAAAGGACATCATCATTTAAGGCGCGATCACATGGCTAGCAATATTTACAAAAATTATTTGGAAAATGATAATTGTTGGAGTGATTATCACATCACAGAGTGTAGTAAAACAGTTAAAAATTCATGTGTCTGAAAAAAAATCACTCAATTCGAGGTCAAAGTAAACAGGTGTTTCTTGGAATTAAACTTTTGGTTTATCTTTTATATCCAATTTGGAGTAAACAACAGATAATTACAGAAGTATCAGAAGAATTTGTATAGCCAGCAATTACTCAATATTGCTAAGAATTAAATTTTCAAGCGTACAGAATAAATTGACAATTTCTATGGTGCCATTCCAAATGAAAAATAAAAGTGGAAATCTTTATTCTAAAATTTTTATTTAGTACATGTCTGTTCTTATGTTTCTCTGCATTATCGACTTTTCCAGCCCTCAACTGTCGTGACAGGTACAAACACAAAGAAAAGTCGATAATGCTGAAGCACATGAGAACAGCCATGTACTAAAAAAAAATTCAAGGGAAAGATTTCCCCTTATCATTTTTCATTGGAATAGTTGATGCTATTCAAATGAAAACTTTCTAATGAGTATTTTTTAGTACACAAAAGAAATTGGATTCCAAGAAAACACATGAGAACAGCCATGTACTAAAAGAAAATGTTAAGAAAAAGGTCTTGCCTTTTCAATTTTCATTGGAATTGCATCAATGGTAGCATTTAAATGACAACTTTCTAATCAAGATTTTTTTTAGTACATGAAAGCTTTTACGTACTTCTGCCTTATCATTTTTTTATGGTTCCATATTAATAATGCTGCTATTCCAATGAAAAATGACAAGGGGAAATCCTTCCTCTGAACATTTTTTTTTGTTACATGACATCTTATGTGCTTCTTATGTGATTCGGATTTGAAATATTCTACAATCTGTTTATCAAGAGCGTGATTGGCATGAATGGCTGCCTTCAAATATTGTTTTAGTTGTGAACCAATAGAAGCATAGGCGTACCTTGGCGGGGGCGAAGGGGGTGATCGCCCCGGGCGCTGTAAAAATAAGGGGCGCCGTAAGGCAACCGAAAAAAATTTAAGGTCCTAAAAAATTTAAGCGTTATAAAATGAAGACGCTTTAAAATAAACACTGAGAAAATTAGAGCTCCTAGGCACCAAGAAATTAGAAAGAAAAAAAAATGACGCAAAAAATTAGGGGCATTTAAAAATTATGACATTTAAATTTAGAACGCCCAAAAAATTAAGGACGTCAACAAATTAAATTAGACGAATTAGACGGTGAAAGCTTCAGGCGTTAAAAGAAGGCGAAAATATCTAAGCTCCGGAAAGAATTGAGGTCCTACAAAAAATATCTTACATTTGGACATCCTTATAGTTTGTAATTATCTACAAGAATAGGATTTTTATCAGTTCTGAATAATAAAAAAAAAAGTTGTTTTTCACAGAACATTTATATGCTGCTTTGGGTACTCAGAGTCCCAAAAGAGACGAAAGATTTAAGGTGTTACGTTGGTCGGGCAGATTAAAAAATAGAATATTTCTTTGACATCCTTTTTTTAATATGATAAAGAAATATATTTGATTCAAGATTTTAACCATATAAAGATGCAACATTTTAACTGTAACTTTCTGAAATTAAAATTCCAAATTTTAAAAATTAAGCCATCAGAACTTGACTTTTAGAGATGGTTTTTGAAAAAAAAAATATTTCGATGGGCAAAATTTCAAAAAACTAAATATTTCCTATTAGCTTTTGAGTTAAACTCGTACTTGAACGGTAGATTTTTTTTTACATTTTTCACAATTTATTTTACAAGACATAACGTGGAGTAAAATACCTTGAAAATGTGCATAATCCCGGGGCCCCCAGTAGTCCATTTTAGGTCACGAGAAAGCTCCTGCTATTAAAGAACATATTCGGATTAGGGTGTCCTGGGGATTATTCACATTTTCGGGACCAAAAAAACCGCGCATGGTATTATGCATCCAGAAAATTTGCATACCCATAGGAGATTTCTTTCGAATAAGTCGCCGTAGAACGAATTCCGCGCGAAGTAAAAGAGTAAAAGTAGTCAGACCGAGAAGATTCAACTGCTTAAATGAAATGCATTATAAATAGCACTTTATGATCTCAGTTCTTCAATAAATTTTTAAAATATTCACAAAAAATTCCTTAATAGAAGGAATTAATGTTTATCTGATAAATAACCATTGTTTTCAAATTTCTCGCATCGCAAAGTAGTATACACATTAAGGCGTATTTCAAAAATGTTTCTACAAATTGGCTCTTAAGGGTATCAAAACATTGTATTTATGTGCTGAGACCGGGTTTCATAGTTAGACTTTCTGTGTCTGACATTCAACACTGTCCGACTTTTAGAAAATTATCGCATGGAACTTACAAAAAGACCAATAATATTAAATAAATGTGTCCAAGGGGGGTATGCACAGTAATCAATTGACTTATTAATTCGTTAATAAATAAGAAAACCTATGTACAGTAACCAGCTTACTTATTTATAAATAAGTTACTTATTAAAATGGCTGTTAAAAGCTTAATTTCAAATTAATAAGTGTTCCTATGCACAGAACCTGACATTTTATTAACTAATATTTTTTTTTATTAAAGAGAGCAGCTTGTTACACTTATTATCGTCAAATTAAGTAGAAAAAACATTAATAATTGATAAATTTCATGCAGTATATTACGATTTATGTGGTTTTAGGCAGTTTTACAGGTGATCGCCTTAAGATCAAGCAAAATATTCTTGATGAAACTCTTTAAGAAACTTTTTTTTGTAATCATATGATAATAACCTGGGATTCTCAGGCAAAAGTAATTAATTTTATATTTTTCAAAGAAGTTTGGATCTATCAGATTACCATTTCTATATTATATCTACTGTAAATTTTAAAATTTGAATATTTTCAAATTCGTCGTATATTCTGATTTTTCTCTATAATATTTTCTGATTATTCATTAGTTTTTTCATCAAATATTTGTATAAAAAATTGCTAAGGGTTCATGTGTTATAAGAAAAGAATGCACATTTTCTTCCACAACATTTTCTTAGATAAATCCATAAAGAAAATAAATGCTCATACATCACAAAATAGATTTTCAACATCTTACAGTGAAAAAACCCTAAAATAAAAAAAAAGTAATTTGTTGAATGTGTCAAATTGTACAAAATTCTTTAAACTTGAAACTTCTCAAGTTTTTCTCAGCGCTAGTTCTGCCCTCGGGCGTTAGATAGAGGAAACCCACTGATTTATTAACAGAGCTTTTGGGACGTCATTTTCTCTGTCTGTGCATAGGTTTTCTGATTAATTAATAAATAAGCCTAATAAATAAGTTCTTCCTGTGCATACCACCCCAAATCATATTTACATCAACACTGAGAAAAAAAGAGGCTGCGATTAACGTTTTTCGTCATAACTTTAACACTTTTTAGGTGTAAAAATATAACAACATTTTTTAATGTTAATTTTACATCTTTTAAGGGTAAAATCAACATGAAAGAAGGGTAGCTTTAACCCACAATACACCTAAAAAGGGTAATATTTACACCGTTTTCGGATCAATACTGCAGGGTAAAATTAACATTTCCGGAATGTTATTTTGACTTTTTCGGATTTCTCTCAGTGAAGGCTTAGATTTTCTACTCAAAATTATTATTATTATTAAGTTTTGACGGTCAATGTGTTCCAACCCTAAGTGAGTTTAATTTTTCGCTGAAAACAAAGATCTTTCTAGTTGAGAGGTATTATTGTTTTTAAATGGAAAACACGCAAATGGAAATTTCTAAAGTTAATTTATACAAAATTGACTCAAAAATGTTCCAAATATAATGATTTGACTTTATTAAAAATTCATATAACTCACCCTGCATTATTCATTGAATAAAATATTATAATGTCCTAGAATTCTTCATGTGTCTGGTCTGGTCACTCAAAATGAAAATGATATTTTAAACTCAAAGCAGATCACTTGACAATATTATTTGAAAAATAACTGCAGAGAGAATTGCAAATTTATCAACGAATTGCAATTGAATGATTTTATTGAGTGATTTATTTCTGCTCAATTATTATGCCTTTTCCAGCACGATGGTGTATATTAAGTTGTGTCGTGGAAAAGCTGGGAAATTCCTACAGCAAACTGACACAGTTAATTGGTTAACTACGAAGCGATAAAAAGGTTGTTCGGTGTTTTTTTTCTTCATTGTAAATGAAGTTGAATTGCATTATATTGTACTAAAAGTTATTACAACGCACACAGTTAAACAGCTGTGAGAGATTCCTATCATTTCTTATCACTCTGTGGATGTTTGTGCGACGTGGAAGGCAAATTACTCATAGCTGAGTTTGCCGAAAAACTTTTTAGTTGGGACTATGTTGTACTCTTTGTTAGTTCATTGGTAGTTTTGTGGTTTCCTTGAGTGAACAAAAGACCAGTGATTTTTTTTCAGAGTTCCCTCTCCTCTCTCAATTACACAGAAATCTCATTTTCTTGTGAATTTTCTAAGAATAAAGTGTGTATCTTGTTCTCACAGAAGATGCAACAGTGAGAAAATGTGTGCAAGAGTTTGTGCTCTGTTGGAACCTTCAACTTGAAATCTTTTTTCGTTCTCCACTTTCTACCTTTTTTCTGTGATCCTTTATTTTCTGTGTGTGTTACTGTTGCAAAAGGAGAAGACTTGGAAGATGGATGTTATTGTAAATTTACTGCAAGACAATTCCCAGAAAGTTGCAATTGGTAGATCAATCGTTCACAATGATTCTTAGTGTGATTTTCTCGCCAGTGCTTTAGGCTATTTTTACCACAAAAATACTTTCTTGCAATTTGCAGGAGCCGTTGGTCTCTTTGCCCTCTACCTGATGTTTGGCTGGGCTGCCCAATTGCTGTGCAATACCGTGGGCATTATCTATCCAGCCTACATCTCCATGAAGGCCATTGAGTCGGCAGACAAGGTTGATGACACCAAATGGTTGACTTACTGGGTCATTTATGCTGTACTGTCAACAGCAGAGTTCTTCTCTGGCTTCCTCACCAGTTTTATTCCCTTCTACTGGCTCTTGAAGGTGAGTCAGATGATTACACTTGTCCTCCAGACTTGTGGCAAATAAATAAATTGCTATTTGCAGTGTATCTTCCTTGTTTGGTGCATGGCGCCCATTCAGCAGAATGGATCTGTCTTTCTCTACCACAGATTCATCAGGCCGTTCTTTCTGAAGCACGTCAGCGGTAAGTTTACCCCTCAATTACAATCAATTAATTAAATTATCACTTGATTTTGATGAGATTCTTAATAATTTCACTGATTGTGATATCGAATTAGCCCGATTTACTCCGATCGGGCTTAAACTTTTCAGAAGTATTTAACATAACTCTTTAGTCACGAAAATACCTAAAGCATTAAAAACCTCGTTGACTTAGTCAAAAGAATAGTCTTACGAACATTTTTTAGGATAAATTAAGCTAATTCAAAACCTGCTCTAAATGGAAATTTTTCGCTACTCCAAATGGAAACGTCATTGTTTTCATGATAAATACAGTACTAAATTATTATATTTATGTATTTTCTACACCACAGTTTCATTATTTAGTTAATTTTGCTGCAAATAAAGCAAAAAACCAATCATATTCAAAAATTTTAATTTGTTAATTTCTCAGAAAAATTAAAAGTGTACCTTTTCACCATCGAATTTTTCATCGATCGACCACGTTTTCCAATGGAAAACACAATGAAGTGACTGTTGTTTATTCGTTTTGTTTAACATTTAACCCTCTAACGGTGTTTTCTTTAATATGCGAAAAAAGTTCTAAAACAATGTTTTCTAGGATAATTATGATCCAATAAAGTCGAAAAAAACCATCCATTCTTCATTATCTTACTTTAGGCGCTAGGTGAGAAAATATAAAATTTTTTTGAAACTCTTTTTGCTTCTAAAATTCACATTTTTATTTTTTTCTATTTTTTTTTAAAATAAAATACACAAAGTAGAATGACTATCTTTCAGTAAAAAATAAATTTATTTTAGTCAGATTTACTATAAATCGGTATTTTTTATGGAAATTGGAAATGAGTTTTTTGCACAAATATTTTTTGTTGCTTTTTCTCTGACCTGTCACACAAAACTGGGAATAGCAACAAAACGAAGAGTCAAATGAGTTCAAACTTTCAAGATGTGTTTATAAGACTATTACCGAAGACACTATAGCACTTTTAAATAAATAAAACCTTTATTGTCGCTGTAAATGTGATTTTTGTGAAGACCGCCTGGAGGCGGTCTTACCCGTTAGAGGGTTAATGTCACATTTCTGGCTAATTTTAGTTAAATTAAGTATTAATCTTTATTGTTAACGGTACGTGAAGCTTTTAAATGAAATAATTACCCATTTCGTGAACAAAAAGGGTTTTTCTTTCTGAAGTGTCTGCAAATGCTTCAATAGGAAACCCCGGAAATATATTTTTTTTGGAGACATTTTCTTATTGTTTTAGATGGGAAAGGAGAAAAGACCAGGAATAAGAACAAACCCTGCAGTCAAGAGCAACTCAACAAGTTTTTGAAAGCCTTTCGTCGCGGTTTCATTTACACTGTTTGTCTCCAATTAGAAACTTTCCCTTGTCTCCATTTGGATTAATATGTTTCCAATAGAAGCATTTTACGCTCGCATATTTTTCTTGTATTTAAGAAGTTTTCAAATTATATCTGAAGAATTTTCAGTAAACAGTAACATTTTAGAAGAGTCAAGGAGCAAATTTATCTCTTTAGAAAAAATATGAACTTAATGTGTAGAATCTTCTGTCAAAGTTAAAGCGTCTGGAAATGGTTTTGAATGAGGACATTTACCCTACCATAAAAGAAAATTGACTTTAGGCTATGGTAATTTTTCAAAAATAAAAATTCCTTTAAGGGGGTTACCCTTAATTAGGAAGCCAGAAATTAATTATTTTTCGCGATTTTTGGAAGACAGAAAAATATACAAGTTTCTTGATATTTTTATATTGCTATACGTTTTTAAAGAATATATTCATTTTAAGTGAAAAAAAAACAAGTATTTCTTCATGGCAGAAGAGTGAAACTCTTACTTGAATACAGGATTTTATGCTTCCATGATCACAACATATTTTACAAGACGAGACGTTTTGGAAAATACGCCGAAAATGTTTTTTTTAAAGGTCCGAAAAGTACAATTTTCATTTTCACCAAAAAATTTGTCGCGCAGATGCAACCTTAACTCTTCTGTTAACAGAAAATATTTGTTTTATGAACCGTCCTGTCCACCACAAAGTGTAAAAATAATCTCCAAAAACCTACTGCCAGCGGTTGAATTTAAATATCTAAATCACAATTTTAAGAGAATCAAATTTTATTTTTGGTCCTGGTCTAAATCTAGATCGCCAAAATGCCGAAAAGACCAAAATTTTAAATGCTAAAATCCCGGAAAGGGCCAAAATCTCGAATGCTAAAATCCCAAAATGGCCAAAATTACGAACGTTAAAATCCCGAAAGGGCTAAAATCTCGAAGGCCAAAATCCTGAATCGATCAAAACCCCGAAGACCCCAAATTCGAATGATAAAATCCCGAATGCTAAAATCCCAAAATGGTCAAAATTCCGAACGGGCTAAAATCTCAAAATGCCAAAATCTCGAATACTAAAATCCCGAAACAAAATTCTGAACGCCACAATCTCGAAAGCCAAAATCCCGAAAGGGCCATAATTCCGAATGCCAAAATCCTGAAAGAGCTGAAGTCTCGAAATCCAAAATCCCGGATCGGTCAAAACCTCGAACACCCAAAATCCCGAAAGGTTAAAATCCCAAAATGGCCAAAATTCCGAAAACCAGAATCGCGAATGGGTCAAAATTCCAAACAGCCAAAATTACGAACGGGCTAAAATGTCAAATGCCAAAATTTCGAATGCTAAAATCCCGAAAGGGACAAAATTCCGAAAGAGTTGAATATCAAAAGCCAAAATCCCGAGTGAGTCAAAATCTCGAACAACCAAAGTCCGGAAAAGGTTAAAATACCGAACACCAAAATCCTGAAAGCCAAAATCCCGAAAGGGCCATAATTCCGAACGCCAAAATCCTGAAAGAGCTAAAGTCTCGAAAGCCAAAATCCCGAATCGGTCAAAACTTCGAACACCCATAATCCCGAAAGGTTAAAATACCGAATGCTAAAATCCAGAATATTAAAATCCCAAAATGGCCAGAATTCCTAAAGCCAAAATCGCGAATGGGTCAAATCTCGAACAGCCAAAATCCCGAACGGGCTAAAATGTAAACCTTCAACTCAAGGCTGAAATGTCAAATGCCAAAATCTCGTATGCTAAAATTCCGAAAGAGTTGAAATATCTAAAGTCAAAATCCCGCGAACAACCAAAGTCCGGAAAAAGTTAAAATACCTAACGCCAAAGTCCTGAAAGCCAAAATCCCGAAAGCTAAAATCCCGAAAGAGCTCAAATCTTGAAAGCCAAAATCCTAAATCGGCCAAAACCTCGAACACCCAAAATCCCGGAAGATTAAAATACCGAATGCTAAAATCCAGAATGTTACAATCTCAAAATGGCCAGAATTCCTAAAGCCAAAATCGCGAATGGGTGGGTCAAATCTCGAACAGCTAAAATCCGGAAAAAGTTAAAATAACCGAACGCCAAAATCCTCAAAGCCAAAAATCTCTCTGAAAGGGCAAAATCTCTAATGGGCCAAAATTTCGAAAGCTAAAATCCCGAATGGGGTAAAATCTTAAACATCCAAAATCCGGAAAATGCTAAAATCCCAAGCGCAACTATTCCGGGAAAAGCCACAAAATACCGAATAGCCAAAATCCCGGATTCTTAAAAGAGTCATATCGCTTATTGGAAGCTAAGGTAAATTTTCTGTGTTTTGGGAAATCATTCAACACATTGTCCTCCGTATAATTAAGTCCTTTCTAGGATTTTGACCATTCGGGATTTTGGCGTATTCAGGATTTTGACCAATTAGGGATTTTGGTTTTCGGGATTTTAGCCAATATACCGATACTTTTTTATGCCTAAGAACATGAATTAAATAATTGTTTTATTATATTTAAAAAATAGACATTTTTTAAATCTTCTTGACTCACATAACCCCTTGAGAATCTCATTTATTATAAGCCGATTTAGGCTTATTGTTGTTTTTTACGTTTTTTTTATTGACCAAAAATTGGATAAGCACTTTATGTGCAAAAATTGATGGTAATACCGTTCAAGGCTTGTTTCAATATTTTGATTTTTTTGTAATATCGAAGTTTATCTTAAAAAGACTTGAAGGTATTTTTTTTTATATAAAGAACAAGAAAACATTTTGGGCTATTAATAATTTACCATTGAATGGATAATAATTATATAATTGAAGATACGGTGGTTTGAATATTGTTTCTTATATTTCTATCTCTAATATTCAATTTCATCTCAAAGAGGAATTGTGGGTAATACGGACGGATCTCTAATAATAATATTTGCGTGCCTTTATTAAAGTTTTTCTTAGTATTTTTTATTCTTGATAACTTGTGTTTATTTATAAATATGTCGTCATTATTTGAAATTTTGCAAGTAATCAAATTTAATTACCCAATAAATTGTAATAAAAACAACAAAATAAGGACAATTTTTTTTTATTTTCTCCCGACAATCTTGAATTTTTTTATAGATCTACAATAAAGTTGCTTTATCTTGATACATGGTTAAGGTTCTTTGTTTTAGATGGCAATGAATACCTCAGGAAGTGTCTATAGTAATTAGGCATAGAGTAATTAGGGCATTGCACAAAGCATTAGTTAGCTTGCGATAAGAATATGGTAAAATCTAAAAAAGAAGAAGTCAATGTACTGATGACTAATGGAGTTACTTAATTTGGGGGCGTCCTCAGAAAAACATGAAAATTCTTCATGAAACAAACTAATAATAAGATTGTTTTATCTTTAACTTAATGGAAGGCAACCATATTTAATTAGAATTGCCATCAGTGAAAATTTGTTGGGGGAAAAGCTTCTGGAAAGCAAGTGGAAGACAAGTATCGACAAGTGATTTTCGACAAAAATTAAATATCGATGGATGGCTAGAAGACATTTTGATTGAAAAAGTTTCAAGTTTGAATCGAAAGTTTGTAGGGTAAAATGAGGTAATTTGGAACCATTTACAATTTGGGACATTTGAGATTTTCTCACTGTTTTAGAGATTCAAAAGGAAGAAAAGCAATTTCTTTTCTTCTTAATCGTCCTCTTTCTTCTGTTTCGCAGTCTTTGTTTTCTCTTTGCTCATCTGAAACAATGAAAAAAACGCAAATATCCCAACTTGTAAATGGTTCCAAATTACATAATTTTATCCTATAACTACAGCCAATTTAAGCTCTAAGTTAATTAGCTTTGGCTGTATAGCCCAAATCAGGCTGAGATTTTAGTACAATTATAGCTGCACTTTGTATTGGTCAAACAAAAAATAACTTAAGTCGCTTAGATACCTGTGAACCAAGATATTAATGGATCAAAAATTGACCGACCTATAACTCCGGTTATAATTAACATTTTGACCTAATTTTTTGTCTGAAGGTTCCTCTCGATGATCGCTTTCAGATGATAATTCGAAAAGTCACCACAGATGGCGCTGCGATAGCGTCAAAATCCAAAACTAATTTTCTAAAAAAAAACATCACTGTGAAAATTGATCAAATTATACATTGTTGTAGTCTAGGCTATGATGTTTAAAAAGTAGCATGGGTTCGCTGTGGTTAATGGTATCTACACACTAGAAACAATTTTCGTCAAAAATTGCCTTTTTTGAAAAATTCTGACGTTTCTGCCTACAAGGATAGGGGAAATTTTCTTTAAAAATGCATTTTTTAAATAAATTTCTACTAGTGTGTAGAGGCCCTAGGAGTCAAAGTTCACGAAATTCAAAACACCATATCTCCGGTTCTATTTGACCGATTTTGACGAGTGAGAACGCGAATGAAAGCTCTCGCAAGGAGCTATAACTTTTTTTTTCTAGAACATCAATTATCCGATTAATAATTCGGCATAATTTTGAAGGACATTCTTATATATCTATATTTCGTCCATGCATAATTTTTGGCTCAGATTATGTCATCTGTCCAATTTTGTCGTACTCGGGCAGTAGTTAACACGGGGTAGTTGTAAACACTGATTATGTCTTATGGGTCTCAATGCCTTCACTATTTTGTGTCATGTCCTAATATTTGTTCAGGGAACAAGAATTCTTATTCTATCTATAAATTCGTATAGGTCTCATACTCTGAAATTCAATGTCTAATTAAAAATATCGCAGTGTTGACTACTTCCCTAGTTTCTCCTTTGGCTTCGCCACTAATTTTTAGACCGTTTCTATTAATATCACTTTAAATAGAAAGTTTTTAAATTCAACTGTGAGAGAGAGATAGAGACACAAATAAATTACTTGAAAAACGTCTGGCGGCGCTGCGGTTGCAAAAAATCTCTGAAATGCGACAAAATATTTTCTTCTCTATTTTATCCTTATTAGCAGGTCGTGTCCCTTCTTGTAATATGTACTTTTGCATTCCTTATTAACCAAAATAGTGTTGTACAAAAGGGTTTTTCTCAAACCTATCCTGAATTTTGGGACAGCTCAAAAGAATATGAGTCTTCCAGCTCAAAATTTCATCCCAATGTTTTTGTTGTAATATTGATAATTATTCACAATGAACCCAAATAACTGTATTCAACTAAATTATTAAAAGGATTTTCTTGTGAAAATGACTTAACTCTAAGGAATTAAACAATTTTCACATTAAAAAACCTCTGATTTTCTCTACGTGAATTTTCGCGGCATTTCGAAGAATGCCAACAGGCACCACCAAATTCAATTCGGCTTTTCTTTTAGCTCAGGCCTGCATTAGAATCCCTTTTTCACGACTAGAGCCCTGCGCACGGAAAGGTCTTGCTGCGTGCGCGGAGAGGGGGAGGGCAATTTGCGCGCGTAAGCGCGCAAAAAAATTTTTCAACTTTTGCGCGCAAAATTCAGTTTTTGCGCGCAAGATTTTTTTTGCGCGCAAGATTTTTTTTTACGCGCAAGCTGATTTTTAATGAAAATATTGTTTTTCTAGAGATTGAAAAATACCAGGCAATGAAAATCTAGTTCCCGGTTCACTGAAAAACGTATGTAATTTCTTTGCCTGTTAGACATTCTTCACACAATAGATGTGACATATTAACAATATAATAAATAATATAAAAAACTTTTGGATTTTGATTTTTGTTTCATACTTAAGTTGAAAATATTAGCCCAGGTCTTTACATTTCATTCAATAAGAAAAAAGTTTGATCAAAATTTTATACACCATGAAAAAATATATAAAATTTCAGGTTTAATATAAAACTTTTAAAGTACTTTTGTTTGGTAAGAATTAGAGACAATTTATTACTAGTGAAATACTAATTACAACAATTAATAACTTTAGCAGGTATATAAAACACAAATATGTTGACTCTATTGAAGTCGTACTAAACTTGAATGTTTTAAAAATGAGTTTCATTTTAATCAATTACAATATAAAGTAATTGTTGAAACAATAAAATTCAGTTATATTCTTTATACTAAAATTCTCATAATGATTTAATTTCTTCTAAAGATTAAAATTGGCGTTATTTTTTATTTGTTTTTTACGGTTAAAATTTTATACTTACTTACCAAAATTTAATAAAATATTCATCGTTCTGTCTTATGTGCTGGACATTCCTACGGCTTAAGCCGAGAAACAACTTAACGTAATTATAATCAAAATATTGATTATACTACATTCCCACCAGTTTCCCACTAAGTCGTCTCTCGGCATAAGCTGGATTTCTATCTGACAGTAGCCTGTAGTTATTACTATTCATTTCATGGTATCCCTTTCTTTTATAATAATACAGCGATGTTAATTTCATACTCCCCCTGTTCCAAAAAAAAAAATCGTAAGTTTGAGAAATATTCCTGTCCCAAAAATGTCGTACGTTTGGAAAAGAATCACTATGAAGAAACGGTGTAAACTAAAATCTTTTTTATTTTTTCGAAAACTACTGCAACTTATTCAAGTCTTAAATCTTGTAGCAATGTGGTACAATGCAAAATAGGCCTATTAAAATTATTACTACGTTATTTCGTGTATAACATGCCAATATCTTGACACATTCCTTGATTGTATTTTTCAAGGTCTAAAGTAATTCTCAAAAATGTCATTCTCTCAATAAATTTTATTAAAGTGTGATTTTTTAATAAGTTGTTTAATAAATATAAACGAATCTAAGAAAATTTTCTTTATATTGTGGTAATGACTATATTAATCAACTTTTTTCAAAATATAGTACAATGATTATATTAGGTGAGATTCTTAACAATCTCACCTATTATTTTGTTTTTGTTTTTTTTTTGTTTCCCCCCTTATCTGCCCCCCCCCCCCCTTACCAAGGTCTTAGGTCTTTAGGCCTATTTTGACCAGTATCCTGTGTTGAAAATCCTTTAAAAACCAAAAACATCCACAAAAATATATACCAAAATCATCAATCTATAAAATTCAAATATCTCACAAATACTGAGGAAAAACAATAAATATTTAAGACGGGAAACTTACACATTAATGGTCGTACTGCTATTATTTTGTAATACAAGAGGAATTGTTAAGAAACAGGCTGTAATAATTATCACAACGATAATGTTTTGATTTTCAATTATATTCTAAACTACCGTCGTTGCGGGTGACTTTGCACTCGGGGGGTGACTTTGCACTCTGCTGTTCGTGAGACTTTGAACAATTCTAGCACTTATTGATAGTCTTCGCCGATCCGGTCTACCATGTCAAAGTATATAGGGATATGTTAAGTACCAAGTAAGGTACAATGATACTCAAAAGGATTCTTGTAGTTTCAGTAATAGTCAATGAAATCCTAGTATAGGTATTTTGTCAAAAAACGACTACGCGAAAAAGTTATCTGAAGATGCAATTCCAAAATCGATTTCAGAGAAGTAAATTGCCCAAATCTATTCTAAATTTATCTGGCTAGAATAATTCACTTCGATTTTGATCATTATTTTTAGTAAATTCCTTTTTTTCACTATAGTCTTCCTAAGAACGCATGATTTATATTAAAAAATTGCATATAATGGACTTTCTTAAGCTTTATTATAGAAGTATTTGGCCAAAAATTATCAAATTTTTTTATAACTTAAGATAAAATGACAGAGATCTACAAGATGGTGTGGTCGCCATCTTGATTTGACGATTCTGTCCGCCATTTTGAATAACTGTCAAAACAAAAATCTCATCCGATTGAGCTGAAATTTTAGTATGTTCTGGCTGATGTCAAGACCTTTTCAGAACATATATAAAATCCGACCTAGGTCAAGCGATTGTCTGGATACTGGGGCTCCAAGTTCAAAATTTTGACATTTTCATTAATACAGAACTACGGAGAGCTTCTTTTATCGAAACCATACAAAAAAGGCAGTATTATCGTTAGGCGATGAGATCTAAATAACAAACAAAAAGAAAAGTAATGTTTTTCTTTATAACAGCATATTATTTGAAGATCTGAAAAACTTTTGCAAATATGAAAAAATAAAAAAATAAATAAATGCACTTCATTTTTTTTAATTATGTAAGAGTAAATAAATATATAAAATAAAAGCCTCAACCATTTCTAATGGTTACAGAGGCATTTCGTTTATGTTTTAAAATTCAGGATTAGAAAATAAAGATCGCCAAAATATGAATATTTCAAATTATTAAACTTTGAGCCCCTGTATCAAGGTAAATACTTGACGTAGACCGGAACATAGATACGTTCTGAAAAGGTCTTGATATCAGCTACAACATACTAAAATTTCAACCCAATCGGGCCAGTTTTAGATTTTGACAGTTATTCAAAATGGCGGACAGAAACGTCAAATCAAGATGGCGATCATGTCATCTTGTAGATCTCGTGCATCTTACCCTTAGATTTGAAGATCTTCATTGTCGTTTATTATCAGAAATTGTTGATTTTTTAGTATTTATTAAAAAGTGCAAAGTCACCCGCACCTTATCCCCAGTGCAAGCCTTTTTTCTTGATTTTTTTAAACATAGTAAAATTTTATAAAATTAATGCTATTGGCACAAAATCTATTCATTAACAACTGAATACAAATAATTTTACTCAAAAACCCCCCTCCCTTCACTTTAACTATCCACTTTTAGAGGGCAAAATTGAAAAACAGCGAAAAAACGTGCAAAGTCACCCGCAACGACGGTATGTATAAAATTCATTTAAAAAATTGTTGCTATTTTCATACATAAAATTCGTCTATTTTAAGGATTTTATTTTTATTAATTTTGTAGATATGAAGTAAAATTTAGGAAATACGTGAATTTGTTGAACGAAAAACTTTCTGAATTCTCTGAGAAAATAAAATGGTCAGTGAAAAGTTCAATAAAAAACAAGAAGTGGTCAACAAAAAATTGAAAATAGTAAAAATATTGTTCAGCAAAAATTAAATATGAGCAGTAAAAAATAAAATGTGGTCAGAAAAAATAAAAAATGGACAATAAAAAATAAAAAGTTGTCAGTAAAAAATTAAAAATGAGCAGTAATTTTCTTAATTTTCAAGTGAAATTTCGCACATCTTGAGCCTAAAGAAGACTTTAATAGGGTGTAAAGCATGACGCCTCTATCTCTGATAGTTTCCAAGAGTTTGCGGAATCTTTGTTTTTTATTCCATTTTGTTTTTTTTTTTTTAGAATTTGTCTTTGGAATCTGTTTTCGGTAATCTTTGTTTTTTGGAAACTTTGTCTTTGGAAATATTGTCTTTCATACATTTTACACTAGTATATTTTATTGAATAAAATAATTAAATTACAACGATTTTTGAAGTTTTTTTTCGTCCTTTGGGGCAAAGTGAAATTTTCTGTTTTGGGAAGTTTTTAGTTTTGTCCTTTGCGGCAAAGGGAAATGCGTTTTGGGAAGTTATCAGTATCGTCCGTTGGGGCAAAGGTAAGTATTCTGAGAAAAAAGAAATTTTTGGGAAGTTATAAAATATACTTGTGCGAAATGTATGACAGACAAAATTTCCGATACTTGTCTAAAATAAAATGTATGAAAGACAAGATTTCCAAAGACAAAGTTTCCAAAAAAAAACAAAATATACCGAATGCAAAGATTTCAAAGACAAACTCTGATGTGTAAAAAACAAAATAGAAAAAACAAAGATTCCTGATCTCGTTTCCGCGATAATGAACTTCAAAGCTTTTCAGACATTTTTGATCGTTTCTCATTCAATTACCCCATTTTCAATTGAAATTTGGAATATCTCAAGCCTAAACAAGGTTCTAATCGAATGCAAAGTTTGAGGCCTCTATCTCTCAAAGTTTCCGAGATAATCGACTTTAAAAATTTTTAGTCGCTTTAATGCATTTTTGACCTAATGTGAAATTTCACACACCTTGAGCCTAAAAGAGGCTCTAATAGGGTGTAAAGTATGAGGCCTCTATCTCTCATAGTTTCCGAGAAAATCGACTTTAAAGATTTTCAGACACTTTTATGCATTTCTCATCCAATTTATCTCATTAATAACGATAATAACTAACGTACAGTTTAAGAATTATTAAACGAGATTTTGCGTTATTCATGTATAAAATATCGTTCGTGTTTTCCACAATACAATTTGCAAAGAAGGAGTCGGTTTGCGGAATCTTTGTTTTTTCTATTTTGTTTTTTACATTTTTGTTTTTCGCAGTTTGTCTTTGGAATCTTTGTATTTGGTAATCTTTGTTTTTTTTTGGAAACTTTGTCTTTGGAAATCTTGTTTTCATATATTTTCCACAATTATCGGAAATTTTGTCTGTCATACATTTTGTTCAAGTATATTTTATAACTTTCCAAAAATTTCCATTTTTTCAGAAAATTTCCCTTTGCCCCAAAGGACGAAATTAAAAACTTCGCAAAACACAAAGAATTTCCCTTTGTCGCAAAGGACAAAACTAAAAAAATCCCAGAACACAGAAAATTTCCCTTTGCCCCAAAGGACGTAACTAAAAACTTCCCAAAACACAGAAAATTTTATTTTACCCCGATAGATGATACTGATAATTTCCCAAAACAGTAAATTTCCCGTTGCCCTGAAGTACAAAACTAAAATCTTAAAAAAAAACAATGTGATTTCATTAGTTATTTTAATAAAATATGCTTGTTTAAAATATATGAAAGACAAGATTTCCAAAAAAACAAAAATTACCCAAGACAAAGATTTAAAAGAGAAACTGGGAAATACAAAAGCGTAAAAAACGAATAGGAAAAAAACGAAGATTCCGCAAACCAGTTTTTTCTTGAGTACCGTTTCAATTCACTTAAATTGTGGTATGAATAAGGTTGGGACCTCACCCAACCATTATGTTATAAAAATCGTCACGGAATTTTTATTATCCTCCTGAGGAAAATCTAAGGTTTTCCAAAAATTGCTTGTGGTAGGTTTATGAACCTAATAAGCAAGACATTTTTTGCTGTAGTAGAAAATAGCTTTGATTTGTGTGTAAATCATGAAAGTATTGCAAATATTAGACTTCATTCCATAGTATGGTCACTTTCCACTATTTGCGTCCAATTTTAGTCATAGCATTACTCAAATTTGAATTATAGTAATATATTTGTAATTTCATGTATTAAAACTCTGAATATAACATGAAAATAACAAAAGTGATTCCAAATGACAGACTTTTTCCTCAAGAAAAAAGAATGTAAAAAATATAAATAATGATAAAAGTTAAATGCTGCGCGAATGAAAACTTTTGCTGCTGCGCGCATTCTGCGCGCACAAAAAAGATTGTGCTGCTACGGCGTGAAAAATCAGCTTGCGCGCTGCGCGCATTACATGCGCGCAGCCGTACGCAGGGCTCTATTCACGACACGATTCTCTATGGCTTCGTCACACCTTTTAGATTAGGAAAATTTCATGAAGTCGAAATTGGAATCTCTCTCGTTCTCACAAATTTTGCATATTCCTATCTCACTCTTTCACATACTTCATCTTCTTTTAATCATCACAACAAATTCAATTTAACTTAATCAAATTTGGAGTGCGAAGAATGAGATAGATGATGCAAAACGTGTTAATAAAAAGGGGATGTGAATTTTGATTTCATGAAATTGGCCTGATCTAAAAGGTGTGCCGGAGCCATTACAGTAGACTCTCGCTCAATCGGCTCTTTCTCAATCGGGCGACAAATTTTGTTGACAATGTTCACGTTTAATTATGAAGCTAATTCGCTCAAATTCACTGCAGTTCTTCCTATTTTATTGTGATTCTTTATAATTGAGCGCTTTTTGTGGAATTTACAAAGACTTTGACGCTCAATTCTATCGCTAAACCGGATGACATTTTGCCCCATATTCCCGATTGAGAGAGAGTCTACTGTACCTTTAAAATGCAATTTATATAATTGAAGTTGCAAGCACGGTGGGGTGGATTGTGTCGAATCTCAGCTGTCATAAGCCAATTTTAGCTTATCCAAATTTATCCTTTGAAGCTTGGCGTTTTTTTAAGCTTCTGGAACGCCTTTAACCTACACAGTAAAAAATAAGTACCACTATAATAGTAGGTAATTTTTGACATCTCTATTATAGTGGTAATTTTGGGAAAAGTGTAATTTTTAAAACGTGTAATCTTCAGCGTGTAATGTTTTTCCGTGTAATTTGCAGAATGTAATTTTCAAAAATGTGTAAAAAGGAGCGTGTAAAATTAAAAAACGTGTAATTTCTAGCGTGTAATTTTATTTTTCCTAAAAAAAATTCTTTTCACAATTTTTCCCTCTTCGTTTATTGGTTATCCATGTCCAGCATCAAAAGCCTCGTTTATGTAGAAGGAATTCTTTTTTGAGGATGCAATTTTGGTGATCTGCAAATTAGAAAAAAAAACAATCAGTTTTTAGATAGAAAATAGAAATTTAAGATTCGCAGGTCCAGGAGCGAAATAAGACGCAATTGTGAAAAGATTAAGAAGATAATAAGAAAAAAACTAACCTTAGGGGGCTGCTTGCTTCCTTCGTCAGATATTCCTCCATGCACATCTTCCTAATTGCTGCATTCCAGCTTCTATTTGTTCTATCAGCATACTTTTATTTCATCTGGTTGTCCATCTCCGTGATCCAGTTCCCTCTGTAATATAAAATAAGCTTAATTAAGTGAAAGTCACCCGCACAGAAGTAAATGCCCTATAAACAGGGTACTAAGGGATATCGTTCCCGGAACTACACAATCGTAATCATAGAAGTTGAATAGCGGAAAAAAATACGCTTCAAACTTTCACTGGAACTTGGGAGCATCAATGAGCGATGGGTTTGAGACTCACTAAGAGCACAGGAGGGCCCCACGGGGTAGAAACACTGAGGGAAATCGTCTATTCCGGGAATAGAATGTGGAATTGTGACAAGTTGTAACATGTTCAATACCCGTTAAAATATATGCAGATTTTCACACTGTATTTCTTAAATATTGAACTGAACGACTGATGATTACAAGGGGTGGTTATTGTGGGGGCCACCACTGGCAGAAAACTGCCCTTTGGACCAGAAATCCGAGGCAAAATATGCACAGATGCAACTGAAAGTGACGCCACGTAAATTTCAACACTGGATTTTTTCCACAATCACTCACATAAAACTTTGAAAATTCACACTAGCAGGAGTACTCCACTTTTTTCTTGAGGGATTTGGTCTTTTTTGCAAAATTAGAAGCTATAAAACTCAAGAAACTAAAGAAAATACTCACCGAGGTGGATGCTTCCAGCAGCTGTCAAACTGTAATGGCGATTTTACACGTTTTTGAGTACATGCACCAAATTTTACACGTTGTTGAATATTTACCACTTTTAAAGTGACACTGTTCCACTTGAATAGTGGTAAAAATTACATGTTTGAATTACACGCTGAAAATTTTTACACAAATTATTTTTTACACAAAGTTTACCATTTTAATAGTGGTAAAAATCAAAATTTACAATTTTTTTAGTGGTAATTTGGAAATTACATGTTATTTTTTTTACACGATTTTTTACTGTGTAGGTATAATTTCATGAAATCAAAATTTTTGTCCCTTTCTTTCTCAAAACTTTTTCGGTCTCGAAATTGGACTGAACAAAATTGAATTTGTTGTGACGCACAAAAGAAAAAGAAGAAGATTCCGAAAGAGCGAGATAGACATATGCAAAGCTTTTAAGAAAGAAAGGGATGCAAATTTTGATTAGACGGTATTTTCCTGATCTAAAAGGTGTGCCAGATCGGGGATATATTGAGATCTATTGTTTGGACAGACAAGTTTAAGATTTCGAATTGACTTACCTAAAAATTCTTCAAAGTACGAGTATTTCTGCGCTTCTCTTTTATTTAAAAATGTTATTCAACTAAAAAACTTCTCAGAATAAATATTTTCGAATTTTGAAACATGTCAAATGATTTACTTTGATAAAAAAACACTTTTTTCTTTAGAAAAATGCTCTATGTGACCCTTTCCTGGTTTTTCCTCTAAGGATAATCTCTCATTTTATTTTTAAAATAGCGCACTAAAATTCGTTTTTAATTTTAATCCTGCTTTTTCTTTTGCAGAAACCGATGCTGCTCTCAATAAACTGGCTGATAAGGCGAAGAAGATGGCAGGAGACATCATGAGCAAGAATGAATGAAGAGTTTTAAGGAAGAAAGAAACCACCGAGAGTATCAAACTGAAGAGAGTTTTGACGGGAAGATAAAAAGAAAAAAATGTTGCTTAAATTGAACGAATGTCCTATCCCCCTTCTATCCCGATTGTTTATCCCATTTTAATCCATCACAATGGCCAAGTAATCACGATGCTTTAATTAAGCACAAGACATTTCGGGTAATCATCAAATTGTATATTTTTCGTCGAGTTGCCTTTCGGGAATTATATATTCTTTTTATATAAATTGCCCATCTAAGCGGATTGAGCATGTTGAGCAGATAAAGACAATTGTGGTTTAAGAGATTCTAGTAAATGAAAGAATGATAGAAAATTCTGTTTAGACTTTTATTTAACTCTTACTTGGACTAAAAATGGTTGTCCGGATAAGGATCACTCTTTAGGAGATGTTTCTGCTGATTGGGCTTCCTCTTTCGCTTTTGCTAATTCTTTGCGATTCCTCCAGGCAGTTATATAGGTTCTTGGGTGAATGGGGATAAGTCCTGAGATGCCTAGAAGCTCAGCAACTGGCCTGGACAAGTGAGCTCCACTCCCAATCCAATGCCTTATCCGTTCGACGTTCAGGGAGACAAGTTGCTGGTTGTACTGATTAGGCATTGGATCGTACGTGCCTACCTGCTCAATTGGAGGTTGATGCTGATTCTTCCGACGCTGGAAAACGAGAAAATGCAGGATTTTAGGAGGATTTCCCGGAAGGAGAGGGCTGTTTCCTAACCTCCATAACCACAATGTGAAAGAAAGGCCGATTTGCACATCCATATCGCACGAACCTGATGATTTTGGCTGATCTCTCGTAGAATTTGCCAATCCCACTGGCTGGATGAAAAGGGGCCAGGGACATTGTGGAATTTCCTTGAGAAAATCACCAAAAAACAGTGCGTGAATAACAAGAAAAACACTGCAATAGGCCTCACCCGGCTGGTCTACTTGACTTCATTCAAGTTATATTCGTACCAAATATATCATTAATGATTCTTAAAATGACCAAAGAACATTAATTTTTCAAAAAGAAAAATATAATTGTTTTTTTTTCTTATTCTTGCATTTTTATAAAACATTCAGATTACTTTTACTATTTAGAAATTTCAGTTTTTATATTCGTTATAAATTTCCAACCTAAATAACAAATATTTAGATTTAGATATTTACAACATCAAAATAAGAAAATAAAAATTAAAAATTTCTAATTAAAATAAAAACATTAAAAATAAATTTATAATACAGTAAAGTTCATCAAATATCAACATTTGGGGGGTATAATGACATTTCTCACTCTTCACATTCTTGTGAGGAAAAAACTGAACAACGACGTTTACTGTTCTTATCCCATTATTTAATCACTCCATAAGCACTGAGTAAGGGCAGAATCACATTGACAGTAAAATGCTCACCGTCACCGTCAAAGCCCTCACCGTATTTCGCTGATTTACGCATTTTCATTGCTAATCTTACGCAAATTCTCAATTATCGTGTTACATTATCTCATACTCGGTGGCACTAGGTGAAAATAATATAAGAAAATTGAAGAAATAAAACGAAAATGCGATAAACGGTGAGCAAAAAAACTGTACGAAAAACTGTAGCAAAAAATCCTACAGTTTTTCTTATTGCTTACCGTTTATCGCATTTTCGCTTTATTTATTCAATTTTCTTATACTATTTTCACCTAGTGCCACCGAGTATGAGATAAGGTAATATCGTAATGGAAAATTTGTGTAAGAATTGCAATAAAAATGCGTAAATCAACGAAATACGGTGAGGGCTTTGACGGTGACGGTGAGCATTTTACTGTCAATGTGATTCTGCCCTAACTCTTCTGCCAGCTTTTTAGTGTGATATTTGATAAATTTTTCCACTTTGTTCGAAAATTTAGTATGAAAATTCGAAATTGAATTTGAATTCTTCGAAATTCAACGACTTTTTGTGCAAATAGAGTTCCATTTACCTTTTATCCAAGACAGAGGTGTGCAAGAAACAGTTGAAACCGAATTAACGTCAAAATAAGTTTGTTATAGTGGCGTTTTGACCATTGACGTACATGTTTCATTTGACGTTAATTCGGTTTCAACGGTTTCTTGTACACCTCTGATCCAAGACACTATTGGAGAATCAAAATCTACTTCTTGGGCTCATTACATTTTAACTGCAAATTACAAGCCAGGCAAACGAGCAAAAGAAGTTACGGCAAATGCTTATTACTGAAAATTTGTATGGAAATTTGTCATAACTTCTCCAAAAATGGAAGTTACGACAAATTCAGATAATTTTTTCTTAATTAAGAGCACTTATGGGCCACTTCCATTCAGAAATTTGCTAGAAAATTTTTAATTTCATATGAAAAAAGGATGCTTTTATGAGAAAAAGTTCAATCTAGTTGAACTATTTCTCATAAAAGCTTAAAAATTAAGTTGCTAACAGTTTTCCAGACTGTTCCTATGGGGAACAGCGCCATCCATTGAGTTTTCTTCTTGTACTTGCATGCCAATGAGTTGTCAGCTGAGCGAATTTCCATTAAAAAACATGTTTTCATTTCACAGTGAAGGTGTTTTTAGATAAATTAAGGTAAACTTGGGTTCTTTGAAGGTGAAAGTAATGCGTGGAGTAAGAAAATATCCCTGTATTGGGTATAGGGTATGCCTAGAACTCTGATTGACGGGAAAGGCGGGCAAAGTGTTCGAAGTGCATCAGAAAATAGTGACATCGCTGTTTTAAAATGGTAATCGATTCAATTACCCATCACTATCTCTTTCCCTGTTTCACTTTGCGTAACTACCAAAGGATTAAAGATATCCTTTAGCAGTGATTTCATGAAGGTTTCGGTTGTTTTTATGGATTTTTACCCAGAAGCTAAATTAAAACAAACAAATGTCAACGAGATGTTCCTATTTAGCACTTGGAAGGACCCTAGTCCTTCCAAGTGGCAGCCGCTGCCAATTTTATTTTTAATTTTATTTTTTTTATAATGAAAAATATATCATTTCGCTTAGACGCCTAATAGAATGCGTGCAGAATTTATCTTGCAGTTTTATCGTTATATAATTTTTAATAAAAATTAATTATTAATGTAAAAATATTGCAAAAACAAAAAAAGTGCACTCGGAAGGACCAAGTGACAGTTACTGCCATATGCATTTTATATGGGAGTTTGCCGTTTTGCAAATGTAATTTTCTTGATTATTAATGTGTAGAAGCGTTGAAAGAACATTTTGAAAGTGTTATTGCAAATTATTGTGAAGAAAAATAATGAAAATTCAGTAAAAATATTGAGGTCGTAAAACGCTCAATGAAAAAGCATTCTTATATGATTCTGATGAAGATGAAAACATCGAATGTTTGGAAATTCTTAGATACAGTGACCAAGGAGATGAAATTTCTGGTTCAGACACAAGAAAAGAACTGAGTGAGGCTCCGAATGTTAAAATATAAGTAAAAATGTCAAAATATTTTGTAAAATCCGAACAATGGCAGCGGCTGTCATTTGGTCCTTCCGTGACACTTTTACGATAATTTTTGTTTAAAATAATTTTTATTGGGCTTATAAAAGTTTCTTTTTCTCAAGTGCGTTTAATGTACAAAATTACGCTGACTCCAAATATGTATATATCGCAAAATCGCAAAAATGAAGTTACGATAAATGCTGATTTAACAGACGAAATGTATAAAGAAATTAGTTATCTTTTTTGTGGATAAGAGTCAAATGAGAGCAAATTTTATGAATTAAAATTCTGCCTCAAACACAATTGCTGTGATTTCTATTGAAACAATATTTCTCAAAAAGTCCGCGAATAGGCTTTTGTGAAGTTGGCTACGAATCTGGCATCTCCTTTCTATGACAAACTCCCACTAGGCGTCGCCACGTTCGGGGTCACGTGATCACAGTTTCTAGCGACATTAGAAGCAGGTACGATGGTGTCAGACAATTGGTATAAAAATGTTTTTTTCGGGGTGAGAAAGTGCATGGAGTTAGCAAAAGATGTGCTGAAAATGTGGAGTAGATCCTGGGGCAGTGAATTGATGTGATAAAAGCCATGGAATCGTATGGGATTAGTGGGAAAAGTGTGACGCGTCTGAGCGACATTCCGTCAAGAGATTTTCACTTGAAAGAGAAATGGCGTCTGTAATTTTATTTGGCACATGGTCTCATCGCATATTTCTGCGATATTTCAGCCACTTTGGCACCTGCCGATGTCCTGGGGCTGTGTGGGATTGGGCTGGGCTGGTGCGAGGAGTGCATTGGGTGTGAAATTGGGCCAGCTACGGGGGAAATTGGGGTGGAAATGGGTGAAAATACCATGGCCTTTGTGTGGCCTCCGCGGGGCTGAGCCGCAAATGTGTCAAAAATGCGCGGATGGGAAATGGGGGCCATTCTGGATGGGGGGCGAATGGCCTTGCTGAGTGCAGAAGGGGGAGTAGGAAATGGGCAACTGGGGGAGCTATGGTTGGTTTCTATCGGATTCACACAGTGTCAGCAACTCCTGGACGCCCACAAATCGAGGCATACGTCTTCCGGTTGATTCATGTCATTGTCCTCTCGCATAACGCACTCCTCCCCCATGCCCCCAGACCCCAAGTGACTCATTTTGGACTGAGAGCAGGGAATAGTGTCAAGAAGATTCTTTTAGTGTTTTTCTTTTCTTTTTTGTGCCTGGATGAAAAGCTGGGAATTCGATGAAAATATTTAATTTTTTTTTTAAATAATTCCAATTAATCTGTTCCACATTTTCTCTCCGTGCCCCCGAAAAAATGCGTGGCATTTTCTCTTCCAATTGCGCAGAGATGAACGGGAAATTGTCTCGCGAGAAATTTTATTTATATTTATTTTTTTGCCAAAGACAATGGTGAGACTTTCTTAACTCACAGTCTCTCCTCTGCCATTCTTGCAGCTACTTGTAAATATATACAGTGTATATAGCGATGAGCACACAGAATCGTTCAGGAGGTGGCGGCGGTGGTGGCCAGAAGGCCAAGAAGGGCGCAAATCCAGCCTCAAGTGGTGGAAATGATGGGAATACCAACAAGAAAACAGAACATGCAAAGACAGAGAAGGAGAAACCACATGCAAAGGTAAGAGACGCATTGAAAATCTTATCAGTGCCCCCCCCCACCCCTCAATCAGCTTCTGGGGCTATCCCAGGCAGAGCAGCTTCTGTCCAAAGATCAACTGATAATTTCCAATCAATATTGTCTCTCACTGACTTTTCCCTCCTTACGGCGCTTCCCTGAAGAGAGAGAAACATTATCTCAAACAAAAGAGAATGGGCTGATTATGCTATACCCCACCTCAAAGCACATGGTACCAGTCTCTCCATTCGCAATGATTAATTGCACTTTGTGTAATTGTATCGCATTTCCGGGAAATTTCCGCGGCAATATTTGCGAATCTCACCGGGTATATTTTATTGATAAAATTATGCGGAAAAAGAAGAATGAGTCAAAGCTCTTCAGTTAATAAATTTGTTTACAACAGCCAGTACAAAAATATGCCATAGGGGAAGCCTTTGAAGCTTCGAACACTTCATTAATATATTTTTTCTTACTACAATTATTTCATTTGATAATAATATTTAAAATTTTTGCACAAAGCTCAGTACATTTCTGCTTCATTTGCCCCATAATGAATTAAAAGAGTCTAAAATAAAAATGTTAAAGTTGGGGAATTCGGAAGAAATATAAATATTTTGAAAATGGACTTCCGCTGCACAATTTTGTCGCATCATCAGTTAAATGGGCCAATGTATTGGGGGAAGTTATATAAATGAAAAATCAACAAAAGGAGAATTATTTATGAATTTTAGAAAGCATTGTGGAATATGTTTATTGAATAATATCGTCACTACGTAAACTTTTAATTCAATTTTTGCCTATAGCAGTTATCTAACTAAAATCCTTCCTACTTTGTGCAGAATTATCAAAATAGAAGCTGCAGATATGCAGAATCTATTTTAAATAGGGTAGGGTAAGTGTGCCAAATTCCGGCCAGCTTGCAATTTCGGCCACCTTTTTTGTTCCTCAAATTTCCAAGAAAGTTTAGATTTTACGTACTCTAGAGATTATACAATACAAAAGAATAACAAAAAATGTAGTTTCGACAAACGAGATGACGTGAAAAAGATATTGGAAGAATTTCTGAAGGGCAAGGAACTATGGGAATGAAGGTGGCCGAAATAGGGTACCAAAACGATGTCTATATTTTTATTCATTTTAAAATGTATTAAGAATGATTTTAGAGTAAATAAAGACTGTAAACTCTTTACAAGGTTCCAAGCAACACTCTTTCAGAAGAAAGAATAAAAAAATCAATTTAAATTTAAAATATTACATTTCAAACTTGAGACTTTGACGCTTGAATGCAACTATGCCGAAATTTGGCACACTTACCCTAAGTGTGCCAAACTTCGGCATAGTTGCATATAAACACCGAAGTCCTAAGTTTGAAATGAAATAATTTTTAATTCATATTGATACTTTTTGTTACTTCCTTTTCGGGAGGGTTGTGTGGAAGCTTAAAAACTAGTTTATCATTTTCGCTTTCTTTAAATCTCTTCCTGAAATATTGAAAAATTAGTAAAAATGTGGACATTACTTTGGGTAGTACCGTCGTTGCGGGTGACTTTGCACGTTTTTTCGCTGTTTTTCAACTTTGCCCTCTAAAAGTGGATAGTTAAAGTAAAGGGAGGGGGGTTTTTGAGTAAAATTATTTGTATTCAGTTGTTAATGAATGGATTTTGTGCCACTAGCATTAATTTTTTAAAATTTTACTATGTTTAAAAAAATCAAGAAAAAAGGCTTGCACTTGGGATAAGATGCGGGTGACTTTGCACTTTTTAATAAATACTAAAAAATCAACAATTTCTGATAATAAACGACAATGAAGACCTTCACATCTAAGGCTAAGATGCACGAGATCTACAAGATTACGTGATCGCCATCTTGATTTGACGTTTCTGTCCGCCATTTTGAATAACTGTCAAACCCTAAAACTGGTTCGATTGGGTTGACATTTTAGTATGTTGTAGCTCATGTCATATTTTGGCGATCTTTATTTTCTAAGCCTGAATTTTAAAACCTAAACGAAATGCCTCAGTAACCATTAGAAATGGTTGAGGCTTGTATTTTATATATTTATTTACTCTAACATAATTGAAAAAAATGAAAAGTGCATTTATTTATTTTTTTATTTTTTCATCTTTGCAAAAGTTTTTCAGATCTTCAAATATTATGCTGTTATAAGAAAAACATTACTTTTCTTTTTGTTTGTTATTTAGATCTCATCGCCTAACGATAATACTGCCTTTTTGTGATGGTTTCGATAAAAGAAGCTCTCCGTAGTTCTGTATTAAAGAAAATGTCAAAATTTTGAACTTAAAGCCCCAATATCCAGACAATCGCTTGACCTAGGTCGGATTTTATATATGTTCTGAAAAGGTCTTGACATCAGCCAGAACATACTAAAATTTCAGCTCAATCGGATAAGTTTTCTGTTTTGACAGTTATTCAAAATGGCGGACAGAATCGTCAAATCAAGATGGCGACCACACCATCTTGTAGATCTCGGTCATTTTATCTTAAGTTATAAAAGAAATTGAATAATTTTTGGCCAAATACTTCTATAATAAAGCTTGAGAAAGTCCATTATATGCAATTTTATAATATAAATCATGCGTTCTTAGGAAGACTATAGTGAAAAAAAGGAATTTACTAAAAATAATGAACAAAATCGAAGTGGATTATTCTAGCCAGATAAATTTAGAATATATTTGGGCAATTTACTTCTCTGAAATCGATTTTGGAATTGCATCTTCAGATAACTTTTTCGCGGAGTCGTTTTTTGACAAAATACCTATACTAAGATTTCATTGACTATTACTGAAACTACAAGAATCCTTTTGAGGATCAATGTACCTTACTTGGTACTTAACATATCCCTATGTACTTTGACATGGTAGACCGGATCGGCGAAGACTATCAATAAGTGCTAGAATTGTTCAAACTCTCACGAACAGCAGAGTGCAAAGTCACCCCCCGAGTGCAAAGTCACCCGCAACGACGGTATTCCGGCCACTTTGAATGAAATTCCGACCACCTTGTTTGTGACCACCTTTTGTGACGCAACGAATAGAAAATTTCAAAACGTCAAACGGAACGAGTTTAATATTTAGTTTAATACGTTTAATACCACAAGCCTTGAGATCTTCCGTGTAATTTGTCCTGAAGACCTGAAGAGTAGCATCTCAAATTTACGCGCAGATTCCCGTAACAACTTCCTCTTCTGAACTCTTCCAATGCCTTTTCCACATCATCATTTTCATAGAAGCAATGGTTTTTTTTTCTCTGGTCATTGTAGAACTCAAAAATTGAAAAGACGTAAAACTCAAAACAAAAGACGTTGCCGGAATAGGCAACACTACCTCACCGCAGAGACGTTCACAAAGTATATACTTTTTTACGCGAAATACAGGATCCAGTTGGGAAATTTCACCCGAAATTTAAAGATTGATTCACTATTAACATAAACAGAGACAATAAAATCAAAAGACTGCTAGAAACAATCGATCTGTCACACTTTTTGTAAGACTCTTTCCACACTGAGTACACCTAAATTATACCTAAAATTTAACGGTATTTGTGCTAATTCATCCTAAAATGAATAAATATTTAAAAACAACATGAATTCATTGACTATTCGAAGTTAACATACAAAATTTTAATTAATTTATTTGCATGGCCGAAATTACACTCAAAGTGGCCGAAATTAGAAGCTGGCCGAAATTTGGCACACTTCCCCTAACCATGGTTCATTGTTATTGAAAATTATCGAAAAAAATTAAATTTTTCAGCAATATTTAATTTAGATCACAAAAAAAAACAATGTTATAATGCGTTTGCACAAAAAAACTGTTATAATTCGAAAAACCAAAATGAAGAATAGGGACAGGTGGCGCTACACTAAAAACGCTATTTTTTCGAATCTTAAAAAATCTGGGCTATAACGTAATGTAATTTAGATATACAAAACAATTGTATTATTATATTATTAAACTTTTAACTCTTTCGTTTCTTTTGGGACTCTGAGTACCCAAAGCAGCATATGAATATTCTGTGAAAAACAATGATTTTTAACAATTCAGAACTGATAAAAATCTGATTCTTATGGATGATTATAAACTATAAGGATGTCAAAATGTAAGATATTTTTTGTAGGATCTCAATTAATTTCTGAGCTTAGATATTTTTGATTAAAAAATGGTGAAATTGGCTTGCAGCATATGCTGCGATCCGGAAGGAGTTAATGAATTTTGTGCATTTTTTAAGATTTAGTGTGTATGTAGAATTTTGATTGATTGTTTATTATTATTACTGTATTTTATTTTATTATTTTTTTAATTTATTTATTTTTTGTTTAAATTTGGTGTTGAGCTTACATGACCACAGATCACCCGGTCGACCCGTCGGAGCAGTCTGTGGTTGTATTATAGCTCTTTGAGTAAGCCCATCTCCATTACGAATTTAACAATTTTCTTATGACCCAATTGTAGATCTTAATTAAATTATGATAAGGCCCAGCTTCCTTTATACGGGTTTCAGACCTAAGGTTTAGCCATATGGCTTAATTTTTCTAATTTTTTATCAGTCCTGATTTTTGGGAAAATATTACTTAGGATTCGACATTATGGGCAAATGATCCGGTTAATCCTGAAAAATCAATGAAATTGCTTGCTACAGTATACTCTCTCAAATTCGGGCATTCGGGACTGATATGTCACCCAAATTAGAGAGAAATTCGGGCGTCAAACTGTTTGAAATGCAATGATTTTTTGTTCATCTGCGTACTCATATTAAGTTTAGATACTCATACTTATTGTGAATTGCATTAAAATTTCTTAATAATGCAAAATCACATCAAAACTAAAGTCAAACAGTGGAAATTTTGGGCATATTTGCATAATTCGATTATCATAATCACACTTGAAAAATGTCAATAAACTTTTTTAAAATTAACTGCTGCTCGAATTAAAAAGTATCCCGATCTTAAAAGAGCCGAATTAGCGAAAGTCTACCTAAAATATTTTGGTACAAAAAAAAACATTTTTCACTTGACTAAAAATCACTTTCAAAATTAAGACATATTACTTCGTCGAATTTGATTTTCGATCCGTTTTAATTTTTGTTCTAATTCGAAGATTCAAAGATTCAACATATTATAATTTAAATAACAAATTTCTGACTTTTGTTCAAAGTCTGGTTTGAAGTTGATGGGAGTGAGTCCATTGAAGCCCTAAGATGTTATCCTTAACCGTTTGGTCTCAAGATGTTGTAATGAGCAATGAGTGGACAAATATCAATCCACGATAAAAAGTTGAAGCTTATTAAAAATTCTTAGAAATGGATTGAAAATTTAGCAAGGTTCTTTTTATCAAACAAGCTTCTGTGCAGCAGATCTGGAAACTAAAACTGCGCCACAGAAAACTCTTTATTTTGTTATTCTGAGAAATAATAAAATAAACAAAAATTAAGTTTTGCGTCATTATTATAAGCATAAGGAAATAACTTGTATCGACAAAATTCCTTTAATTTTCTTTTGTTCTAATTGTTACCATGTAGTTTTGATGAAAAGAAAGATTTAATTGTAAATTAAATTAAAACAGAAAATTTGAAATGCACAATACTAAAAATATTTCAGTGAACAAAGTAAACTTTATCAAACATTTTTTCCATAGTTGAGTTGAAAGCGTTGAAAGGAAAAATTTTATTTTAAAAAATTCTTATCTGTGGACATGGTTCCTCCTCTGAAGAAGAAGCAGCTTCTTGTGGTAAATTTTCAATGAGTGAAATGTATTTTTCTCACAAGTAGCAAAAACATTGGGGTTTCAATTACAAGATATTCTTGGTTAAAAGTGAAAAATCTCAAGATTATTGCACTCTTTTTCTGTTGTTTTTTTCTTTTTCCCGAGACTTAAACTAGCAAAACGTGCTGCTTTATGGTACTGCTGTAGTAAATTAGTTTGGTATTTGTTCTCAAGTGGTGAGAAACGGCTTAAATCGGTGATAAAGGTAAACAAGTGGAGAGAAATAGCGCACATACGGCTTTGTTGTGGGGGATTTTATATCAGCTCAAAAGAAATAATGGGGGAGAAAAGCAATTTAACGGAAGATGATGAGTATTGTATTGCATCATGAAAAAATCCTCTCAATTGACTTTTTGGTGATTTTTTTTCTCACTTAGGGTGGATTCACCAGTTCTCGCCAGTGACCCACTTGTCGCCACCTATATTAAATTCACTATTTTTTCATTATTTATGAAATAAATGACCTACAAAGTCATTTGTATTTCTACTGTTGCTACTTATGAAAGCGAAAAATATGTTTATTTGTTTTGTACTTAAGAATTTGGGCGTTTTTTAAAACAATATTTTAATCCAGTGCATAGAATTCAATATTTCTTAATAAATATACTTAGTGTCATCGAATTTTTATCCAACAAAATGAATGTTTTTGGAAAACTAATTTGTCTATTGACTATAAAAGTACATTTGTAGAATAAGTAAAATTTGTGTTTATGTACTAAATATTTTATTTTATATAATTATTAAGTAAAATTGAAGCATGGCGGAAGGTGGTAATGTTCTGAAATTGATTTTACCAACTGTCGCCATGCTTTTAAAGAAGCGGAGCTATATTCATTGCATAGATTCTCAGTTGTCAAATTCGCATTGTTTATTTTCGGGAGTAGTGTAATTAATTGAGTTTTCAAATAAAAAAGGAGAAAAAATCATATTAAGGTGAGTAATAAAAAGGTGAACAGAAGGAAAAAGTAACGATGAATATATTCTTTCAATAATATTGTTCAAAATAATCGAATTTCTCTTGGAGAGACAGTTTTTTATCTTTCTAACCTTACTTTTCTGTTTTCCTTGTCTGCTACAAAATGTTCATCTCAATGTTTCCTTACTGAAATAATCCTTATTTTATATTAAAACAGATTTTACTAACATGAGTTATATTACATTACCAACAGTTCTTTTTATAGTTTTGTTATTTTAATGTACTTAGGATTCAGCATTGATGCAAAATGGGGCGCAATAAACTTAAAAAAAAAAGCAAACCTATTCACCACACACAGTACTGCGAGCTATACAAGCAGTTCGAAATGGAATGTCAATCAACAGAGCTTCTCATCTATACAAAATCCCGAGAACTTCTCTACGAGACAAATTAAGTGGGCGAAGTGCTATTGATAATTGTGGTCGTTCAGGAATACACAGTGGTCTCGGAAAGGAGATTGAGAAGAGAATTGTTGATTGGGTGATCACTTCGGCCGACTGTGGATTCCCTGTAACCAAAGAGGGCCTTCTTTCCACGGCGGAAAAAATAATCTCCAATCTTCCACAACGCCAACGATCAGGTTTCAAAAGAAACAGGCCAAGCAACAAATGGTACTATGGCTTCTTGAAGAGAAATCCGCAAATTTCACAGAAAAAGGCTGAGTATGTTAACAGAGCGAGAGGTAGTGTAACGGAGGAAAAAATAAGAGCATGGTTTCAGGACGTCGTGGAGCAGCTAGGAGACAATATTGGAATTCTAAATGAGCCGAAACGCGTATTTAACATGGATGAGACTGGATTCAATCTTGCCCCAAGAGGAGAATTGGTTCTTGGGAGAAAGAATCACCATGTCTATGTGGAATCCGGTAACTCGGACAAGGAAAATATTACCACTCTCTTTGCAGTAAATGCAATTGGCACTTTTGCTCCTCCTCTCACCCTATATAAATATGAGCGGATGCCTATTTCTGCTGTCCAGTCTGCTCCTCCAAATTGGGGAATTGGTAAGACTGAATCAGGATGGATGACTGGAGCAGCGTTCTTCGAGTATATAGCAAATGTTTTCTTGGAATTCCTCGTTCAACAAAACATTCAGAGACCAGTGATTGTTTTCATTGATGGTCATAGCTCACATCTTACTCTCCACTTAAGCAAGTTTTGTAGAGAAAACGGAATTGTACTGGTAGCATTGTATCCCAATTCTACCCACATTTTGCAACCTTTGGATGTGGCTGTTTTTAAGCCACTAAAAACAAAATGGAACTTAATTAAGAGGGAATGGAGGATTGAGAATGATGGAAGAGAGATTCGCAAATTTGATATTCCGACAGCTCTACAAAAAATCATATCACAAGATAACATGTCCAAAAATGTGGTCTCAGGCTTTCGCGCAACTGGATTGTACCCATTTAATGCAGACGCAGTTGATTACTCGAAAATCATTCAGAGAACAGGACTGAAAGATACAACTTCAGACCAGAACATTGACTCAGATATTGCAGATCAGGGAAATCAGGAGAACTTTGTTCATTATTTTGAGTCGAAAATTGAAGAAAAGCTTCTAAGTAAATTTAGGATTCAGAAAGAAGAAGGAGGTGACTGGTCGGGCGATATTAAGGCTGAAAAGCTTTATCAGGTCTGGAGAGCCATATTGCGTGATTTCGACGAAGCAGAATCCTTGAATAATATGATTGAAAATTCTGGGGACGGAATTCAAGAGGCTGAAGCTGTAAAGACTGAGCTTCATCCTCAAATTGAAGTGAATCCGCCACTGGAATGTGTGATGAAAGGAGCATTTCAACAGATAAAGAGATGGCCACAAAGTAAGAGAACGCGAAGGAGCAAACAAGATACCCCCACAGTAATAACTACCGAAAAGTGGGTAAACTTTTTTGAGAAAAAAGAAGAAGACAAGTTAAAACTGATTAAAGAAAAGGAGCAGAAGAAACTATTGAGAGACAAAAAAGCCATCGAGAAAAAGGAAATGTTGATTAAAAAGAAGATGACTAAAAGGCAAAAAAAATGAATAAATGAAAAATACATTCAAAAAATATATTTTTTTATTATTCTTGTAAATAATTCAGGTATATTTGTTTCTAAATTCCTTTTGAAACAATTGGCGAGAAGTGGTTAAAAAGATGGCGAAAAGTGGTAAAAAGTGGCGACGAAGTGGTTAATTTTGCATTATTAAGAAAAGTCATTTTTTTAAATACCTTAGAATTATTTTCGAGGATTACTGGTTTAACGAATCTGTAGTCAATACATCTGAGTAACTTTGGGTCAAATTTGAGTTACTTTGCAAAAAGGGTTTAAAAGATATAATTTAATTAATTACATTTTTTCCTAAAAGTGGCGATAACTGGTTATTCCACCCTAAATATTTGAGAGATGATGCTGAATAATTTGTTTATTTGTTTTAGTTGTGAATTGATTTGTTTATATTATATTTTCTTTGACAGGGATAAATATGGACTAAATATTTAAGTGCAATACATTATTATTCTCAATTGAGTTATAAAACAGAGAGACGACCAATCTAAATATTTTGCATAGCGCACGAATGAATTTTATTAACATATATTCCAAACCTTGACATCTTGGAAAATATTCAACAATTTTCCAATTTAAAAACAAAGGAAATTCTCGTAATACAAGTTTGAAAACATTTTCGAAAAAATTGATATTTTTTGCAGAGTAATATTTTGTGAGTTTAAATTATATCTTTTTTTCAATTCGATGAGTAACGAGTTTGTTCCTTAAAAACTATTCCATAAAAAATTTACAAGTTTTGATATTAAACCTTTCAATTTCACGGAGTTGGAATCTTATTAAATGCAATACGCGAAATGCAGAGTGGTCCGAATGAACTGTAACTTTCTAAAAAGCTGTATTTTTTTTTTAACTTCAAAATGAATATTACTGATGTAGAAGAGAAAAAATTTCTCCAATCCTTCATTATTTGAGAATCCATTTGACATTTTTGACATATAATCACCTGATATTCTAGACACATTTACGACTTAAGCTGAAAGACAGCTTAACGTAATTAATAACAAAATAATAATGTCTTCCCATCAGTTTCTCATTAACTAAGCCGTTTCTCTGCTTAAGGCTGGAGACGGATTAGTCAGAAACTGATGGAAATGTAATCTCTTATGTAATAATTAGCCAACATGCCCCTTTTAGAGAAGTTGATCGGATTTGCATCCGGCGACCGTGGGGACTAATGTGTGCTCGAAATGAAAAGCAAAACGTTATTTTTGAGCCAATTTTATTTTACGCGTGGCGGTAGGTACTGACTTTTGTTAAAAATTCTAATATCTTTTATCAATTTTCTTTTTATTCCAAAAAGAGGTCCTTCCAAAAAAATTTACTGATGATACTCATTTTGACCCTACAATTTAAAAATCCTAACGAATGCAATAATCTGAGCTCATGAAAAGTCCATACCATAAAAAACGATTACCCTTGGCTTCGGTAATCATTTAAATGTCTAAATTATTGTATGACCTTTCCCTAATATAGAAACGATCAGTTTGTTTGTTAATGAATTGTTCAATTGTAAAACTTTCCCACTAAAGAAACCGAACTGGCTTCTGTCGACCAAACGAAACAACTTCATTACTCTATAGAGCACAACTTTGAGCATTTTACTGCTCGAACTCCACGGAGTATAATCACTCGAGGCTGTAGAGGCCAAACGGTAAGAGATAGCGACTTGGGGCTTTCGGGGGGACCCCCCATAAGTCGACCCAATGATCGTTAACATGCCCCTCATTCCCCCCTACCACCGTCCCCTTCCCCACTAAAACTATCTTTTTTGGGATTGCACGAAAACGCGTCGTGCGATTTTCTTCATTTTTGGATATGTTTTAGAGATTACCCAGGCGAACATTTCGTCTATTGGCCTCTACACACTAGAAGAAATTTCTTTAAAAAATGCGCTTTTAAAGAAAATTTCCCTTATCCTTATAGACAGAATTTTTTAAAAAAGGCAATTTTTGACGAAAATTGCTTCTAGTGTGTAGACACCATATATACGAAAATCCCGTTGAATTATTCCTAATAACGGTTTTTCAAGGTCAAAGGTTAAAAAGACACTAGAAAACGCATTTATCAAGCGAATGGGGCCATGTTTGGGGTCATTGGAAAGGTCTTGGAATTTTCGACAGAACTGAACTGGTTCCAATCGGTTTTGAACCGGTAATGGACCGGTTCATAACCGATAACCAGTTTTTATGAGAAAATTAATTCTATTACCTTTAAAACTGTTTTGGGGGGTCTTTTGGGAGATTTATGAATCGCTTCAAATCGGTTGAGAACCGGTAAACGGTAAATGATGCGAAAGTACTTTTGCGGTACAGCATCTAGGTCACGAGTTCGAGTATTTCGCAAAGACTTAGACGCTTTGCCACCCCTTTTTGAATGCTAATGTCCCTAATTTACTCAAAGTAGCATAGAAATATGCAATTCAACTTTTAAGAACGTTTGATGTTCATGCGATTGACGATAGTGGCGCCACAATCATATTTACAGCTTAACTCTTTCGTCTCTTTTGGGACTCTCGTACCCAAAGCAGCATATGAATGTTCTGTAAAAAACAATGTTTTTTAATTATTTAGAACTGATAAAAATCCTATTCTTGTGGATGATTACAAACTATAAGGATGTCCAAATGTAAGATATTTTTTGTAGGACCTCAATTAATTCCTGAGCATAGATATTTTTGAGTAAAAATTGTGAAATTGGCTTGCAGCATATGCTGCGGTCCGGAAAGAGTTAAGTCGCAATGCCTAACTTCATATGAAGCATATGCTTATCATTTGAATTTATTTATCGTGTCTGTCTTATGCCTTTACATTTTACTGGGCAAAAAAATCATCAGACAATAGATGAATTTTTTAATCAGTAAAGGCTAGAGGAAAAAAAATTCTTCCACCCGTTACACGTAGCATTTTCAGTTGCTGCGGGGTAAGTGGAAGAAATTACATTTGTTTCTTTTAGGAAATATATTGGATTTCTGTGATGCATATGCTTCATATGACTAATTTATTTACCTAACCAACAATTAACGGTTAAAAATAACCAAATATTTCAGGTTCAAATATTTATCTTAATGGATTTTAATGATTTGAACATATTTTCACTTTCCAAGCAATTCTGGCGAATGCTTATGGTTGTTTTCTAAATTTACAGGAAAGGTTAATAATTACTGGGAAAAATGTCAGTTTTGAGACAATATTTTTTTATTGAATTAAAAAAACAAGGAACACATTTTGTTTGTAAATATTTTGTAAATTTGATTCTAATGGAATGCATTTATTTGTGTGCAAAATGGGGATTTTGTGTGTGCAGCCAACTGCTGAACAGATACGAATTGCTCAGATAACTGACATCAAAGGTGGTCTTGAGGATTCGAAGATGCAGGAGAAAGTGGCTAGCATCATGGAGACAACTCAGCGATCCGAAGAGGATGTATGTTATGCTCTCTATGAGTGTGACAATGATCTCGATAGGGCCGTGATCTTTTTGCTGGAGACACTGACGGAGGATGCCTTCGAGAAGACGTCCAAGAAGAAGTCAAAGAATCGCACTTTGTCCACCAATAACAACAACGACGGAGGCGATGGTGATTGGTTGGAGTCCAATAGTACCTCCAATGCCAGATCAGGCAATCAGGCTACTGGACCTGACAAGGAGCGCTCACGCAGCCGTGGCGGGATGCGTGGGGGTCGTCAGGGGTCCGATAGTCGTGGTTGGCGCGGCAGGGAGGCGCGTGAGAATGAGCGCAATGCTGCAGATACCAAGGGAGGCGACGGATGGCGTCCGGGTCGTGGACCAGGACGCAGCGGAAGTGGCCGTGGAGGCTATGGTGGGGGCTCCCGTGGGGGTCGTGTCGGCAGAATGGGACGCGGAACGGGATCTCGGGATCAGGGCAGGGGCTTCTCGCGCCAGCCTGACAATCTTGAGCCCGTGGACTCGTGGGACAACAGCCAGGCCAACACCACCGATGTTAAGGCTGATGGTGAGTACTTGCTATGGTTACTTCTTTTTTTTTTCTTTTTTTTCTCCCAAGCAGATTCAGATATTTCCTTATTGACAGAAATTTTTCTACACTGAGAGAAATCCGAAAAGTTAAAATAACATTCCGAAATGTTTATTTTACCCTGCAGTATTGATCCGAAATCGGTGTAAATATTACCCTTTTTAGGTGTATTATGGGTTAAAGTTACCCTTTTTCATGTTAATTTTACCCTTAAAAAGGTGTAAAATTAGCATTAAAAAAAGTTGATATATTTTTACACCTAAAAGTGTTAAAGTTATGAGGAAAAAATGTTAATCGCACCCCGTTTTTTTAGTCAGTGTACCCTGCAGTATTGATCCAAAATCGGTGTAAATATTACCCTCTTTAGGTGTATTAGGGGTTAAAGTTACCCTTTTTCATGTTAATTTTAGCCTTAAAAAGGTGTAAAATTAACATAAAAAAATGTTGATATATTTTTACACCTAAAAAAAGTTAATCGCACCCCGTTTTTTTCTCAGTGTAGAGATTGCGTTAGTTTATGCCTTTACACTATGGGCAAAAAATCATCAGATAATAGATGAATTTTTTAATCAGTAAAGGCTAGAGGAAAAAAATCTTTCACCCGTTACACGCAGCATTTTCAGTTGCTGCGGGGTAAGTGGAAGAAATGACATCATCTTCTTCTTTATTCTATTTAAATTCAACAAGTTTTCTTGATCTAAAATATGTGCTGGCGTGACAGTTTCTTAATTTCTCTAACATATGATATCCCCTTACTGATTTAGAAGCGAAACAACTTGAGATAATCAGTCATTTTTTCAATGACCCTCCTCTTTAAAAATTTATTAACCGAATAGGGGAAGTGCTTATAATTTTGGACAGTCTGCTTATAAGCATCGAAGTTCCAAGTTTGAAGTGCGATATTTTCAATACTAATTGACATTTCTTGTTACTCTCTTTTCAGAAGGGTTGTTTAGAAACTTAGCAAGCTATTTATCGTCTTATTTTTATTAAAATTAGTTTTAATACGTTTAAAAATGAATTGATAAGTAGAGGTGACCTTGGCTCTTATTTTGGACAACTTGTTTATTAATTTGTCCAACTTGGCTGTAAATTTGGACAGCTAATCCGCCTCAATAGGATGCCCATTGTTCTTCATTTGATGAACCAATCTTACCAAGTCCTCTTCCTGTTTATGTAAGGGAAACGTAGAATGTCACAAGAAGCCCGGAAACTTTCCATATCATTCATTAAAGTGAGTTGACTTCGATACTCCAAGTACGTGCGGATTCGCTCATTCCCTGCCCTTTCCGGGAGCCTTTCAAGGTATTTCTCGCTACATCTCTTTCGTAGAGATGATGCTCCTTTGTTTCTCCAGGCATTTGTCCAACCTAGTCATCACAAAAGCTAAAACTTCACGAAATTTCGTGAGAAAAACACCTGTCCAAAATAAGAATCATCACCTCACTGGTGAATGCCTTAAAAAATTTCCCATTTTTCACACGAAAAATATAATTCACAAGGCAAATCTCACTTCAGGTCAAATGTACAAATCATCAGTAACGTGAATCAACACAATATTCAATGAATATTCAATAATATTACTCAAAAACAGCGAACAAACTTTGTTAGTACTTCACCAAAACTAAATAAGACTGAAGTAAGCCACGAAGTTCTGTCATATTTCTCGTAAGCAATTGCTCACACTGAATTTTCAACAAAGCAATTTCAACTCAAATCATATTCAAATTTTAACGTATTTAGTGTTAAAATCTTCCAAAAGGAACAAATATTTAGATAGAATTCATTATTCATCAAATATTGGAATAAAAATCCATCATTTTAATCAATTTATTTTTAGTGTCCAATGTTATCCTCAAAGTGTCCAAAATAAGAAACTGGACAAAATTATGAGCATTTCCCCTATCTTTAATTAAAATTCATGCATATAAAAGTTTACAATATTTGAACCATCTTTTTGGAAATTTCATTGTAAAATTTTTAAAAATTAGCCGTTTAGCGTAATTTCCTGGATTTTAAATTTTGAATCCATTACTGTAATTTTTTTACTAGCCGAAAATGGTATTCCCATGTTGATCTAGAGATGGAACGACTGGAGATAATCACTTTTTATTTTCGATGACCCCAATTACTCCATTACTTACAAAAAGATGGTAATATACGGCCAAGATATCTTCAAGAAAAAAATATTTCGTAAAATTATTCGTAAATGTTTGTGAATTCCTATTGGGGACTTAACGAAATGTTCGTAAATCGTATAACCCACAAACAAGTTCGTAAAAATTTGTACTTTTTTACAAACACTGTTCGGAACATGATCACTTTACGATAATTTTTTGTACTTTTACAAACATTTGTTCGTAAATGTTCGTAATCACACATCAACATGTTCATAAAGTTTTGTTATTTGTTCGTAAATTTTTGTCTCCCTGGCGAACATTTTACGAACAAATGACAAAATTTTACGAACACTTTGATTTGTGATTACGAATATTTACGAACAAATGTTTGTAAGAGTACAAAAAATGCTCGTCAAGCGATCATGTTATGAACAATATTTGTGAAAAAAGTACAAACTTTTATTAATTTATTTGTTGGTTATACGATGTACGGGCATTTTTTAAGTTCCCAATAGAAATTTACAAAATATTTACGAACAATTTTCCGAAATATTTAGGTGTGATTCCTTCTAATCACACCTATTGTAATCCTCGGATTTTCTCGAAGTGCTCAGATCGAGCTGAAACTCACAGGGTACATGTTTTGAACATCCCTGATGCCGAAAATCATATGCGGTCATTTTCGGGTCGGCCGTCCGTAGTACGCAATATCTCTGGTTTGGATAGAGATATCTTCATAATTTTTTTTTGTTTGGGCTCGTTGGAAAGGTCTTAGTCTTCCTGACAAGTCTGAATATATTGCAATCGGTTATGAACCGGTAATCAATCGATAAGTAATTTTTGGCCGAAAATCAATTTTATTACTTTTTACATTTACACTATTTTGTGAGATTTTTAGAATGATTTATGAATCGGTTCAAATCGGTTGAGAACCGGTAAATGGTAAATGATGCGGAAGTATTTTTGAGTCAGAAGTTCGAGTACTCCGCAAAACCTGGAACGCTTTGTCACCTCTTTGTTCAATCGAATAAAGTCTTATTTTTGATCATTGGGGGCTTTGATATTTCTAAGAAGGTTATGAACCGGTTATTAACCGATAAGTAATTTGTGTCCGAAAATCATTTGTATTACTCCTAAGTTATTATGGGCGATATTCTGAGTGATTTATGAATCGGTTCAAATCGGTTAAGAACCAGTAAACCGTAAATTATGAAAGAGTACTTTTGAAGTACAGTAGACTTTCGCTCAATTGGCTCTTCTTCAATCGGGCGAAAAATTTTGTTGACAATTTTCACGTTTAATTTATAAAGTTAATTTGCTCAAATTCGCTGTAGTTCTTCCTATTTTATCGTGATTCTTTATAATTGAGCGCTTTTTGTGGAATTTACAAAGGTTTTGACGCCCAATTCTATCGCTAAACCGGATGACATTTCGCCCCAAATGCCCATTTGAGAGAGAGAGAGTCTACTGTATTTAGGGAACTTTGCCATCCCTTTTCTAACAATTTTTTACCATATTTTCGTAAAATTTTATTTAGACATGAGAAAAAATGGTGCGTTTTGAAGCACCCAAATCAACTCCCAGACTCACAAAGTCTCTAATTGTGCCCTTAGAATGTGGTATTTACAACCGAAGCACATTGATTAAGAAATAAAGAAATAATTTAGTCAATTTTTTTGTTAAAATTTCTCAATAATTCAACGAAATAGTTTAATAAAAGTTCGGTATAAAACTTATTCAAGAATCTTTGGCACTATAAAAGTTGAGCCAGCATATGAGTAAAAGAGCCCAATATACTCATTAATATTTACAAAATTCCAAAATTATCACACAACAAAAAAAAAGACTGTTCAGTAGATACAAAGGTCAATAACTTTCTTCTATCAATATCGATGTCTCTAAATTGACTCGACTGATGATTTTTTCCAATTTGTACAGAGTTCTTTTCTTACTAATTCCACATGTTTTCCCGGATAAAAAAACAATGGCTCTTATCTTTGCAATTAATGAAGAAATTGCCAATTGAGATTGAGTTGCTTTCAAGAGCAAGCAGAGTTTGATAAAGGTGATTATAGCGATATGGTGTTTTTTTTTCTCTCTCTCTGTGTGTGATTGTAGACACTTGGGGAGACTGGGACAATGAGGAGTACACTGGCTCATTGGCCGATAGTAAAGTATTTACGCCGAGTACGGCGACTCAGCCGTCAACGGGAGGAGAATTGGCAGCGCCGCCGGGATTGGAACAGCAGATCCTCAATCCACCATCAGCTCATGCTGATGATTTGGTTGGGGTGCAGCAGTTCACCGGTAGTGCTGTTGTCTCCAGCACAACGACGGCTGCTGTTGTGGCGGGAACGGCTGCCATCAACAACAATTCGGTGCAGTATCCGGAATTGGGGACGGCAGCGCAAATTCGTCAGGCACTCGATATGCCACAGATTAATTCATCGACACTGTCGGCTGAACAATCTCAATACTTCAATTCTCTCTCATCGCAGAATTCCAGTCAAACGGCAAATGTCAATTCATATCAGGTGAGTTAATTTTTTTTATTATTTACATTTTACAAGGATACTCTCTCCAATATGCCAGGGAATATTAAATAAAATGTTTTCGAGTTTTTAACAGTGTTTTAGAGTTTCCAGAAGTGAAACAATATTGATACAGGGGAATACTTTCAGGCTTCGCACAAACTCTAGCTTCGAACACTTTTTATTTTTCCCATATTCCTTTAATGAATCTGACCTATTTTTTCAAAAAATATGTGACAGGGCTAGCTAAGGAAAGAACTAGGGGAAAAATATGAAGTGTTTGAAGCCAGAATGTGTGCAAAGCCTGAAAGCCTTCTCTTGAAAATTACCCTCTGGTAAATTGTAAGAATAAAAGAAGGATAATGAATATGATTTACAGGGGCAACCATTAATTTTGTACTCGGGTTTATTAAATTTTAATTAGTAACTCAACCCTCAATCACGCTACAGGAAAAAAATAAAGAGTATTCTATTAATTTTAATGAAGATTTTCTTGTCAGTGAAAAATTTGTAGCAAAACTCGAAGCTGTTATTGAATATTATCGATTTTTAGTAAATTGATGAATTGTGTTGCAATTTTTTAAATGAAATTTAATTAGAACTAGTAAAATTTGCTTATCAGTCGATAAATGTCAATTTCAATCAATCCGTTGAACTTTCATATAGGAAAGAAGGAGCTGCTCGAACCCCCAAAGAGAAGCTCTGCCTTGTATTCTTTTTCGCAATTTTTTTAAGGTGCATATGAGATTAATGTCGATTTAAATTTGTCAATATATCATCACAAAATTACCTTGAAATAGAAAATTGGTCAAAAAAAGAGTATTTTAAAAACCAGTGATGAGCCCAGACAAGCTTATGGTACAGTAGACTCTCACTCAATCGGCTCTTTCTCAATCGGGCGACAAATTTTGTTGAGAATTTTCACGTTTAATTATGAAGCTAATTCGCTCAAATTCGCTATAGTTCTTCTTATTTTATCGTGATTTTTTATAATTGAGCGCTTCTTGTGGAATTTACAAAGGCTTTGACGCTCAATTCTATCGCTAAACCGGATGACATTTTGCCCCATATTCCCGATTGAGAGAGAGTCTACTGTAGCTGAGATTCTTTTTAGGTTTTTCTTTCTTTTCTTCTTTCAAATTCGGTTTTGAGTTGAATTTTGGGGTAAAGAATCGCATCGGGTGAGTTGTTCTTGTTGGTCGAAATGGAAAAAATTGGCTAGACGTGATTCTTTAACCCCCAAAATTCAATTCACAATCGAATTTTCACGCATTCCGTGTTCCAGGCACCCCGAATTACACGCATTTTGAGGCCGCCTATAAAGAATCTCAGCTACCATAAGCTTATCTGGGCTTATTCACAGGTCAATTTTGATTCTAAATAGTCTGAGTGCAGAGGGCCAACAAAAGAAAAAAAGTTCATTCAAATCGGTTAATATACTTAAATTTCATCAAAATCGCTTCATAAACACCGATAATATGGTCCGGTCAAGACATTTTCGATTATAGTTCGGGTCAGGGAACATCGAGGGAGGAGTGCAGCCCACCGTTGGAAAGGCCTCGACCTCAGCTACAACATACTAAAATTTAAAGAAAACCAATCGTTTAGTTTTTGAAATATTCATCGTCGATTAATCGAAAACCGATTTTTCGATTAATCGAATCTTTGATTAACCCATTCAGTCAATGTACCAGAAATGCTTGAGATAGAATGTTCATATTTTGTGATTAGTGTCCTACAGATTAATGGATGAATTTTTTTAAAAGAAAGAAAAATTATCTATTATGGGGGCGCGGGGAGCCCTTGTCAAACACACGTCTTATCCGTCACTGAATTTAAATTCTGTACATTAATTCATTACAAACTCTATTCCTTTAGATAGAGTTACTATCCAAGAAAACAAATTAACAACTAAAATTCAAATCAGGAAAGAGGAAAGAGGCCAATTTTAACAAATTCGACGGAATGTCGTATTTTCCGTCCGCCATTTTGAGCAAAAATTTTGCATGACCCTCCGCGAAGCAAGAAAACAATAACATAATGTATTATCATCTCTGTCGGACTATTTTTCACAAGGAATTGAAGAATTAAAGTTACTAAAAATCCATTCCCGACAGCAATTCGGATAAAAGTTGCCCAGGAATAAATAATCTAAAATCACTCAATTTGCGTATGATTTATAATACCATGGTAAGGAATGGGTTAAATCTGATGACATTGAGGTGTTATATATTATAAGTGTTGTAATTCTCCATGAGAGCTTTCCAAAATATTAAAATTTTTCAAATTCTGACAGTTAGAACAGGAGATATGGCCATTTGAAATTTCATTTTCGACTTCTCGTATTTTTTCCCATGATTTTCGTGATCTATGAATGTGGAAATCCAAAGTTTCGGCTCGATCTGACGAGGTCGGATTTCGCCTTGGATCACAAAAACTCTGAAATTGTAAAGAATCTCAGCTAAAAGTCATTGTAAGACGAAAATAACCGAGGTCTTGGAAATCGGGGGCATCAAAAGCTCTGGTGGTGGTACCCTGATAAGATTTCTCTTGGTAAGGGTGTGTTTACGTACTTGTAGCTCTGGATTAACTGACTGTCGGCTTAGAGCGTTAGATCATCGGAAAGCATGATCAGTCTCTGCTTTAAAGATGTATAGCACAACCTTTACCTTCTATTTAGAGGGCTAACCCTAGGGACAAGGCACTTTGTGTACCCAAACAGTCTTTGGGAATTCATAACGGCAATTAATTAATTGACCAAATCGGGTGAAAATGAGGCCTTCCAGGGTCATTGAACTTTGTTCTTGAATAATTCAGGATGGCGATTTTTGCGGTGAAAGGCATCTTTGGACGAATTGTTCACCTTGACTAACTACAACACATTTCCGAAAATTAACGAAATCACCAAGCCAATTTTGAGATAAGTAAGAAATCATGTTTTTGGAGGGGATGGAAGGGGTTTGGGAGAATTTACGTGAGTTAATTCACTAAAGAATGTTGTTTTGTGGGGGGTCTCCGAAGATGGGAAGTCGATATCTCATACCGTTTAGATGCCAGAATGGTGAAAAGTTGAAAAAAAAATGGATTGTGGAAACTGCTCTCTGTGGAGTTCGAGTAATTAGTTAAAACAATGCCAAATATGGATAGAAATTTCTCACGGGGTCCGTGGCGCAATTGGTAAGAGCTTGCGGCTTTTCTGTTGATGATTGTCACAGTTGTGAGTTCGAGTTCCACCCGGGGCGGTGTAAAGGATTGAAGCGCGTGAATGGACATTTTTCACGAAAAATTGTAAACAGAATAGTAGGAAATCGGTAAACTGAACAATGCACAAAATGACAGGAATAGCCCAGCACATCAAAATAAATATAAATAAATAATAAATCACAAATAGTGTGCAGGAGCTACTAGCACGGATTACTCTACTATGGATAGTAAGGTGAAAGGAACACCTATTGACACTTTAAGAACTCGTGTCAGGACCTATTGACACCCTACTTTATACCATTTGGAATACGAAATTTGAACATTTATCCTTATCGAAAAACGTAGATTAATGGGAAAAAACACCATATTACTTACATTTTATTAGATAGGGGGAAGTGGGGCACCTTAGAAATTGGGATTTTTCTCCTATGTTTAAGTGTGGAACTAAGCCATATTAAAATGTAATTAAGCTTCTCAATTTGTTTATGCAGCTAAATTATATCACGATAAGGCTCAATTTTATTTAAAAATAGGTGAAAAATTCCAATTTCAAAGGTGCCCCACTTTCAAAGGTGTCCAACTTCCCTCTACATTAAATAAATTTCAACATTTTGACAAAAGTGTCAATAGTGGTTCTCTGTCGAAGAGGTGTCCATTCGACCCTAGGCACAAATTTTCGTGTCCCGTAGTAGTGCAAAATGAATAAAAGTGTGCCCAGGAATAAAGCATTTTGATATTCAGAAATGAAATGAGGGATTTGCAACACTTTTAGTCTCAAGAATATCCAGAAGAAGGAATGGGGTCTCATACATGATGTAATCAATTTTTGCATTTAGACGATATTCAACGCTTTCGAAAAACCGCAAGTCGATATCTTTATCCGTTCGTTCATTTTCTTCAAAAACGGTTTTACTTCGGAGAAATTGCTGGAAGGATGAAGGGATAAACGAAAAAAAATTGATATTGTTTAAAATATTGCAGCTAATAATATTTTTCTGATAACTAAAAAACTCTAGAATATCAGTGAAACAATATTTCGCTGAAAATAGACCATAGAGATAATTTATGATCAATTATATTTTGTGGCTGAATTGATGTGTGGGTATATTATTGTGCAAATGATATACAAGAGAGAGTGTGCCTTCTCTTTGGGCAAAAAAATCATCAGATAATAGATGAATTTTTTTAATCTGAGAGGGCAAGAGCAAATATTTCTTTTACGATTTACACACAACATTGTCAGTTGTTGTGGGGTTAATACAAGTTATGACAAAATTTTATCACGCAATATTATCTCGTTATTACTCTGAAATAATTTTGCAAATTTATTACATCGAGGGACCTTTTTTTCTTTTTTTCTTTGTGAATAATTCAGCCGGCCTCAGTGCAATATCCTGCGGCTTATGGTGCGAATAGTAGTTTCGGGGACACGGTATCCTCACAGCCCACGGTGCGCAAGACCACCCGGGCGAGGGTTCCGCCACCGTCAAAAATTCCATCGTCAGCCGTTGAGATGCCTGGAGATACGCTCAATAACATTGGGTACTTGGATGTTCAGTTTGGTGGCTTGGACTTTGGTACGGAGGATTCCTTTGATACTCTGACGGATAAGTTCAATGCCACGAGTCTCGATTCGACTTCCACTGTGTCGAATCCGGGTGATGTGGCGTCGGACTATCAGTCGAAGAATTCTCAGCAATCACTTACGGCCGGATTGCAAACATCTCAGATGGTAAGTGATACTTTTTCTTATTGTTTATTTTTCTTTTTAATTTTTAGGGTAGATTTGTGAATTTACTCAGCTGTTAGAAGTTTTTATTTACAAGTCGAAGGCTCCAATTCATATGAATATATTTAACTCTTAATAAATTTTCCCAATTCAAGAGCCTTTTCTTAAATTATGATTTTGAGATAGAATTGTATGGAATGGAACGTTCCAAGAATGATAGGAAAATAATTCTAGGAAATATTATAAAATGTGCCACGATATTTTTTTTGTTAAAAAAGAAAACAAATGAAGAATTGAGAGTCTTTTGTTCTGAATTGTTTGTTCAAGAAATATTCCTGCTGATTTTGAATTTTATTACTCTTAGAGTGTTCCATTTACACAAAAGATAAATTATTTATTTGAATGAATGAGATCATTGTTATTTTTCAGAGTTTCAAAGATCGATAAATAACACTGTGCAACAGCCAAAAATGGGATGGAAAATAATGAGTATTTTCTTGTTCCTTGGTATGTTCTGAACATTTCTCCCAAAGAAACTTGTGGTCCATCACCTCAAGTTTCTGAGATATCTTAAGAAAAAAATCTTTCAGAATTTTTTTCGAATATTTGAAATAAAGTTGTTTATCTTATAATCAATTACGGTACATCCTAGGATGTTGGTATCAAAGGATATCTCAAGGATGTGTAGAGGAGGATTCAAGGACAATCTTCCTTGAACATCGCATATCCCTATCCTTTCATTTTTTAGATTTGTTTCATAAACCCCTAAATATCCTCCAAATCCATGAAAGGATGTGTGGGACGACTTGAATCCTTTACAAAAATTGTCTCCTAAATATCATAGGGACGTAAAATATACCGTTATCCAGAAATTACGTATTTGAATGACTTATGAACCACAGAATTTTCTCTCAAAAATTCATTATTTTATTTCATATATTAACAACATGCACTATAAACCAATAAGACTTCGATATGGCATCGATCGCTCTCAAATTTTAGTATGTTATAGCTGGACCTTAGGGCTTTCGATCATTTCCAAACTTAAGGTCCCCCGACCCCCCTGACCCGAACTATAAGGGTCCAAAAAAATTCTTAAAACGGCCATAACTCCGGTTCTAATTGTCAGAATTTAAAAAATGAAGGCGTTTTGGAAAGCTCTCGTAAAATGCCACTTCCCATTCTAACGTCCCAAGTTCATAAAACTATCGCTAGTAGCGGTATTATCAAAATGAAGGTTTTTCAATTCACTAAATAAAATAACTCAAAAATACCTTTGTGCAGCGGGCGGAAATTTTAGTATGGTTAGTATGTTATAGCTGCAGATTATCCCTATCAAACAAAAAAAAAACTTAAGTCGATCGATAACACCTGACCCGAGCTATGAGGGGTCAAAGTTAACGAAATTCAAAACATAATATCTTCTGTCATTTGACCTAATTTGATGAGTAAGGGCGCACATTAAAGGTCTCACAAAAAGGACCAAATTCTGTTACCACAATTCCACATAAAATTGGGAATTGTAAAGAGTTTTATAAAATCCCTAAATTACGAGCAAGCGGCTCTCAAGCGTTTGAAGGAAGTTATTCCAAAACTCGGCATCGCAAAAATGGAAGAAGATGTTTTCACGGATCCTGACATCCGAAAGTTGGAAAAGGATTCAATTTTCACAAAATCTTTGCTGCCAAATGAAAAAAAAATTGCGTGAGAGTCGGTCAAAAATGCAATTCGCGATTGTTTGGGAGGCACCAGAACAGAAATTATCGAAAATCTTGTGCAAAAAATGATTTCAGAATTTAAAGAAATGGATGTGAATATATCACTGAAAATCCACTTGCTGTATTGTCACTTTGATATTTTTTTAAGACAAAAATCAACAGAATCAGATGAGCACGGAGAAAAATACCATCAAATCGCTGCACCTTACGAAAAATGGTACAAAAGCAAGAATCTTGATTTTCTTTTGGCATAAATGTGTTGGATGGTGGATTACAAAGAAAATTAAACTTATGAGACATTAGAATTTATTTGTAGAAGATATGAAATAAAATAATAAATTTTTGAGAGAAAATTCTGTGGTTCATAAGTCATTCAAATACGTAATTTCTGGATAACGGTATATTTTACGTCCCTATGATATTTAGGAGACAATTTTTGTAAAGGATTCAAGTCGTCCTACACATCCTTCTCATGGATTTGGAGGATATTTAGGAGTTTATGAAACAAATCTAAAAAATGAAGGGATAGGGATATGCGATGTTCAAGGAAAATTGTCCTTGAATCCTCCTCTACACATCCTTGAGATATCCTCTGATACCAACATCCTAGGATGTACCGTAATTGATTATAAACAATTTTTTTCAAATATTTCGTAAAATTTCTTAAAGATCTTTTTCTTAAGATATCTCAGAAACTTGACGTGATGGACCACAAGTTTCTTCGGGAGAAATGTTCAGGATACATCAAGGAACAAGAAACTACTCATTATTTTCCATCCCAAGAAAAAAAGTTTCATTTTGTTGCACTGTGTAATACTCCATTTGGCACAGAAAGAAGTGCACGATTAGTTTGGAGGAAATTACCAAATACCTCAAAAGTACTTTCGCATTATTTACCGTTTACCGGTTCTTAACCGATTTGAACCGATTAATATATCACTCAAAATATCACACAAAATAGCTGAGGAATAATAAAACTAATTTTCTGCTAAAAATTACTTATCGGTTCATAACCGATTTATTACCGATTCACTACCGGTTCATAACCGATAGGAACCGGTTCAATCTTGTCCAGAATTCCAAGACCTTTCCAACGACCCCAAACGCGAAAACATTCGGTTGAGAAAATCGCTCTCTAGAGCCTTTTAAACTTTTAATCTTGAAAAACTGGGAATGTTAAAAGTTCCTAAATCGACTTATCGTTGGGGGAGGGCTGTCTTCCGAAGGTTCCAAGTTTCTATCTCTAACTGTTTGGTCTTCCGAGTGTCGTTTTAAGGTTAGCATAATTCAGCTGAAAATACATATGTTTTCAGCTGATTTAAAATCGGTTAGCATTTGGTGTTCCCTGGGTAATAGTAAATTTTATTAACACATTTATATCGGTCTCGGTCAAATTCGTGATAGCCAAAATGTCGATTATGACCCTTTCGGGAATTCAGTCCATTTGGGATTTTGTCTCCAAAATGTTGACTATTTGGTCTTTTGGCTTTCGAGATTTTGGTTTCACCGCTTTTTTAATTAATCCCTGAATTTCTTTATTCATATCCCTGTACAAATCAATACAATGTGAGAGAAATCCGAAAAAGTTAAAATAACATTCCGGAAATGTTAATTTTACCCTGCAGTATTTATCCAAAATCGGTGTAAATATTATGCTTTTTAGATGTATTGCGGCTTAAAGTTACCTTTTTCATGTTAATTGTACCCTTAAGAAGGTGTAAAATTAACAAAAAAAAATGTTGATATGTTTTTACACCTAAAAAGTGTTAAAGTTCTAAGGAAAAAAAGTTAATCGCACCCTCTTTTTTTCTCAGTGTAGGTATACAATATATTTCGTCAATCATTACCTTTGAAAAGCTTACGTTTAAGCCATTCTAGTATTTTTATCCGTTATCATCTTGACATTAAACAGTTAAAGATAACGGATTTCAGTAGGGGAATTCTGTAACGATATGATAATATCACATGATAAATTTTCGTAGTAAATTATGTAGCAGGACAACATTAAAGTCCAGTTAGCGTCGAATTGCCATTGCAAGGTGCTCTGTGAAGTTCTTACTAATCAGTAAGAATATGATTTTAAATTAACTTTTTCGAATTTACTACATAAAATATTCTTAAATTTTGTCATATGATATTGTGATACTGTTACAGAATCCCCCTACAGGTATTTAGTATCCCTTTTTGCTTATAAGCTTATGAAGTTACGGAAATTTTTTTAGACTTGAATATTTATAAGTACATGTTTCATTGTTTATTCTTAATTTTTTGATACCACAAAATTCAATAATTTTTTAAAGTTGTGCAATGCTGTTTGCCCATCTATTCAATAACTCTCATCATTAGAAGTCAAATGGTTAGAGGTAGCGACGGAAGTGCGCAAATGCCCTTGAATTACTCTCAATAAGGGGCTCTCAAGGTCAAATGCTAATTAGCTCTAGAAAGTGTATTTCTCATTTGATTGGGACAAGTTTGGATTCACTGGAAAAATTTTCCCTGAATGTGAGAATGTGAACCGGTTTCAAATGGTTATAAAACTATAATGCTTCTGAATTTTGATTGGACCTTTGTTCAGAAAAGCCTCTATCCTGAATGGGATCTTTATCATCAGGTTCTGTTGATAATTAACAAATTCATATTACTGCTCGAATTCCAGCGAGGGATCAGTATTCATAGTCTCTAGATTTTTTGCACCCCTGAAAATTTTTACAGGGGACCACTTTTTTCAACAAATTTTCGCGATTCAGACGAGGTCTGGGAAATGGCGTTACACTGTTTGTCTGTCTGTCCATTCGGTTGTCGCCAGCTCTAGAGGGCAAACGGTTAGAGTTAGCAATTTGGGAACTTCGGGGACCCCTCCATAAGTCGACCCAAGGATCGTTGACATGCCACTCAGGTCATGATGTCATGACTTTTGTTCGGCGGCGCGACTGTCCGCTTGTGCATCTAATCTACACTTATGTCCATTCGGCCGTTACCACGTCTAGAGCTTAAAGGGTTAGAGGTAGAAGCTTGGTATCTTCGGGGGACCCCCCCCCCCATAACTCAACCCTAGGATTACTAACATGCCTCTCATTTTCCACTCCCACTTCCCCTTTCCATACTTTTTGGGATTGCTCAATAACGCATAGTCTGATTTTTTTTTTAATTTTTGAATATTTTTTAAATCCCATTGAATCATTCCTGCAACGGGTTTTCAAGGTCAAAGCTTAAAAAGGCCCTAGAAAACGTATTTCTTAACCGAATGGTATCATGATTGAGTTCATTGAGAAGGTCTTGGAATTTCTAATAAAACTGAACCGATGCCAATGGGTAATGAATAAATCATAACCGATAAGTAATTTTTATGGGAAGTTTGTACTTTTTCACAATCATTGTTTGAAACATGATCATTTGACGGTCATTTTTTGTACTATTACAAACATTTGTTCGTAAATGTTCGAAAACACAAAAAGAATGTTCGTAAAATTTTGTCATTTGTTCGTAAATGTTTGTTTTCCTGTCGAACATTTTACGATCATTTACGAACAAATGACAAATTTTTACGAACATTTATTGTGCGTTTACGAACATTTACGAACATTTGTTTGTAAAAGTACAAAAAATGTTCGTCAAATGATCATGTTCCGAACAATGTTTGTGAAAAAAGTACAAACTTTTACGAACTTGTTTGTGAGTTTTACGATTCACGAGCATTTCGTAACTCCCCCATAGGAATTCACAAACATTTACAAACATTTTTACAAAATATTTTTTTCTGTGTATAGCAAAATTGTGATATGAAAAATATGAGTGAAATAGAACACAATAGGATTTGCTTGAACATATTCAGCATACGAGATTCGAAAGAAAAGTCTCAATATTCTCTTTCCAAAAGACACACCTTTCTATCTTCTTTTTTTTATGATTCCTTGTGTGAGAAATCTTGGATGAGAAATTGCAATTTAAATTGGAATTTAATTTTAAATTTTTATGACTATATTCTCAGTCTGTTTTGCTTATCTCATCAATCCTTGTCTTTTGTTATTTTTCTTCCTAAAAAAATAATAAACAGAGGACGGCAAATTCAGTGTCGCAACAATCATCGGGGTCTGTAAACAATTCCGTGAATGTGATCAACAACAGTGCAGGAAGTGGTGCTAGTGGATACCAACAATACACGAACAATACATCAGCCAAGGGACCCACGTCGTATCAGGCTGCTGGCACGGGACAGGGTGGTTATAGCAACACCAATTATGCCAGCACTCAGGTTTCATCGACAAATAGCTATCCACCGACGAGCTCGTACAGTTCGTACAATCAGAACTCGGTCAATTCGTACCAGAGTCAAAATAGTGCGAATAATGTGGCGGCTGTGAACAACTCGAGCAACGCATCCAACAGCAGCTCCACGACCAGTATTCCCGTGGGTGGTGGAAGTGCTGGCGTGGGCAATAGTGCAAGGTGAGTTGCTTTTATTGTTGTTGTTTTTTTTTTGTTGCTAGTGTCCTTTTTGTTTTCGTATTTGTTTTTTTTTACCTATCCACTGAGGGTGATTAATCAAAATTGGACTTAGGTATGAGGTTTAGCTGAAATTGATTCTTGTGTTATATTTTTACGGGGTCAAAGTTCTACAATTACAATGGAGTTAAATTATAAACAAAAAATCACAATGTTTATGATATAAGCCCAGATAAGCTTATGGTAGCTGAAATTATTTAATAAATAAATAATTCGTCAAGTGTTGGGGAAAATTTTTCTTTGACACGCTTTATAAGAAAAAGCGTGGTGAAAAATACGCCGAAAATGGTAAATTTTGTATAAAAATTTGCCAAAAAAGTAAATTTGACTTTTATTTGAAAAATCCACTATGTAAGTACGAGTTCAACTAAATGGAAATATTCTGGTTTTTTTTTTTATTTTCAATTAAATTTGAAGGTTATTTCATGCCTAAAGATACAATACTGTTCCTATTTAAGACTATACTTCAGAGGGGCAATTCACGAAATATCCAGACAAAATTGACGGGACGGCGAAAATGGCGGGGACATATTTGGTGTGGCGAAAAGTGAAATAACCCTAATTAATGCATTTTTCAATTCATTTTTAATCGCCGAAAAGTATAGGCAAAACGCAATTGGCAGGTTATTTATGGCGTGCATTTAAAATTGGAATATATGAATTGTTATAATAAATTAGGAATTTAAAGCATTCTAAGATAGAGGAAAATTTTCAAATACCAATATATTTTTTTATGTTTTGGTGAACTTTGTTGAACATTAAATGTCACAATTATTTTGCTTCACATAAAAGAAAATAAATATTGAATTATATTTTGAATCATTTTTTCCAAAATCACTTTGACTTTCTTTTAAATTCTAAATACAATTTGTATATTAGAAGGTTATAAAATTATTTGGGTATTGATGAAGTTGTTATCACATGTATTTTCTGAGAATTATGATAAATTTTGGAAGTCTGTAAAGACTAATTACCTCTCAAGAGTAGCATCGAAAAAAAATTCATTTATTCTGACAATAAAGTCTTTATTCATTTTGTACATAAACGTGGTAAACATTGCTTAAATCACTGAAAATATGATATTTTTGATGCGTTGATTGACATGTGGTGGTCTTTAGAGGGTTATTTTATACTTATTAATTTTCAATTTATTATTATAATATTAATATTTAATTTATTATTATTTAATAAATTTTTAAATTGGTATTGAAAATAATTTTCTTTGGATCATTGTAGAAGTCTTGGCGAAAATTTAGGTCCGAAATAAATCGAAAGTAAATTTAACAATAAAAATAATCTGTAACTTATTATTCTTAATAATAATTCTTTTTATCCCTGAACTTTCCCAAAAGCTATTTTTCAGAACGCAGGGAGTATTTAAACGTTTATAAAATTTTAAAACCCACTAATTTCTTGTAACTTTTATGCCTGGGTATCTTTATTTAAACAAAATAATGCAAATAAATAATTTTTTCACAAGATTTTGGTAAAAAAAATCATACCCTCCGGTCTCGAACTGGAGGGTAAAATTGTCTGGATACATCCCGAAATTCCAGTAGGTACAAGACTCAAAACCTTGTACACCTTACATTTTTAGCGAGGCGACGCACCTTTTTTCGGGTTGGCGAAATTCGTTTCACAGAAAACAGGCAGTAACCAGGCAAAATTTTGTCTGGATACTTTCGTGAATTGCCCCCCAGATGAATCTTTACTCTGAGAGTGATCTTGTCCACCGTAAAATAAGTTTTTTAAGATCTCCAATAACCGCTGAATTTTGAAGGTTCATAAATTCTTTTTAGCTGAGATTCTTTATTTCTTTTATTTGAAAGTTTTTTTTCATAGACCATTTAGGGTCAAAGGAACGTCTATTGACACTTTAAGAACTTTCGTAACTTTCCTGACTGATATCTTCTATTGTATTAAATTTTTTTGTGTTTAAATATTAACTTATATCAACTTATTAATTTGACTACCGTTAGTATCATTCACTTTTCTCAAAATGTTTGAAAAACTAAAAAAAACTGTATTTTTTAAAATCATGACTAAATGCCATATCTATTGACACTTTCGGTACCGTCGTTGCGGGTGACTTTGCACGTTTTTTCGCTATTTTTCAACTTTGCTCTCTGAAAGTGGATAGTTAAAGTGAAGGGAGGAGGGTTTTTGAGTAAAATTATTTGTATTCAGTTGTTAATGAATGGATTTTGTGCCACTAGCATTAATTTTATAAAATTTTACTATGTTTAAAAAAATCAAGAAAAAAGGCTTGCACTGGGGATAAGGTGCGGGTGACTTTGCACTTTTTAATAAATACTAAAAAATCAACAATTTCTGATAATAAACGACAATGAAGATCTTTACATCTAAGGGTAATATGCACGAGATCTACAAGATGACATGATCGCCATCTTGATTTGACGTTTCTGTCCGCCATTTTGAATAACTGTCAAAACCTAAAACTGGTCCGATTGGGTTGAAATTTTAGTATGTTGTAGCTGATGTCAAGACCTTTTTAGAATGTATCTATGTCCCAGTCTACGTCAAGTATTTACCTAGATACAGAGGCTCACATTTTAAAATTTTGAAATCATCATATTTTGGCGATCTTTATTTTAAAATCCTTATTTTAAAATCTAAATGAAATGCTTCAGTAACCATTAAAAATGGTTGAGGCTTTTATTTTATATATTTATTTACTCTTACATAATTAAAAAAATAAATGAAAAGTGCATTTATTAATTTTTTTTATTTTTTCATTTTTGCAAAAACAGTTTTTCAGATCTTCAAATAATATGCTGTTATAAAGAAAAACAATCCTTTTCTTTTTGTTTGTTATTTAGATCTCATCGCCTAACGATAGAACTGTCTTTTTGTGATGATTTCGATAAAAGAAGCTCTTCGTTGTTCTGTATTCATGAAAATGTCAAAATTTTGAACTTGGAGCTCCTGTATCCAGGCAATCGCTTGACCTAGGTCGGATGTTATATATGTTCTGAAAAGGTTTTGACATCAGCTAGAACATACTAAAATTTCAGCTCAATCGGATGAAATTTTTGTTTTGACAGTTATTCAAAATGGCGGACAGAAACGTCAAACCAAAATGGCGACCACACCATCTTGTAGATCTCGGTCACTTTATCTTAAATTATCAAAAAATTGGATAATTTTTAGCCAAATACTTTTATAATAAAGCTTTAGAAAGATCATTACATGCAATTTTATAACATAAATCATGCGTTCTTAGAAAGATAATAGGCAAAAAAATATTTTAATAAAAATAATCAACAAAATGGAAGTGGATTATTCTAGCCAGATAAATTTAGAATAGATTTGGGCAATTTACTACTCTGAAATCGATTTTGGAATTACACCTTCAGATAACTTTTTCACGGAGCCGTTTTTTGACAAAATACCTATATTAGCATTTCATTGACTATTACTGAAACCACAAGAATCCTTTTGAGGATCATTGTACCTTACTTGGTACTTAACATATCCCTATATACTTTGACATGGTAGATCGGATCGGCGAAGACCATCAATAAGTGCTAGAATTGTTCAAAGTCTCACGAACAGCAGAGTGCAAAGTCACCCCACGAGTGCAAAGTCACCCGCAACGACGGTATCTATTGACACACGAAATTTGAACACCTATTGGACACTTTTTCTTTACACCTTTGATTGAGATTTTGGCTGAAAACTTCCTTATTGCACTGGATCACTCCATCTGGGGGACTGCCAACCAGGGAATCTATTAAATCTCTATCCAGAATGCCCCGTCCTTCCGTAAGAAACTCTTCCTCACAGAGATTTCTGTAAATCTTATGTCCCTTCACAGCAGCCATTCTCGTGATGATAAACTTCTCTCTCCTCATAATTTTACATTGTATTCCTTACAGGATGCAATGGGCAGCTTTTAGATTTATAAAACTTGACACTCTCCTTAAGAATTCTCTCTCAACAGCTTATAGACAATACTCTTTCCATTGGGGCATCTCTGGTGCAGTCGAAATTTTTGTCACGCATTAGATTTCTGCAGTGCTAGAGCTGAAGGAAGTTCTACTATAAAAGTATCACCAGTGGCAACTCACCAACAAACATTCTTAGTCCTTTTTGCGCACAAACACTTAACTTGTTAGTAATTTCACTATTTCTTTCACAAAAATGCAGCAACTTTGTTTACTTTTATTCATTCTTCTTATTCTTCTTCATCTATCAAGCTGATACAAAAGTCGGCAATCTGTACCTGTCAATAGACGTTGAAATCGACGATTTTGTCTCGGTTTATTGACACTGTAATTAAATTCATTTTAATTAAAACAAATTGATGCAAATTGTGTATTAAATTAAAATTTAGTTATTTTTTGACTGTTATGCATCAGATATACGTTCATTTTATTAAAAAAAAATAGAAAAAAATTATTTTTGTAAAAGCTTCTTTCTTACACTTTTTCATAAGAATCTTGAAATTTCTCCACGTCGACAATTGAAATTGCTTAAACCTTTTTAAAACCTTCTTAAATTCGCAGAACAGTTCTAGAAAAGGGTAGGTTAAAGGAAAGCAGGTCAGATTACATGAATTTTACTAAATATAAACAATTTATATTAAATAAATTTCAATATTTTGATGAGAGTGTCAATAGGGGTTCCCTGTCGAACAGACGTTCCTTTCACCCTATGCCTTTACATTTTACTGGGCAAAAAAATCATCAAAAAATAGATGAATTTTTTAATCAGTAAAGGCTAGAGGAAAAATATCTTCCACCCGTTACACGTAGCATTTTCAGTTGCTGCGGGGTAAGTGGAAGAAATTACATTGTCTTTATCTTTATTTGTCTATATCCAATATTAGCAAAACATACAATGGGTTAACCCTTTAAGAATGATTGGATCATCAGCCATTAAAAAAATCTAACTATTTAGAGGTTAAAATATTTTTGTTTTTTGGTCATTTGTGATCTATAAAATGTTAAGGAGTAACATCTACCAGGAAGCTTAAAATACACTTTTTTTGTGACTACTAATGCTTTTTTTCAGGCGTTCTGGTAGATATAACCCCTTTTATAATTTGTTTTTAAAATTAGGCTTCAAAAAAGAAGTTTAGATTTTTTTCAGCTTGCCTGGTACCCGCAACCCCTTAACTCTTGTGTGATCGCAGCACGTGCTGATTTTGTGATTTCAAGATTTTGTGATCACATACACTCATAAAAAGAAAACGTGTAAGACTTACTCGAATCGATGTTAAATTGACTCTTCACTGAGAAAAAAAGAAGCTGCGATTAACTTTTTTTCGTCATAACAACACTTATTGAGTGTAAAAATCTCAACGTAGTTGAGATCCAAGTTATCAAGTTATCAAGATCAAGTTATCTCAATGTAACTTTAACCCCCAATACACCTAAAAAAGGTTATATTTAAGGTAAAGTACCCTTTATTCGACCGGTTCCTCTATTCGACCGGTAGATTTATTTATTTAATTTAATTATATTTGCTATAATATTTTGTGTATGATTTAACATTAATAGGTCAATTATTCTTTAAATAATACGAATCAGTGACAAATTCATAGAAATTGATGAAATTCACCATCAAATATTCAAAAATTGACCCACCGGTCGAATAGAGGAATCCGGTCGAGTAAGGGTACTTTACCTTACACCATTTTAGGATCAATACTGCAGGGTAAAATTAGCATTTCCGGAATGTTATTTTGACTTTTTCGGATTTTTCTCAGTGTTGTTATTATTTTTGATTAACTAATGTAAAGTACCCTGTAGGCGGCCGGTTTCTCAACTCGGCCAGTGCGACTATTTATTCAATTTACTTAGATTTGTTATAATATGGTCTTACCAATTTAACATTATAAGGTGTATTATATTATATATAACGTAAATCAGTGAAAATTTCATAGAAATTGACTATAAAACGTTAAAAAATTGGTTAAATAATTCAACTGGCCGAGTTGAAGCACCGGCCGACTAGAGGGTACTTTACCTTATATTTTACATTTAATTTTACTTTTATTTAGGTGTACTATTCAGAAAAGTTGTTTCAAGCTTTTTTTTGTCCTAAAATTTACATGAAAAAAAGTGAAGATTTTTAAAGAGTGAAAATATCTCTTTTTAGAGTTAAAATAACCATTTTTTTTTAAACCCTAATTGGATAGATTTTGTACGTTTTTTTTTAAATTTTATTATTTCAATGACTATTTTTTTCTTGATCTTGAAGTTCCCAAGTGCTGAGATATCACAATAATAATGCATTGCACATGGCTTCATAAAATACTGTTAGGCATATTTCTTATTGATGTTCCATATTAAGTTTGTCACAAAGAAAATCATCTTGACTGAAATATATTTTTAAATTGAAAACACTTAAGCATATACTTCGGGCGAGATAAAACTTTACATCGATCGAGGTGTTTCAACTCTCAAGATTTTTTATTAGTCTAAGCTCAGGATTTAATTGGGCTCCTACATTTAGATATCTTTATAATTTGTGATCATCCATAAGAATCGGATGTTTATCGAAGCAAAAGAGTTAAATCACTGTCAAGGTTTTTCGAGTTCCACGAATGTTTTTTTTTTTTATCTTTTTCGGGTTTCGTGAAATATTTATTGAGCAATAATCAAGGCTTTATGAGCCCTTATGAGAAAATCTATGCAAAATGTCCTTCATTTTTAAGTTGACATCAGAACGCAGATAAGAAGCCTATTATGACTAGGAATGTGTCAGTTAGGCATTTTTATGTTATTTATCTCAGCTAAACTTTATGTGTAAGACCAATTTTTTTTGTGAAAGAGTGATGTTTGCGTGATTAACAAATTGTGAATTGAAACTAATGAACAAATTTCTCCCTCTGTCTATCTTCTATGTTGTGTGACCTTCCCCGATCGTATAAACATAGTGCGACCGGCAATACGGGATACCTTTCCAGCCAGTATCCTGTGAGTCAATCGTCATCCGTGTTTCCAACACAGCCGAGTGCTTATCAGAACAGTCCGAGTGTGTATGGAAATAGTTCGGGGTAAGTGTTTTATTTTTTTTTCAACCACTGATTGTTTGTCCTTTTGCTCCTTCTCTCACTCTCTCAGACCACGAGAAAATTAATACAATAATCACGCTGTGAGAATACTTTTTTTTGTCGTGTGGTTTCTGTTTTTTTTTATTGTGTGTGTGTTTTATTTTTTTTTTGCGTCAGAAAAGCTTTTTAGGCCACTTGTCACTGGATATATTGATTCAGGCAAGATAATAAAATTAACGTGAAATTGAGAAACTTGCAGACTCATGCCAAAAACATTATTGCTGAAAATGGAGTAAAGTTTTTTTTTACGTAGAAACTTCTGTCCTAAATTTATTTCGGGCGAATAATGTAGAAGAGAAAGAAGTAGGAGAAAGTACTCTTCCTTCGAACATTTATGCCTTTGAATACTGTGAATTTTCTTTTATTTTTCCTGAGAGATTTACACATTTCTATTAAATATTAGTTAGCTTATTATCAATTATTGATAATTATGTGTAATGGCCTCTACACACAAGAGAAATTTATGTCCATATTGAGGAGTTTTTCCTAAACAAGCGTAGAGAATTTGCTTAAGGTTAAGTTGATCCGCGAAATTTTATGATTTTCAGGATATCATTGACAACATAACCTCTTAAGAGACTTTGTCTCCTGTAAAATTCTTATTTTAATGCTAAAAAAAATCACAAACAAGAGTTTAACTTTGAGTCTGATTCCTGGAGATACAATTTTTAAAACTATTTGCAGAAATTTTACTTTTAATTTTTTTTTAAATATAATTTGTGGTTATGTTTTATTCCCAACATAATCTAAATATTTTTCAATTGCGGGCAGAATCACATTGACAGTAAAATTTTCACCGTATTTAGTTAATTTACGCATTTTCATTGCAATTCTTACGTAAATTCTCGATTACCGTATGACCTTATCTCATACTCGGTGGCACTAGGTGAAAAAAATAAAAGAAAATTGAAGAAATAAAACGAAAATGCGATAAACGGTGAGGAAAAAACTGTAAGAGAAATTAATCGTACAGTTTCATTCTGCTCACCGTTTATCGAATTTTCGTTTTATTTCTTCAATTTTCTTACATTATTTTCACCTAGTGCCACCGAGTATGAGATAAGGTAATACGGTAATTGAGAATTTACGTAAGAATTGCAATGAAAATGCGTAAATTAACTAAATACGGTGAGGCTACGGCGAGCACTTTACTGTCAATGTGATTCTGCCCTAAAACTGAATCTGGTAAAAAGTTCATCAAAGATTTCGTTCCCAAGTTGTAGAGTTTAAATTTCCCGCCTTATAGCAATAAATGCTTTGCTAAAGCAAGCCTAACTATTTGGGATGCAATGAGCCCAAACAGAAGTAAATTTTGATTCTCCAATAGTGTCTTGGATAAAAGGTAAATGGAACTCTATTTCCACAAAAAGTCGTTGAAGTTCGAAGACTTCAAATTCAATTTTGAATTTTCATACTAAATTTTCGAACAAAGTGGGGAAAAATTATCAAATATTATGCCCTAAACATACTTACGACTTAAGCCGAGAGACGACTTAGTGGAAAATTATGGAAATGTAGTTTAATCATTATTTCGAATATAGTTACGCTAAGCCGTCTCTCGGCTAATCCTCAGGTCTGTCGAGGCCCTTACACTAAAAAGTTGGCAAAAGAGTTACTCAGTGATTATGGAGTGATTAAATACTGGGGCAAGAACAGTACACGTTGTTGTTCTCTTTTTTTTCCTCACACCAATGTGCAGACAGACACATTTTGACACTTGAGAACTTCTAAATTCCAACAGGATGTAACTTCAGTCACCTTGCGAAATTACCAAGAAGTAAGAAAGTCTCTTTTTTGGATCTTCTTATAAACCTTTTCATACAAAGTAGAATATCCATTCGAGAAATGCTTTTCAGGTTATCTCTTATCAACCCTTAAGAAAGTTTACAGCATAACCTCTTGTCTATTAAAGATAGTTTGTCGGGTATGTTCAAGTTTCATGCCAAACATTCCCTTGAGGCAGTAATTAATGTGAACTATAAATTGTTTTAACTAAAGTTTTCAGCAAGGTACTAAAAATTGAACATTCTCTTCTTTAAGTACATGAGAAAGTGTTGTATTGCAAAATGCATTTTCTTTTGGTTTTTGGCGTGAGTTTCTCAATTAAAACTTTTACTATGAAAATCACTCGTGCTGAAAGAGTTTGCAAATTGGGAAAACAATGCACACACAAAATGTTATATATCTCAAGATGTCTGTCTTGAGATTAAAGGTGAGAAGTGTATAGATAGTTCTTTTTTCTCTTTTGCTGGAATCAAATAAAAAATTGTCATGTAAAATTAACAAGAGAAAACTTGTGTGATGAAATATGCTAAAACTTTTTCACAGTTATAGTTTTTTTAAATTTTTTTTTCAAAAATAATTTTCAAGCAACTGCTACCCCGTGAGGGAAAAGATAAAATGAAGAAATATTTCTCACATTCAATACACAATAAAAAAGGATTGGATGAATCACGATAAGGGAAGGCTTTCAGGATTCGCATACATTCTGGCTTCGAACATTTCATGTTCTACCCGTATTCCTTCAATTAATCTTACCTAGTGGCAATTATATTTTAATAGCCAATCGAGTATATTTCTGTTGTTCAGTAATAACGTTTCCGATTTGAGAGCTCTCTCCGGTTAAGGTTTTTTTTCTATACCGATTCGAAGGTATCACAGAGAGGAAATAGCTAAAAACCCGTTGGAAGTTTGAACTTTTAAACCGACGTGTTTTACAAAAGTGAGTAAGTTCATGAACAAGACATTTATTTTAATGAAACTGTAATTCAAACGTTTTGCCATCCTGATGACCATGTCACATATAAGATTAAGATTAATAATTTCTGAACTGCGAGAATGGCAAAAAAAGATAGCAAGTGTTTTATCATGCCTCTGTCGCGTTTCGCTCGAAAACTGACCGAATAACAGTTGTCACGCATGGAAAATTGCTCGAATTGCCTATAATATGATTTAGAAAGCAATTAATACAAACAGTAATATCTTACTCATCGTATTACTCCATTAGAGTGTACTCTTTCTAACACACGTGATATTCCATTTGAAATTTTGGATATTATATACCTCTCCCTCTGGCTTTTCTTAATATTAATCTTATATGTGACACCACGGTAAAATTCCACAAAAATTCACTTTTTACAGTAAACGTTTACGCAATCTTGTTGACGTAAACGATTGACCGCGGTGTCACATATAAGATTAATATTAATATTAAGAAAAGCCGGAGAGAGAGGTATATAGTATTCAAAATTCAAATGGAATATCACGTGTGTTAGAAAGAGTACACTCTAGTGGAGTAATACAATGAGTAAGATATTACTGTTCGTATTAATTGCTTTCTGAATCGTATTACAGGCAATTCGAGCAATTTTTCATGTGTGCCAACTGTGATTCGGTCACTTTTCGAGCTAAACGCGAGAGAGAGGCATGATAAAACACTTGCTATCCTTTGTTGGCATTCTCGCAGTTCAGAAAGTATTAATCTTAATATTAATCTTATATGTGACATGGTAATGAAGCTGGCCTGAGCTAAAAGAAAAGCCCAAGAAAATTTGGTGGTGCCTGTTGGCATTCTTCGAAATGTCGCGAAAATTCACGTAGAGAAAATGAGAGGTTTTTCAATGTGAAAATTGTTTAATTCCTTAGAGTTAAGTCATTTTCACAAGAAAATCCTTTTAATAATTTATTTGAATACAGTTATTTTGGGTTAATTGTGAATAATTGTTGATATTACAACAAAAATATTGGGATGAAAATTTGAGCTGGAAGACTCATATTCTTTTGAGCTGTCCCAAAATTCAGGATAGGTTTGAGAAAAACCCTTTTGTACTACATTATTTTGGTTAATAAGGAATGCAAAAGTACATATTACAATAAGGGACACGACCTGCTAATAATGATAAAATAGAGAAGAAAATATTTTGTCGCATTTCAGAGATTTGTGAAAAGTGAGTTATTTGTGTCTCTATCTCTCTCTCACAGTTGAATTGCGCGCGATTTAAGAACTTTCCATTTGAAGTGATATTTGAATTTAATTTCTTTGTATTTCTGCAAGATTCAAGTAAAAGGGTGTGTAGTGGACAGCTATCCGCCTTCCGACAAAGATTATCAAGAAGACAATTTCTTTCTATATGAGTTTTTATGTCTGTTATGTCTTTTTGGCGCAAAAATATTTATCATGGCATCGTGGGCACCGTGAATAAGCGGGATTATTGTTACCAGTATGGCTATCTGTAATTTCCATTAAAATTATCAACACAAAATTTCCGATATTACACGACTTTTAACGAGCACAGGTCTGTTGAAGTGTCAAGAATACCGAAATTCGAAATGGAAAAGCTCTAAAGCGGCGAGTACGTGAACTCGCACTTTAGGCTTTCGGTAGATTTTCAAATAAGTTTGGCTTGGCTTTGGAGTGGCTTTGTCTCTTCGAAAGGTTATTACTACTGAACGGGGCCATTCCTCTCGTTCAGTAATAACCTTCCCGATTTGAGAGCTCTCTCCGGTAGAGGTTTTTCCTTTACCGATTCGAAGGTATATCAGAGTGGACTTACCTAAAAACCCGTTGGAAGTTCGAACGTTTAAACCGACGAGTTACACAAAAATGAGCAAGTTCCTAAAAAGGTCATCTCTTTGAGTGAAAGTGCAATTAAGACGTTCTGCCATCCTGAATTTCCACAAAACTACACAAAAAATCACTTTTTGCAGCAAACTTTGCACACTGTTGTTGACATTGTTGACGATTGAAGTGTCAAGAATACCGAAATTTGAAATGGCAGAACAATCAGCGCTAAAGCGGCGAGTACGTGAACTTACACTTTAGACTTTCGGTAGATTTTCGAATGGGTTTGGCTTGGCTTTGGAGTGGCTTTGTCTCTTCGAAAGGTTATTACTGAACGGAGCCATTAGGTCATACATCTTTCTGAATAAATCAGGTCAGATTAATTAAAAAAAAATATGAAATGTTCGAAGCCAGGGTATGTGCGAAGCCTGAAAACATTCCCCTACATTTTTCACATTTAGAGATAAATTGGTGTTTTGAGAGAAAAGATGCAAGTGATTTAGTTTTGAGGAAGTTACTGAAGAAATCGGGAATGAAATGTGGAATGATTTTATGAAAATTTGTATTCTCTTCATTATAATTGTATAAAGTTGTTTGTAGAAAATTTTTTCTCGGTCTCTGTGAGAAGTGATTTTTGGGCTACAATGATTTTTTTTAACGTGAAGAAGTAAAAGAAAATAGAAATGAAATTGTTATGTTAACAGTAGGTACACGGGAAGTACAAATACGTCCACGGCACAGTACAGTAATTTTACAAGTACGAAGCTGAAGGAGAATGCTGCTACAACAATCAGTACTCCGTTTGAGAGGTAAATCTCACAAAATGAAAATAAATATTATTTACAGAGGATAATGACCAGCGCACAATAACTTTTGTTTGTAAACATATTTTCAAAATTTCCCATGAGAATGAGCGAGATGACTAGATCTCTATCTCAGTTACTCTAATTGAAATGTCAAAAACATGTTTACTAAACAAAAGTTATTGTGCATTGGGCATAATATTACATTTTCTCTGTTGTTTGTATACTAAAAACTTTTTTTAATTTATTGTTTTTTTTCTATGTATTTTGTTTAATACATCTCACATTTAATAGAAGAGAATTTTAAAGTTTTGCTTAAAGGTTCTCAAATGAATAATTCTGGCAAATGAATTTATTTCTTTATTAATTTTATTTTTAATTGTTGCAGCGTGACTTCGAGTTCAGTGTCGAGCAGTGCTCCGAGTGCGGTGAACAATTCTGCCGTTACTACAAGTAGTATGAGTTCACCATCTCTGGGACTGACCAAAGTGACAAGTGCAACATGTGAGTTTGTATATACTGAAGAAAAATTATTATTTTGCAGCAGAAGTTCAATATAATTTTCTTTCTGATAATTTATTTCCCGTAGCCAAAACCAGTGGAATGGTGCCCAATATTCCTCCAATGGTCAGTCAGTATATTCAAACGGCGGGTGTTCCGTTCTATCAGCCTCAGGCGATGTATTCATTAGAGGACTTTCAAATAATGCAACAGAGGATGCCCCACATGGTGAGTTGATAACAAACAGAATACACAATATGAATATCAGAGTTGAGGAGATTCTATTTTTTTTATCATTTTCTACTAAAGTTTTTCAGTAAAAATTATTCCTTTAGCCAGCAATTTTTTTCAAAAAAATATAATAATATATCAAATTGTTCTCGACGGCCAATCCAGATGAAATTGGCTCCACGTGATTTTTTACCACCAAAATTCAACTCACAATCGAATTTTCACGCATTCCGAGTTGCAAGCACCCCGACTTGCACGCATTTCGAGGTTGCCTGTAAAGAATCTCAGCTACTATGAGCTTATCTGGGCTTATCACTGGTCATTTTCTATTTTAAATAGTTTGAGTGCAAAGGCCAACGAAAGAAAAAAAAGTTCATTGAAATCGGTTAATAAACATTAGGGATAGAGTCCGGTCCATTTGGATATAGTAAGGGTCGGGGTACAGTGATCCTCAAATACAGGATATACTAAAATTTCAAAGAAATTGCTTCATAAGCACCGAAAATACAGTCCGGTCAAGACACTTTCAGTTATAGCTCGGGTCAAGCAATATCGAGGGAGAAGTGCGGCCCACTGTTGAAAAGGTTTCGACACAAGGAAACAACAAGGAAACTCATGGTCTAGCTTTCGAAATATTCGAAATTGAATTTTCGAAAATCGATTTTTCGATTAATCGGATCTTCGATTAAATTAGGGATGGAATGATAACTTTTCGATACTGTCGAATCGATAGTATCGATAAATCTATATCTCTTAGATTAAGTCAATGACGACTTTTTACGCATCGTTAAGCCATTAATTGTGACATTCTTAAGAAAATGTGACTGTTGCTAAATATCTATATTAGCTACAAAAAGTACAGTTATCGTTTAATTTTCTTCAGAATCGACAGTCGATACTATCGAAAATGAGTTATCATGTCACCCCAGATAACGTTGAGGTGTTTAGATGAGTTTAGTATTAGGTGAGATTCTTAACAATCTCACCTACTATAATCCTAACAAAATCTCATGTCCTCCGATCGGCCCCAAACTTTGCCAGAATGTGTTTTGACATTTCCTGATCACGAATATGTGGATGGCTAAAAATCGTTCCCGTCCGTCCGTCCGTCCGTCCGCTCTTTGGAGCTTAATAGCTCCTAAACTAAAAGAGATATCGACTTGCGGTTTTCGGCAAAGGTTATATATCGTATGAAAATTGCAACTTGGTGCATTGGCCCCACTTTTGAACTCCTTTGAACTTCTTGGGAACAACACCAGGGGCGCCACAGTCGAAAACCCAATTTCAATATCACATAACCTCAATTATCTCGACTGTCGCTGAACCGATTTTGATGATTACTTCGACATAATTATAGAGGACATTTGTGTCTACATTCTACATTTCGTCTATACATCATTTTTAGAACTGATAAGGCGATCTGTCAGATTTTGCTGTTTAATTGTGAAAAAATTGATTTTTCCCATAATAACGCTTTGAAACCACTCAGATGCCAATTTGAGGGCTCCTACTCGACCAAGACACTTAAAATAGGGTTTAAAATGAAAAGTCTCACAAAATACAACAATTCTTTGATATAGGTGAAGTTCATCAAATGAACACTTGGGGCGCTCTGGTCGAGAAAACGAGTTGAGAAATAAAAAACCGCGCTTATCTCGGCTTCTAAATAATCGATAAGATCAATTTCTATGACAAAATTACAGATAACATTCTGGTCTACATTTCACCCATACATCACTTCTGTCAGTTCATCCAAATCTTTGATATTTTAGTTTAAATACAAAATATGTATAATTTCACGAGTTTGATTTAATATAACTGAATGGCGTCCCCCAACTTCAGCTCTAAATCGAACTTACATGCATTCCGAGTTAGCACACGTTAAGAATCTCAACTACATAAGCCGGTTAGGATTATTTGTCCCTTTTACCTTTGTCGAAAACCGCTTACCGATCTTTTTTCGTTTTCTCTTCAAAAGTGTTTGAACTCCGTAAAAATGGCCGGTTGTACAGTCGAAGAAATCGGTTTTACCGGGTATCATTTTCGTTGTCTATGTAAAAAGTTAAAAAAGGGACATTCTTCTTGATATTCTACAACACAAGGTTTCGAATTCCGAAGGGTTCGAGTCTTATCTATCTCGATGAGTCGAGATAGAGACTTGGGACCTTCGGGGCAACTTTAAAAATAAAAAAATAAAATATCCCTAATTTTGTCCTAAATGGCCCTCTTCCTCTCTAAAACCATGTTTTTTGGGATTTTTTTTTATTGAATATGTTATAGAGGTTATCTAAGTGGACATTTCGTTCAAATACGTAAATATCGTTGAAGCATTCCTAGTAACGAGTTTTCAATGTCATAAAGGCTCCTGAGAGTGTTTTTCTCAACCGAATGGGGTCATATTTGGGTTTATTGGAAAGGTCTTGGAATACCTGACAAGCGTGAACGGATTTTAATCGGTTCTGAACTAGTAAGGAACTCATTTTGAACCGATAACTGATTTTTATCCAAAGATAAAATTACGGCTTAAGGCGAGAGTCAACTTACTTTGTTTAATTATAATCAAAATAATAATTCGACTACATTCGCATTAGTTCTTCACTAGGCCGTAAGAAAATCTACTAACTAGTTAAGAACTAAATTTTTAAATAATAACCAACGAACGTAGAGAATTCATTGCACATTTTACATTATTTTTATTCTATTCTATCCTTTTTTGTTTAGACAGCGTTTCAACTCTGATACTTCGTACTCTTCTTTTATTTTTAGTTTAATTATTGCGTAAAACATTTTTAGAGAAAAACAAAATCCTTTTTGTGTCTCGTAGCAACCTGAATATTACAACCTCAATTATCCGACACCAACGAGCTTGGGTGCTGGAGTTAGGGATGCAAATTTAGGTTCTGTGGCAGCATACTCGACGATGTCCGACGGACGCTTCACGAGGACAGACAATAATTCTAGTCCTGTTAGTAATGTACGTTAATTTACATTGGGTGTTTTTCTTTTCTCTTGTGCTTTTAACCGCAGTCGCACACTGATTTATGAAGTGCAAGTGTTTGAGAAGGATAAAAAAAAGCAGAAATTAACGTTGATTAATTGCTATTTAGGTGCCCAGTACAATGTCGCAGCAAACGGGATCTGGTGGGCAGTTGATGAATGTTCCATACTATTTTTATGGAGCAAATATGGTGCCGGGGAGCTTTCAGTATGGAATGTATCCGGTGAGAAAAGTGGCGAATTATTCCATTTTTAGTTCTTTTTCCATCAGGCCATTTTTGTGAATAATTTGTGTTTTTCTTTTGGCTGGGATTCTTTGATGCAGCAACAAATGGCAACTGCGAGCGCCACTTCGGGAGGACAGTTCCCGAAACCATCGTACAACAGTGCTTACGGTTCGACGGCTTATGACACGCTGAGTCAGACAACGCAGGACTACAGCAAGAGTGCCTATCCGGGATCGGGCGTGGGGCAGCAATCCAAGGGACAAAATGTCAATAATCCACCGCCAGCGGGAACGGGCTCAGACATCACGTCGTCAATGTACAGCAAGACTCACGTGGCGCTCAACAAAGTTAATGTAAGTCTTTTTTTTAATTTTCTATTTCTCTTTGATATTACTTTTGGGCTAAAAGGACTTTTTCATAAAAGCAAATAATGCAAAATCAAGTTTTCAGAACATAGTTTGATAATCTCTTTTATGTTTTCTGATTTTTAGAATAGAAATTAAATAGAATCTATTAAAAATTGCAAAATAAAAATTTCGTATTTCGACGGTGAATGTCTGAAATAATAAAATCTGAAACATTGTCTGAATATCTGAGTAAATTGTGAAATTTTTAAAGATTAAAAACTGTATTGCATTCAGGAAATAACTCGGGGACTTAATGAAAAATTAATTGACTGCATATTTCCAAAATTCTAAACTCACTTTTATAATTTCGTGCAAAATTGCTTTATCGTTAATTCACTCCTGATTTATAAGTTTGTAAAAAAGAACAATTTTCGTTAAAATTTTAGCCGGGGCACGTTTTGAGAACTAAAATTTTACCGAAAATTTCCGTATGTTTTAATAATTAAAAAAAAACAAAAAAAAAAGAAATAATATAACGATAGGTTTTGTATTTAAAATTAAATTATCCATTTACGGCCTTTGCCTGTTCAATTTTCTCCAAATATTGCGTTAGGATATTAGTTGAGATATTTTGAGAACTAAAATTGTTATTTTGTTTATTGACGATGATTTTACTTGTTGTTTTTCTAATATGAGTTTAAATTAATTGTTTCCAAGATTTAATGATAAAGATTGCCAAGTTTCTCAATCTTACCATTCGCAAGTAGAGTTAGAAAAATTCGAAGATCTATTCGAAAAGCCAAAGAGCCTAAACACAAGTAGATTTTGATTCTCCAATAGTGTCTTGGATAAAAGGTAAATGGAACTTTATTTGCACAAAAAGTCGTTGATGATCGAATAATTCAAATTCAATTTCGAATTTTCATACTAAATTTTCAAACAAGGTGGGGAAAATGTATCAAATATCACACTAAAAAGCTGGCAGGAGAGTTACTCAGTGATTATGGAGTGATTAAATAAATCGGACAAGAACAGTAAGCGTCGTTGTTCTGTTTTATTTCTCACAACAATATCAAGACCGTCACATTTTGGCACTTGAGCACTTCGAAATTCGAACAGGATGTATCTCAGCCACCTTGCGGAAGTATCTAAAAGTAAGAAAGTCTCTTTTTTGGATCTTCAAATAGATGTTCAAATTTTTCAAGATCTATTTCTGTACGGAAAGAATACTGTTTAAGGTGAATTTGATGATTAAGGTGAATTTTAATGATTTTTTTTTATGTTTTGTGTCCAATTTCATTTATATTCTCGATGATTTGTGTTATTTATACAATCATTGACCTTATAATGATATAAAACTCCTGGAATATTATTGCAAAATTATATAGTAAAAATATAGTAGTAGTATATAGTACTAATTTGAATATATAATTCCACCGGCCGACTTGAAGAACCCATAGTGCCCGACTTGTGAAACGGCCGACTAGATAGTACCTTACCTTAGTTGAAATATTTTGAGAACTAAAATTGTTTATTGACGATGATTTTACTTGTTGTTTTGCTAGTATGAGTTTAAAATAATTGTTTCCAAGATTTCATGATAAAGATTGCCAAGTTTCTCAATCTTACCATTCACAAGTAGAGTTTGAAAAATTCGAAGATCTATTCGAAAAGCCAAAAACTTTCCGTACAGAAGTAGATCTTGAAAAATTCAAAAATCTATTTGAAGATCCAAAAAAAGATACTTTCTTACTTCTTGATAATTCCGCAAGGCGGCTGAGGTACATCTTATTCGAATTTCAAAGTGCTCAAGTGTCAAAATGTGTCCGTCTGCACATTGTTGTAAGGAAGAAAACAGTACAGCGATGCTTGCTGTTCTTGTCCCATTATTTAATCACTCCATAATCACTGAGTAACTCTTTTGCCAGCTTTTTAGTGTGATATTTGATAAATTTTCCCCAACTTGTTCGAAAATTTAGTATGAAAATTCGAAATTGAATTTGAATTCTTTGAACATCAACGACTTTTTGTTCAAATAGAGTTCCATTTACCTTTTATCCAAGACACTATTGGAGAATCAAAATCTACTTCTGTTTGGGCTCATTATCCTCCGTATAATTTCATTCCTTTAAGGATTTTGAGCATTCGGGATTTTGCCTGGCTCCGGGGGGAAACATAATTAAATTTTAGTTCTCAAAACGTGTCTCGACTAAATTCTTAACGAAAGACAATAAAAAAAGACTGATTTTAGCCGAGACTTTTGTGAATTATTTAGAATTTCGTCAAAAATGCCTCGTATTAGGTGAGATTCTTAACAATCTCACCTACTATAATCCTAACAAAATTTCATGTCCTCCGATCGCGCTCAAACTTGGCCAAAATGTGTTTCGCCACTTCCTGATCACGAAGATATGGGGGGCTAAGTTACGTTCCCGGCCGCTCTTTGGAGCTTAATAGCTCCTAAACTAAAAAAGATATCGACTTGCGGTTTTCGGCAAAGGTTAAATATCGTATGAAAATTGCAACATGGTGCATTGACCCCCCACCCCCCACCCCTCCTTCCGCCATTTTGAAGACCCCCCTTTTTTTGTTTTCTCAATAGCTCCGCCCCTATGGCATCGAGCGGGCTCAAATTTTAGTATGTTATAGCTGGGCCTTAGAGCTTTCCATCAATACCAAACTTAAGGTCCCCCGACCCCCCTGACCCGAGCTATAAGGGTCCAAAAAAATTTTCTTAAAATGGCCATAACTCCGGTTCTAATTGTCAGAATTTAAAAAGTGAGGGCGTTTTGGAAAGCTCTCGTGAAATGCCACTTCCCCTTCTAACATCGCAAGTTCATAAAACCACCTCTAGGGGCGCTATTATTAAAAAGAAAATTTTTAAATCTTATAAGTTAAATAACTCAAAAATTCCTTATGCAATCGGGCTGAAATTTTAGTATGTTGTAGCCGTTGATTATACCTATCAAACAAAAAAAACCTTAAGTCGATCCATAACCCCTGACCCGAGCTATAAGGGGTCAAAGTTCGAACATTGACCGGCCTCTATCTCCGGTTCTAATTAACATATCGACATAAATTTTACCTTTTTGGTTTCGTCTCGATGAGCACTTTCAGATGGAAGTTCAAAAAGTCACCACAGGTGGCGCTGTGATAGCGTCAAAATTCATCGAAATTCAAAGTCACTTTTCTCAAAAACGGCATTGTGCAAGTTAATGAAATTTTAGTATGTTGTAGTCCAGTCTAGGACGTTTCCAAAATGGTGCGTATGTGCGCTGTGGTTTCAATAGAACCGGAGATATGAGGGGTCAAAGTTCACAAAAATTAAAAAATCATATCTCCGGTTCTATGTGACCGATTTTGATGAATGAGGGTTTAAACGAAAGATCTCACCAAATACTACAACTTTCTAGAACATTTGAACTTTGTGGGACCAACACCAGGGGCGCCACAGTCAAAAAACGAATTTGAATATCACATAACCTCAATTATCTAGACTGTCGCTGAACCGATTTTGATGATTACTTCGACATAATTGTAGAGGACATTTGTCTCTACATTTCGTCCATACATCATTTTCCGGTCAGACTACGCTATCACTCCGATTTTGCCGTTTAAGTGTGAAAAAATTGATTTTTCCCATAATAACGCTTTGAAATCACTCAGATGCCAATTTGACTGCCTCTACTCCACCAAGGCACTTAAAATAGGGTTTTAAATGGAAAGTTCCACAGAATACAACAATTCTTTGATATAGTTGAAGTTCAACAAATGACTACTTGGGGCACTCTGATGGATGAAAAAACGAGTTAAGAAACAAAAAACCTCGATTATCTTGGCTTCTGAGTAATCGATGAGATCATGTTCTATGGAAAAATTATAGAGAACATTCTGGTCTACATTTCACCCATATAACACTTTTCTGTCAGTTCATCCAAATCCTTGATATTTTGGTTTAAATAAAAAATTTGTATAATTTCACGAATTTTATTCAAGATAACTGAATGGCGTACCCCAACTTCAGCTCTAAATCGAATTTGCATGCACTCCGAGTTAGCTCACGTTAAGAATCTCACCTACATAAGCCGGTTAGGATTATCTGTCCCTTTTTTCTCCAATTAGCAAAAAGTTAGTTCTGAATGCAATATTTTGAATTATTAATAACAAAAAGAGCTTTTTGTATTAAAATAGAATTTTTTTACTGATATCAGTCTGCATTAGCGACATTTTATTTGCAAGATCAATAGGTTACGGTATTTCGATTTCACAGGATTTTGCACTTTCTTTTTTATTGCAGTCCTACGAAAAACAGTCCTTCCACTCAGGGACTCCGCCACCGTTCAACTTAGCCGGCACCCAGACGGCAGGAGCCACATCAGCTCAACCGTATGGCATGTACATTCCGGCAATTCCGCCACCCCATCACAACATGAACATGCATCAGCCGATCCATCAGGTAGGTCCTCGATACAACAACTCATATGACAACAATTAGAGTCTGGTTGTTCTCTGTGGAGTTTATCTATCTTTATCACAAGTTTATTTTTCTGTGGAAGAAAGGAAGATTGGAGTTATATAATGCTTTTGTCGACAAAAAAAAATTTAAATGAAATGAGTTGGAAGGAAAGCAAATAAATTCTTATTTATGTTTCAATCTAAAAAAAAGAGAAAGAATGAAATGAATTAGTAAAGCACTGTCATGATTTTTTTTCTCCTTTTAATTATTTTTGATTGTTTTTTTTTCGTTTTTGGAGTTCGAAAGAAATGAGCAAAATTGATCAATTGGGTTTTTTTTTAGTTCTCTCTATCTTCGCATGAGTAATCCTTTGGTTTTGGTGTCGTTGCGTATTTTCATTTCAACTTAGGAATTTGATTTCGTTGGCATTTTTTTTTAAATTTTATTTTTTTTAGATAGCATATTGAAAAGAAAATTTCTCTCACAATAAATTCTTCATCTACTTTTTGTTGTTTATCTCCAAGATCGCCTCTAAATATTTGTTTCACTGTGATTGTTTTTTTGGAATTTGTTCAAGCAAAATATAAATTGAAAAATATCATTATTCATTTTAATTTTTTTTTTAGAAAATCATTCACTATCGAGTCCCATTTTAATGTTTTTTTTTTCTCAGATATTTTTTTCATTGAATCTGAGAATTAAAAAAAAATTCATCAACATTTTTGTACGTTGAAATTTACTGGTGTTTTTTCTTTATTATTTCTTATAGGACTTTATTTTTTAAACACATCTCAACGTCAATGCAAAGTACTCTGATATACTTTGAATATTTGTCGAAAAAAATGTGAGAGAGTTTGATACGGAAAGGCATGAAATATCAATGAAAAGTTTATATATATTTTAAAAAAAACAATGTCTTATTTATGAACAAAACAACAAATTATTGCAACTTGTGGAGTGTATCAAGAACAAATTATAAAAATATGGAAAAAAATTGTTTAAATTTAAAAAGCAAATAAATAATGTGAACGCCTTGAGCAAAAAAAAAGTATGTTAAAAAATATGTTGAAGATTCTTTTGTAAACATCTTGTCTGTATTTATTTTATCTCTTGTTCCAAATTTTTTAATTTTTTATGTAATTTGATTTTTTTTACCACAGAAGAGACCTAAAAATTAGACTACATTTTCTTTTATTTTTAGAACCTTATCAGTGACTGTGTTAGATTTTATTGCTGAGGAAATTAAGAAAAAAATAATTTGATGCATGTCTAAATTTTTGACATTTTTTTTTTATAATGTAGAAAAAGATCTTTTTGTGTGATTTCACTTTTAATGTAGAAATTGAAATTAATTTATTTTTTTGGTTTGAAAATCTCGCTCGCTTTTTCAGTGATTTTTTTAGCTGCTGCAATGAAAGCCTGAGAAGCTCGTCCTTAGATACAATTCCTATCCTCTTTCATTATTGAGTCAGTCTACAAAATTCTTGCACACTTTAGATCGATTTTTTTAAATATAGAAATTTTTTGAGTAAAATCTTTAAAACAGGTTAGGATTCTGCCGTAATGGTTAAAAATGACAGAGTATTTTTCTGCAGTAAAAATTTAAATTTGGTCAGTATGGCTCCGGCACACCTTTTAGATTAGGAAAATTTCATGAAATCAAAATTCACATCCTTTCTCAAACGTTTTGCATATGTCTATCTTATTCTTTCGCACTTTAAATTCGATTGAGCTAAATTGAATACGTTGTGATGTTCAAAAGAAGAAGAAGAAGAGTGTAAAAGAATGAGATAGATGTATGCAAAGTATGTGAGAAAGAAAGGGACTCGAATTTCGACTTCATGAAATTTTTCTGCACTAAAAGGCGCCGGACCCAGAAAAATTCAATTTGGTAAGCAATTGAATTTAGTCCGTGAAATATTTAATTTTGGTCAGTTATACCTCGACACATCGTCTAGATTAGGAAAATTTTATAAAATCAAAATTCATATTTTTCTCTCTCAAACTTTTTGCATAATCTATCCTACTCTTTATGGCTTCGGCGCACCTTTTAGATCTGGAAAATTTAATGAATTCGAAATTTGAATCATATTTTGCATATATCTATCTCATTCTTTCACACTCCAAATTCAATTGAACTAAATAGAATTTGATTTGATGTTTAAAAGAAGAAAAAGAGTGCGAAAAAATGAGACAGACATGCAAAACGTGTGAGAAGGAAGAACATTCGAATTTTGACTTCATGAAATTTTCTTGACCTAAAAGGTGTGCCGGAGCCATTAGCAATTAAAATTGGATTGTACTAAATTCAATTTGTTATGATGCCCAAATAAAGAAGAAGACTGCGAAAAAGTGGCATAGACGAATGCAAAACGTTTGGGAAAGAAAGGCATGTCAATTTTGATTTGATTTGATGCCAGAGTTAGTATCAATGAAAATTGTTGTAAGAAATTGTTGTGAAATTCAATCGGTTGAAATTTTACCTACATTTTTAGACTGAAATCAGATATATTTGTTTATTTCTGTCAAATCAAAATTTAAATTGAATTTGAAAATGAAATTTTATTTTCAATTTCCATTTCACAGAGAAAGACAATATTATCTGATTTCGGTTTGAAAGAGTAAGAGGTAATATTCCATTCAATTGAATTTCACTAAATTGAAAAGGTGTGCCAGCACCATTTTGGAATTTCACAAATTTTTTCGTTCACATAATTATTTGTAAGAATATTACTATATATTCTATTATATTAGAATATTAGAAAGAAAGGTAACAAGTTTTTTCACAGTTGCTTTAGTGCTGGGAAAATTAAATAATTTGTTTTGCATTACCAAAATGACCAAAACTTACAAGATCATTGCTTTGCTGTTAAAGTTCTAAATTGAGTGCCATTAAAATTTGTTTTTGTACTGACCAAGTTTAATTTTTCATTTACAAAATACGTTTAGTGAATAGAAAAACCAGATAAATCCAGTGGAATTAGATCAGTCAACGAAAGAAAATAGATTAGTAAAAAAACAAATTTCGTCTTAAGGATATACTTCAGTCGAGATAGAATTAACTGTTCCTAACTGACACTTAGCGTAGCAGACTAACCAACGTGAGGTTAAACGGTATTATCGGGAAATGATACGTAGAGCTGTAAACGAAAGAGCTTACATCCACGGATAAAGAATTATAAAAGAGTACAGAGATACAGAGAGTTCTGTTTAAACTGATAAGCCTGCGAATTCACTCGAGTGATACAGAAAAATTGTATACCTGCAGGATATATCTTTGGAATAAGTTACAGAAGCACCATGAAGTATGCAAAACATTTTTAGCGCCAGAGGGTCATGAGAAATGTAAGAAATGCATTGCAAATTTACCGCGTGAAAAAATGCATACATTTTGGGCCATTTCAGAAATTATTTTATAAATGGCTCCCAATTGATGGCTATTCATATGTAAATCATTCAGTCTGTTGTCACACAATCCGGAACTCCCTATATAAGTATGTAACACTATTAACTCTCCCGTATATTTTGGGACTCTGGGTACCTAAAAGAAATAACCCAATTTTTGTGGACGATTACAGGCTAATAGGTGTCCAAATCTGGAATAATTTTGTAGAGTCTCCTGTAGTTCCTGAGCTAAGATAGTTTTGGTCAAAACACCGTGAAATTGGCTTGCTGAATATGCAATACCCTAGACAGATTTACGACTTAAGAGACAGATTAGTCAGAATCACAAACTGATGGAAATGCAATTTAATCATTATTTTGGTTATAATTACGTTAAGCCGTCTCTCGGCTCAAGGCGTAAGTACGTCTAGGGCTTCACGGTCTGGAAAGAATGAAGAAAGGATAATGAGGTTTTTAAGTAGGTTTAAGACAAGTGACAAAAAGTAAAAGAGGAATCAATGGGGGTTAATGTAATGATACAAGGTCAGCACAAATTGTAGTTGCTCAAAAACCGTTTTAAAAGAAGTAAGTCTTCAGTACAGTAAGCATGTAAAACTGATAGAAAAATGAGTTTTAACTTTAAAAGATATACTTCGGTAGAGAAAATATTTACTGAATAGTGACACAAGTCCCAGGCAGATGTTTCATTTTCCATTTCTGTCTCAGTTTCTCATGTCCAGAAGTCGAATTACAGTCAGGTTAGAGGGCATTTCAGCTTTAAAAGGGCAATCCATGGAATCAGTGGCAACGAGGTTCTATGTGGAAAAAGCCAAAAAATAGGTACTAAAGAACCTTGCAAATGATGAAAGATGTACTGCTAACTATGTACTAATCTCTAAATATACTTGTTTTAGTTGAAAATTACAAATTTGCAAGTTTTTCACATGAACGTCGTTATTTTTTTTTTAATTGACGTTCGAATTTGAGGTTTGAGAAGTGTCATTTATATTCCATAAACCCCCCAAACGTTCATATTGGAGCAACTTGATTGTAACTTTTGGAGTCAAATTAACGAGTGCAACCGGAGAACATTTTTGATGATTACTGTTTGTATAATGTGGGAGCAATGCGAATTAACAGTTTATTTAAATGAGGAATTGATCGGTTTATGAACAAAAAGAACTGGAGTGTGCAACAGACTGTTCGCGAGGAGCTAATCCTCCACCCTCAGAGGTTCTGCTCCTGGGAAGGAGACTATTGTTTCGAAAGAATGGAAAGTTTGACAAAGCAGAGCCTTTATTGCTTATGGCGGGTTTTACTGCTTCTAGTTATCCTAGTTTTACCTTCAATTAGGGTTGAAGCTTTGGATGTGTCTTCTCCATACTTACAGTTTACGGCCAAAAAAAAAAAACACATTATTAAGACAATTTGATGTATTATGATCAGGGGCATGACATTTCCTATGTTTCTCATATGTTTCTAGCGAGCCGAAAAAACTTTGGAGTTTATACGGTATTTTCTGTCATTGTGGAATGAATTAGCAAAAAATACAAATACAATCTAAAAACCAATTTAATATGGAATTGACAACCGAAAACCCCAAATTGGCAACCTACGTACTTTCGGAGATATCTGGTGAAATGTGTACGAAAATAGGGAAAAATTTACACTGAAACTGGTCGCATTCTTCAGAGCTAATATCACCCCCCTGATTATGATAGCTCAGTATGATCTTGTGGTTCTTCGTAATCATTTTGTGACCAAAAACTTCCACAATGCCCTTATAATAGACTGTAAGTAATGCCGCAGTCCTATATGAAGTTAAAGTATTACGTTGTACGAGATAATTAGTGTTATCTATGGGTCCATTTTTAGTTTCAAAACGACAATGTTGATGGACTGATCTAGGCAGTAACCACTAAACAGTCTTATCAGGATACGCTCTTGAATTTAGTCTCTGCATTCAGAAATAAACTAAGATAGTGTTGCAGGCGATACCATTAAAGATTTATATCTTATATACCCTTTATAATTCAGAAAAAATAAAGTTGAGAACCAAACCTTAACAGCAAGAACCCAAAGTGAACTGAACGAAAAGTGAACTGAACCCGCTGATCCTACAATATTTTGAAATAAGAAGCCCCGAGGATGAATTGTCCATGACATAAAATGGTTTCATTTTCATTTATGAATATCTCAATAATCACGGAAGTTCTGTCAATCTGCGTTCCAATGGTTGAGTTTTAGGAAGACATATTTTCGTTAAGTTTAGCCTAGTTTGATAGAATAATCTGGGAATGGTTCTTACTTTTACTTTTTAAGCTTGAATCCATTTAAATGAGAAATAAACACGTGTACGGTGTACTGTTCTCGAAATTTAAAACTTCGTTAGGTTTAGTCTAGGTTGTCTAGATACTTTAGTTTGCTAATCTACAAGGTTTTTTTTAGGACTAATCCTTGTATTTAGTACATTTGAAGTAAATTATAAATATACAACACTTATCAGTATTAAATGGTCTTGGACGAAATTTATTAGTGATTTTAAACTTGTTTCGTTAAGTTTCTATCCGAGACACATTTTGAGAACTAAACATTGACGCAGAAATGCAAGAATTTTTGGACTGGCTCTGTAACAATCTTTTCCTCTTTAATTTACTTGATTGATCTTTCTTCCTTTGTATTCAATTTACAATGGCCTATTTTTAGTTGAATTTCTTTTTTGATCGATTCACATGATGAATTTTAGTGTTTGGTGTGTGCAACGAGAAAGCAAGAGGCGATTGATGAAAAATATTTAAAGGATAAAAAGAAGAAATCTAAAAAGTGTTCTGCCCACGATAAATGTTGTTGGAAAATGTTTTCTCTCTTATTTGTTGATTTCAGGATTCAAACAGCAGTGGTCAACGTCCACAGTCGAGCAGTCAGGGAAAAACGTACTGGACGGCTCAAAATTAAACAAATGAAAATTAAAAGATTAAAAAAACAATGAATTTTATTCACTTCCCATTCAAAAAAAAAAGATAACACACAATTCAAGAGTGTTAAATTCTTTTTCTTACTTCCTGTATTTTTTTTTAATATTTCTCTTTTCATTAAAAATTAAAGTAAAATAAAAAATTGTGCGGATTTTCTAAATAAAATTATTTGTATTCAATCTTTGATAATGACTCTTTTTTTTAAATTAGATTAGCTTGGTTTTTTCTGGAGATACAAAGGCGAATTTAAAGATGAAAAATTTATTGTAAGCACTTTCTATGGCAGTGAGAAAAACTTTAAAAAAAATATTGATACACATTTTTAAAAAGAAATTTTAAAATAACTAAAAATATCTTTCTGTTTTATCAAAATTCAAAGTAGAAAGATAATTTGTGTGAGTAAAATGGTAAACGGTAGCTGAAAATGGGAAGACGCACTTTTGAAAGAATTTTTGAGAAAAATTTCCCTCCAAAAATGCAGAAATTTGAATAACAATACGCAAAGAATTCACCAAAAAAACGATGCAAAATGACTTACTTTTGCAGATAGGAAATAAAAGTGAGAAAATTTAAAGAATTTAACACGCTCTACATGTTACAGCAATCCCCGTATATACACCATATTATTGTAATTTTTGCTGTTTTACGAGCGGACACAATTGATTAAAAAAAAAAACAGTAAACTTTAACTATATAAAATATGCGATTAGTGGACAATTGATTTGACTTCGGTACGAAAGAAAGAGATCAGACATGAAGTAAAAGAAGTTGAGAGAGAACGCTTATAACGGAGAGTATTTAATTAATTTTTATTTAATTAAATACTAATAAAATCGAGAAGCGATTGATGAAAATATTTAGTAGAAAAGAATCACTATTGATAACATAAAAATTCATATATAGAAATGGAAGGAGAAAAAGAATGATTATTATATTAAAAAAAAAGTATAGATAAAACAAAAGATGAAGATAAATAATTTGAGGAGATAAAATTGCATTATAGCAATTTCAATTAATCCCTTTTATTGTTTTAATTTCTCTTAAATAATTATTATTTTAAACAGATATTAACTTTAATGTGCTAAAAACACTTAATTTAATAAAAAAGAAGAAAAAAAACAAAGAGAAAAAAAGAAAAATACAATTAAAGTAACTATTTAGTGGAAATAATAAAGAAAAAAAAAGAGAAAAAGTAAATCACACAATTTTACTATGGAGATGAAAATTATTGATAGTAATTGATATATAGAGAAAAATTAAATAAAAAAAATTAATGATGGAAATAAAATTTAACACATTAAGAAAAAAAAATGTATGGATATATTAGTGAAGTGAGAAGAGAAGAAAAAATAATGAAAAGATACTTGAAAAAAAAATGAACACGTTTTTTTTACTGTTTATAAAAAAAAGGTATAATAGTGAACAAAATACATTAATTAAAAAGAAAAGCAAAATAAAAAAAAAACAATTACGTGAAAAAATGGAAAGATAAAATATGTGTAACGTTTCAAAAAAAAAAAAAACTTTTTAGAGTAAACAAAAGAAAAACTGCATTTTAACTCTCTAGAATGGCAAAAGAAAAATTTAAAGCAGTGGAGAATTTAGTATGTGAGAGGAATAAGGCAAAAAGAAAAACCATACGAGATGAGAGAAATTTTTTCATTATGGAAATGGACAAGATAAAATAAACACAGAGAAAGACTTCAAGAGATTTTCTTGAATTTCAAAATAGGTTCTTGTGCATTCAGTTTTTCGATTGGTTTAGTTGACTCCGTGGTTGCAATGGATGTGGGAAAGTAAGGCACCGAAGGAACGCATTACTTAAAGATGTTTATGGGAAATTGATTTTTTTCAGCTTCAACTTGGGAAAGTTAGCAAAAAGGAGGACTTATCTCAAAATGTTTGAGATAATTCACTGCTCTTTGAGATGACTTCTAATCTTGAAGGGAAGGTTTTCAGGCTTCGCATGTCGCATACACTCTGACATCGAATACTCCATATTGGCTCCGTTATATAACCTTTCGGAGAGTCCAAGCTACTCCATTTTCCACTATTCAAAAATCGAAATTCGAAATTTGCGCTGTGGTTCTTCCATTTCGAGTTTCGATATCTTGAACCTTGACACTTCAATCGTCAACAATGTTTAACAACAGTGTGTAAACTTAAAAAAAAAAGTGCTGCAAAAAGTGAATTTTTTGTGTAATTTTGTGGAATTTTAGGATGGAAAAAGTTTGAATTGCAATTTTATTAAAATAAATGTACATTTCATGAACGTGCTCACTTCCCAGCGAGCACCGAATGCTAACCGATTTCAATTCAGCTGAAAATATTTGTATTTTCAGCTGAATTCTGCTAAGCTTTAATGAAAATTCGCGAGGAAGTGCCATTTCCATATACAGTTAGACTCTCCCAAATTCGGGCATTTGGGACCGAAATGTCAACCGAATTAGAGACAAATTCGGGCCACAAATTGTTTTAAATGCAACGATTTTTTGTTTACCTGCATACTCATATTGAGTTTATATGCTCATTGGTATTATAAATTTCATGAAAACCTCTTAATAATGCAAATTCACATCAAAACTAAGACAAATCATGACAAATCTGAGCATATTTGCTTCATTTGATAATCATAATCGAACTTGAAAAATGTCAACAAACTTTTTTCGAATTTAACTGCCGCCCGAATTATAAAGTAGCCCGATCTTAAAAGAGCCGAATTACTGAGAGTCTACTGTATTTGGTTAGGACTGTTTGTACAGCGACTGCTGCACGGTTAGCACATTTTTGCTGATGGATTCAGCACGCATATTTTTTCGGCTTGAACACGCATATTTTTTCAGCTAACTGTGCTCGCTGGGTTTCGTGTAACTCGTCGGTTTAAACTTTCGAACTTCCAACGGGTTTTTAGGTAAGTTCACTCTGATATATGTACCTTCGAATCGGTAAAGGAAAAACCTCAACCGGAGAGAGTTCTCAAATCGGGAAGGTTATTACTGAACGATAGGATTATGCCTAAGCTATTTGAAAAATTGATGCTATATCTAAACTAAATCCTATTTTGACTGTGAAAGGACTCTGACCATAAGTTTGAATTTAGCAGAGTTCGTAGAGATAAATACTACAACAGTGACTACAGTAGAGCAACTGCATCGATTTGTAAAGAAGATTCATAACGCTTTTGATCACAAAAATATTGTTCGGCAGTAATTAATTAGATATTGGTGAAGGGCATGCTAGTCAGCTCATATCACGGAGCACCAATGGTTTCCTTAGCAATATGGGCTGGAACGTTTAAAGTTTGCCAATTAACATATTTGCAGCACATGGAAAGTGTATACAGTGTAGATGTGACCGATTTGACCTAAAACATTTCCTTCCATAACATCAGCCCTAATGCAACGCCGCTTTAGAAGTTGCAGCACAATGTTTCACGTAGAATTTCCTTTCTCGTAGATAAGACGATAACACTATCCCTTCTGACACAAGGTAAGGGGGCCCAGCGTTGAGCTATTAATTAACACCCAGCTTTAGGCACTTTTTTAGCCCTCATCCGCAAGATCTGAGTGGTAAGTCCGAATTAAAGACTGGATTTTTCCACGTAAATCAATGGCGGTCGAATGAAAGTGTCAAATGCACCTCCTGATTTCACTTCCGAATATTATGCAAACAACAAAAGCTACAAGGATAATGACTTGTTTTATTTAACTAGTATTAACAAATTAACACTTTAGAAAAGGAAAAATCATTGCGTAAAAAAATTGTCCCCTAAAAAGCCCACGAAAAAGAAATAAAAACGTATTTTAGGGTTGTAGTTTGCTCAATGTTATTACTACACTCAGTCCCGACCTAATTTACTAATAAAGCATTGTAAAACGTGATTTAGTGTATTATTTTGTTAGTGAAATGTTTTGTGAATGCGATAATGGCTCAATGTTGGATTGTAATTCAGGTATTTCGCATTTTTCTGAAATTTTGACCACTCAATATAAATTGACTCCAAACTTATCTCACAGTATATGTTAGGAAAAAGTATTTAGACTAAAATCTAGTATATTTATCCCTCTTCACAAGGCATTCAGTCTTGTACATAAGGCACTCCTCAATTTTGAATAATATCGTGTAACACTTACAAGTGCAGAAAAATCCCATTTGAACGTGAGTGAAAGTGAGACGGAAGGTGGCTTCAATTCCGGAGCCCTTATGCCGGGGGTTAGCTTTCCCTACACGAAACACAGCGTTGCATATTTATTATTATTAATAAAATCTTAATCTTAGGAACTTCTTAAAAGTAAGGTATGAAAGATAGGGGTATTTGGATAGGGGATCCAGGCTATAATCCACGCTTACCTGGTCAGACGGGACATTACAAATCAGTGTTTTCATGGGGGATCTCAGTGGCGTAATAGGCAAGACAGTTGGCTCTTGGGCGGATACATCCCCAAAAAATAAAAGAAATACAGTATAATTTAGTGATTGTAATGATAAACGTATTGGAAGTCAGGTACTTCGCTAAGTTCCTTCAAATCATGATAGAAGTTAATTTGCCAGACAATATTAAGCAGAAGATGACATTAACTTTCACACAGATTTTCCAGAAAAACATGATAGTCACTTCAGAAGCCATTTCTTTGTCTGCAGCTACTGGTTTTTGGGATCCATTTGCACAACAGATAAGTGTTTTATAAGAAGCCAATTCTTTCGTTTTATTTTTTTAATAATTTCATTTCCTAGAATGAAGTAAAAAAAATTTCCCGCAAATATGTTCCGTAGAGGTAGATTCAGGAGCAGGGAACAGGTCAACATTAAAAACCCGTGAGAATTAAATAGCCGTTGTAAGCATCTCTATATAAAGTTCTCAGTTGATATGAATCATATTTTCGAAATGTTTCCCAACTTGACTACATTAAAAAAATAATATTTATAATCTGAAATAATTTATTACTTAAAAAGTTTTATTAGACGGATTTTAGATTGGAGCTTTAGCCCAGTTCCCGAAGGTTTCAAAATTCTAAATAAAAATCAATTTTACTGATTTTACTGACTTAAATGTATTAAATCATTTGCCTTTAATATCCAATTCTAAGCCAAAATTTCTTTAAAAAAAAAATTGCACTGATAATAAATAAGAGCAGTTAAGCCATATGGCTAAACCTTATACAAGCTTTAGACCTAATGCCCTAGACACACGACTTAAGCCGACAGGCGACTTAGTGGAAAATGTTGGAAATGCACTTTCACCATTATTTCTAATATTATTACGCTAAGCCGTCTATCGGCTAATCCTCATGTCTGTCAAGGCCCTAAGGTTAGCCATTTGCCATAACTTCTTTAAATTTTTATTATAGTTAAGATTTCTTGGAAAATTTTTACTTAGAGCTGTATATTAAAGATAAGTGTTCCTAGATCCAAAAAAAGCAATCAAAATAATTGCTACAGGGAGGTCCGCTTCCAAAGAAATTCTCGGGCCCAAAAAAAGCCAGCGAATTCGCTCCGATCACACAGAAAACTAGTGATAAGCCCAGATAAGCTTATGGTAGCTGAGATTCTTTACAGGTGACCTCGAAATGCGTGCAACTCGGGGTGCTTGCAACTCGGAATGCGTGAAAATTCGATTGCGAGTTGAATTTCGCAATCAAAATTCAAAATTTGGGCCCGATCTGACGAGGTCGGATTTCACCTAGGACCACAAAAGCTGAGTGTAAAGAATCTCAGATAAAATGCCTACTCATAGGAGGTCTTCGGACTAAGTTACGGAAACGCCGTGATGTATGCAATTCAAAACATTTTCGGCGCCAATTTTTCTGCCTATTTTCAGGGCCAACGGTTCATAAAAAATGCATTTCAAATTTGCCACGTGAAAAATATTTGCATACATTTAGGGACATTTCAAAAATTATTTTATAAATAAGCTCCTAATAGTAGGCAATTTATATCAAATTCTTTCAATCCATTTTCACTTAAGCCGGAACTACCTGTGTTTATAATTTTGAGTCTTTCGAGAACTGGGTTAAACCTGTAGTCTGAAAGCCGCATAAGGATAAAATATTTGGTGAATATATTTCCTTTTAAAAAACTATCAGCACCTGATATGCTCGCCAAAGTGAAAATTTCCAGGGAGTTAAAAGGCATTTTCCTATTTATTGTGACTCTTCGTCAAGTCCTTTATTGAGTAGTTAATTAACAAATATATTTATACTATAAATGGGTTACGTGGAGTGCAGGAGATTGTTGAAGGCAGCATATGAGGATTCAAGATCAAAAAGAAGTTGCCTCACTTGAGCCTCGGATAACTCATCGGATGCCTGCATAGCATTGAGCGTGCTGAGCCATCCGGACACCTTCACGCGTCCCTCAAAGTCCTCCGGAATGAGCGATAGCCGGGACATGGTATCCACCAGATCTCTCAATTCCGGATGTAGTTCATCCATTGCCTTGATCTCCAGCCTGAGCTTATCCATGAGCGTGATGAAGAGCGAGACAATGTCTGCGATGCATTTGCTGGTATTCCCCTTGTCGTCCTTAATTGTAATCGGACGGTCCTCCTTGATACGCTCCAGAGCAGCTGGACAGTCCAGTCGGAACTTTTTCACGAAAGCTTCTACATTGGGAAATTCAGCTCCTTGAATCTGCTTGAAGGCCACCTTGTACTGAACCAGGAATTTACTGCATGAGGCTGTGTACTCTTGCGGAGTGATACAGTCCCAAATGTATGCCTTCTCCAGGTTCTGCAGTGTATTTATCACGGCGTAAAGTTCTGCCATATTATCGTGTTTCTCACGTTCTCGAGCATTTCTGTACACCTTCACTTCCTCATACAATTCCGGTCGATTGTCCTGCATCGCGACTGTGTTCAAATTCACCTGGAATTTATGAGATTTCAGTAGAATTAGCTAATGCTCCTCCTGCCACTTAATCCTCCTCCCATAACTTACTATGTTGCTCAGAGGTTGGAAATGCAGAAAATCACAGAAAATTTACTCCAAAATCAATCTTTGTTTTCAGTTTATGATTCCACTTGACAGCTGACTCATTCATGCCGAAAAGCTCAATTCGGAACTTGAGAGCTTTCCGGAAAGCTTTTTGCGCGGAATATTTGAAAATGCTACAAGTTAACGGTCGTTAGCATGAGGTTCATGGGGTTCAAGGTGATGAAGGTATTTATTTATATTGATTTTTGGTTCGCAATTGAAGATCCTTGATCGTTCACTTGATATTCTGAGTTAGCTCAATTGCCCACGAGGCACCTTTCGAGGTCTTCAACAATTTTCGCCAGACTTCCACGACTTCCACTCATCAAGTAGCAAAATTTGAGGGATTTCAAAGGGGTAATCATTGAGTAATAAGTGTATTGAATATAGAATTTTCTTAGATAATCCCCATACAACATTTTAATTATTAATTAGCAGATTTTCAAAACATTTTACTTTGTGTAAAACAGTTTAAACTCATTGATATCATTTGGAATTCTGAGTACCCTAAAGAAAATATTGATACTCTAGGAAAACTATTTTTTGACTATTTAGAATTGACAAAAGCCTGATCCTTTTGGATGCTTTCAAACTAAGGGAAGGCTTTCAGTCATATCAGGCATGGATCAGAGTCATTAATCTTCTAAGGACGATTGGGTCACCGGTCACTACAAAAATGAAATTTTCAAGGGGTGAATAAGTGTCTCACAGAGTGAACCGTGAGCAGCGATCGGCAAAATTGTGCCAGTCCGGAGTTAAAAATCGACAGATCGGCATGACAATTAGGTAAAATCGGTTCGATATTATCGAAGAATCGGCAGATTTAAATATCAGTTCGCTCTTCTGCAGTATAGCGTTCGTTTAAACTCGTGTAACATCATAAATTTCATACAGACAGTTGATAAATTTTAATGTATCGTACTAGAAAAACTAATTTTTCCGTTGGATTTCTATGGAAAGTTTTTAGAATTGGCAGACCGGCACGAGATCAGCACAAATTGTGCACACAAAATTGTTCCGATCGGCACAATTTTTACAAAAGATCGGCAGATCAGCACTCGAATGAACCGTGAACGGTACAGTTATCTACCCATTGGAAATTTTTCTTACGGTCATTTAAAGTTGTGTATTGGTCTAAAAAGTTAGAAAAGGTGATTTTTTCTGACCCCCGATTTTTGATCCTCTCATGATTAAAGGGTTAATGGAATATGGAAGGAATATGAAGTATTCGAAGTCAGAATGTATACGAAGCCTGAAAAGGTATTTAAATCTAGGATACCTTGCTTAGGCAGTAGCCAGCGATTAATTCTTAGTCTAAAATATTTTTGATTAAAAGTCGTGAAAATGGTTCGCTGGATATTTTTCGATCTTGAAAATGCTAAGCCACTTCTTAAGGAACGACAAGAAGTGTGACGAGCCAATTAACTGATGAAGTATTTTTCTCCATTTCAACGGACAAAATAGATTAAATAAAATCTCTTTCTTTTCATCATCCCAGAATCTAAAAAAAGGCAACGATTTTCACAATTTCTTGATACATAAAAATCATAAAAATAGATTTGCTGGATTCAACTTTTGGGTGCTTTTTTCTAATGTTTTAACGTGAAATAGAGTTAATTTAAACAGTAAATTAACGTTCAAGCCAAATGTCCATGACTTTGGTGGTCTCATTTTTGGATGAACGGTGGAATAAAGTTATTCGTATCTATCAATAGATTTTTCCAGAAATACATGATTGCAAATTTATGTGATTGAGATGAGATTTGTTTGTAATAAAATGAAATATCCTCCATAATCGACTTCAATAAGTCGTATTTTGTGTAATAAGTAGCGCTTTTTTAGCATCCTGGAAACATTAGGTGGAGCTATCACTTATGGATTTGAACACTTATAGATAGCTTACAGAAATCTTAAATTTGTGATATAGTTATTTTTTAAAGTTTAAAATTTTTTTAAAGGGTAGAACTTGAAGATTTCTGTAAGTTGTCTTATTAGTCTATAACGTTTATAAGGAACGACTCCACTCTTATGTCTTAACATTCACATTACTGATCCATGTTTTATTAAAGAGAAGTTCTAGCTAGTTTATGGTAGTTCAGGATAATAAAGAATCGATTTAAAGCCGCACAATCTCGCTAATTCGAACGAAGAAATTGATAAATTGTTGTATAATGCAAAGCACTATTCTACGTTTTCATATACGAAAGAAAATTTAAACCTTTAACTCTAGAATAACTTTAATCTGTAGTACAAATAAAAGTTTTTTCACATTTTCAACCTTAATATAGGGCAAGTGCTCATAATTTTGGGAAGGGTTCTTATAAGCATCAATGTTCTAAGTTTGAAGTGCGATATTTTCAATACAAATAGATTTTTTGTTATTCTCTTTTCAGAAGGGTTGTTTAGAAACTTGGAAAGCTATTTATCGTCTTTGCTTTTCCTAAAATTAGTGTTAATACGTTTAAAAATGAATTGGAATGTAAAGGTAAGTTTGACTCTGATTTTGGACACCTTGGCTCTAAATTCGGACACCTTGCTTATAAATTTGGACAGCTAATCTGCCTCAATAGGATGCCCATTGTTCTCCATTTGAAGAACCTATTTTACCAAGTCTTCTCCTTATTTGTGTAATGACCTCTACACACTAGTGCAATTTGTGCCCATATTGAAGAGTTTTCCTTCACAAGTGTAAGGAATTTGCTTCAATATAGACATAAATTGCTCTAGTGTGTAGAGGCCATAAGGGAATCGTAGACTGTCATAAGTAGCCTGAAAACTTTCCATATCACTCATTAACCCATTCAGTCAATGTACCAGAAATACTTGAGATAGAGTGTTCATATTTTGGGATTAGTTTCCAACAGATTAATATATGAATCTTTTGAAAAGAAACAATTTTACCTATTATGGGTTAGCGGGGAGCCGCCTTCAAACACGTGTCTTAACGGTCACTGAATTTAAATTCTGTACATTAATTCATTACAAACTCTATTGATTTAGACAGAGTAACTATCCAAGAAAAAAAATTGGCAACTAGAATTCAAATCTGGAAAGAGATTTTAAGAGAGATTTTAAGCAAAAATTTTGCATGACGAAGCGAGAAAATAACAACAAAATGTATTTCCATCTCTGTCGGGCTATTTTCTCCAAATAATTGAAGGACTAAAGTAACTAAAAATCCATTCCTGACAGAAATTCGAATATCAATTGAATTGGAATAAATAATTTAAAATCACTCAATTTGCGTATGATGTATAATACCATGGTAAGGAATGGGTTAAAGTGAGGTGATTTCGGTACTCTAAGTACGCGGAAGAGACGAGTGGATCATATTAAAAAATAATAGAAAGGTTATAATATTTGATTAATTCGTTTATCGATTTAATTAATTTGGAAGGTACGTTTTGATCGCAACATGGTCCACTTTAAAGCAAATTCTTCTTCTAACCAGGTATTTTTAGCTTTTTAATAAAGAGTAGTAATTTTTATCTGTCTCTCTGTAGGGGTACAGTATCAAATTTCAGCCAGCTTTCAATTTCGGCCACTTACATTTTTAGTTTTTCTATACTCTAGTCTAGAGACTATACAATGCAAAAAATAATGTCTCTTTGACGAACCAGATGATGGGAAAAAGAATTTGGAAAAATTCCAAAGAAATATTACTCAAAGTTGTGCATATATTTTTAGTCATTTGAAAATGGTATTATAAGAATGATTTTAGAGAAAACAAAGATGATAAACTACAAAGTTCCAAGCAACATTTCAAGATTTAATTTGTATTATAAATATTACATTTAAAACTTAAGACTTTGATGCTTTGCCACAATTTGGTACAGTTACCATACTAGAAAAACGGAAAAATGATTTTTAAAAATACTAGAATTATTTTTAATTGAAAATTCCTGATATTTTAATTTCATTGCTACAAGTAAATTACAATGAAATTGAAATTCTTCAAGAGTAAAGCGATTTAAGTTGGACAATTCGCCGGTACAACTTGCACATGATTTTTTTCTTAATAAATACAGTACAAAATTTGTTTTTAAGCACAAGAAACCAAATTATAAAACTAAAGCATTAAAAATATATAAATAAAAATGAAGTACTAAATTTATCAAGAAAAAAAGCCCTCTTCCAACTTGTACCATTGTCCAACTTGTATCATGGTCCAACTTGTACCACTTTACCCTATATAGACATTCTAAACTTCAATCCTTAAGTAACATTTGTCACAAACTTTTTCCGCTGCAGACCCCTTTTCAGGTGAGCTTTTTTGCACGTTCTTTTGGCGGGTCAAAATCTCAATATATCTCTGAAATTGCGGAGGCAAATAAATGGCTGGCAAAAGTGGCCGTCCATGAGATGAAATCTCTGGGTTAGTGGTGTGCGATTTTCTTTGATCACTTCTCACCCAAGTGTCTGTCCCAAGCACGCCGTTTATGGAAGTTTATTTCCGATTTGGCGGGGAAATAATTTCCGACGCGCGGCGAAGATTGAGTGGAAAAAAAAGCTGCCCAGAGTTGATGGTCGATTGGAGAAATAAAATATTCATTTGTATGTTGTTTACAGAAGCAAGTGATTTTTTATATAAATGTATTTTTTCCATTTATTTCCGCTATCATTTAATATGCCTTAAAACTCAAAAATATGGACGGAAAGGAAGCATGAGGTGGTGAGGGAGGGAAAGCTCTGACCTTCCGGTAAATTCTCGCCACACGTTCAGGCTATTTTTAGTTCATCTCCTTTATTGTTTTGTTTACAATGGGCATCTCGAAGAAAAAAGCTCCGGAAGATATTTTTACACTAGCTGGAGTTTTTCCGCAATTTCCATTTGCTTCTGTTGCGTAGCGATGGAAAAACATACAAGACAAATTAACAGTTTCTAAGAATATCTTTTGATTGATAACTATTTATCTTGCGAGTTTATTTTTTTATTAGTTTTCAGCATGATATTCTATTCGGGACCTTTTAATAGCATAATTGTACTTAAGTGCTGTGAGTGTAGCAGACAATGAAGGAATTATTTTTAAAAAAAATAAAGAAATCTTCGAATACAAAGTATTCCATTATTTTAGAGAATAATGGCCAGCGAACAATAACTTTTGTTTGTAAACATATTTTCAAAATTTTCCATGAGAATGAGCGAGATGACTAGATCTATGTTTCATTCACTCTCATTGAAATGTCAAGAACATGTTTAGTAAACAAAAGTTATTATGCGTTGGGCATAATAAATGTTTTGGTATCTAATAAAAAAAAATTGGGAAATATATTTTTAAATTGTCTGAAAGGCATTTTAAGAGACTCTAAATTTATAATAAAACAATTGTTTTTCCAAAAATCTATTACCGAAATTTTATAGTTTATGAAATTCTATTAAAATTTAATCAAATAAATTTTTTTATGACCTGAAAAGTGAAATAATTATAAACTTCTAGTAATATAAATTAGATTTTACTACAATTTTATAGTATTCTAGTATGTATTCAGAGCTTTTCGATGTTCGACACTCCAATATTTGTGTGACAGCTGTCAAACACACACGAGAAATGTCAAAAATCTCCCTTTTTGGGATAAATCTAAAAATAGTTAAAATTTATTTATAGTGGGAGGTGGGGCTACATTGAGCGGTTTTTTTTATTCGCATATTTCTAAAGGAAGTTGGTCCTAGCCATAATTGAATTTAGAAGTTTAATTTGCGCAATTTAGCCAATATAGCTCAATATAGTCCCACCTCCTTTTCAGTATTAGAAGTTCAGTATTTTTAATAAATATGCAACAGGTATCCCTTATGTGAATAAGTACTCAAGGTAGGCTGAATTTCTGGTTCCCTGGATAACCTATAGGCTCTTAAGTGTTCCCGTGGGTCCCTTAAATTTCCATAGATTATCAAGAATTTTACTGTTGGCCCTGTGTATCAACCTTTGTCCTAATTTAACATAATTAATAACTCTTGAGAAACAGGATTAGGTATATAGGTCAAAAAATATCTTTATTATTTTTTATAGTCCTAAATTACATCAAAAATAAATAAACCTTTATATTTCACCTTTATTTATTCATACTTCTTGTTGATTTATTGTGGCTTACTAACCCTTTCTAAATTTTATTGTTAATTTCCATGAGTTCTTAAGGCTTTATCAGTGTTGGCAAATTTTCAGTAAGTTCCTAAAGATTTCCCGAATCCCCACGGAGTCTTTGTTGGTTTTAAAGTTTCCTGTCAGTTTCCACTCTGTCTAGTGATCTTCAAAATAGAGATTTATGGTGCTACTTCCTTGAAAAAAATGATAATTTTTCTCCTGAACATTTTTAGCGCTTCACTGTTCTCAAGGGCTTCTGCATTATCGACATTTCTTTGTATTGGTTCCTATCGAGATTGTTGGCCCTTCCCCAGTCCTCGTTGTGTTCCAAAATTACCAAACAGTTGTGACAGGAACCTACACAAAGAAAAGTCGATTATGTAGAAGCACTTGAGAACAGTAAAGTGCTAAAAAATGTTCATTTTTAATTGATTGATTTAGTGTTTAACAAAATCTGTTAATAGCGAATTAAAATCCTATGGGAGTCTTATACGGGCTTCAGATTCAGATCTGAGTTACCCACATGGCTTAACTGCTCTAATTTCTTAGCAATCAAGATTTTTTAGAAACTTTTTATTTAGGATTGGATCTTCACTGGGTGCTATTCCCATTGAAAAATGAACATTTTTTTAGCACTTTACTATTCTCAAGTGCTTCTGCATTATCTACTTTTTGTGATGATTCCTGTCTTTATTGGTTTGCCTAATCCTCGGCGTGTTCTAAACCCACCAAACAGATGAGACCGGAATCAAAACAAAGAAGAGACGGTTGTGTAGTAGCACTTAAGGGTAAAGTGCCAAAAAGGATATATTCATTTTTCATTAGAATAGAAATATTATTGAGGACAAATGATTTATTTTAGATTCTGAAAAAAGAAATAAAATTGGTTATTACAATAGGATTTTGAGCTTTTCGTGAACTGGGCTAAAAATCTAGTCTGTATATCGCTTTAGGCCTGAAGACAAGCTCCCTGTGATATCCCAGAGAATTAAGGAGACCGGTCATCAAATTAGTTAGGCAATGACTTTTTCTCTTTGCCTACAATTTATATCAAACATGATTGAATCAAACTGATAAATATTTTAATGAAGAGGAGGGATTTAATTATTCTGAATAAATAAGTAGAGGAAAGTGGGGCACCTTTGAATTGGGGCTCTTTTGAAATTGAGTTTTTTCTCCTATTTATTTACAAATGTAACTGAACCTTACTATCTTGTAATTTGTATTTTGTTGTAAATATTTTGTTGTGTAGGGGAAAGCTCGCTACCTTCGGACGATTTATGCTTCGCACAAATCATTTTTTTTCAATGTGTTATAAATGAATTTGCCCCATTATAATATTATATTTCAATAGCTAGTGCAATGCCTTATACTTTCAGAAAAGAGCTATGAGTGAAATCCATAAGGAACATAGAGAAAAAATTGAATTGTCCGAAGCTTGAATGGTCCTAAGGTAGCGCGCTTTCTCCTAGTTTAGTTCCATATAAAAATAGGTGAAAAAAGACCAATTTCAAAGGTGTTGCACTCCTTCCTACTTCGCAAAATATTCTTTCTAAGGAGAACTATAATACCCTACTGTCTAATTCTACCCCTGACTAATATTGCCCCGGTCTCCCCTATCTACTTTCTCAGGCTTCCAGGATAGACTGGTTCGAGTTCCCTGCAATGTTTTATTTCTTGGAAATTTGAGTCTCTTCCTAACGTCATGAGTTCTTAAGTTAAATTTATCTCAAGTTTATCAGAGATTGTAAAATATTTTTAAAAATTCTGCTAATCTCAAATCGTGAATCATGCGACTGATCAAATGGGCAGATTTGCGAAGGCGCCCTGTTCCATCCTTCCCGCAGCTCAATCCACCAAACGCACTTTTCAGGGCCCCAGTAGTGCGACGCGGAACCGCAAAAGTTCCCCTGGCTGTCAGCCAAGGATATTAGCTTTCGATCGGGACGCGAATACTTAATTCGCTGTCGGTGGGAAAAGTGACTCTCGCTGTCGATCGAGCGCCCACCAATCACCATACAATTAGCACAGAAATATGAGATAATGGGAAGGAATTTCATGATCAATGGCAATGCCAGCATGTTGGTTGTGACTTGAATTGGGTCTCGTGCTAATATTTTGTCACATGAATGATTCTGTGGTTGGTGACGAGGGGAGAAATTTTCAAGTACAGAAATGCTAATTAGATAACAAATCCAAATGGAGGCTTTCCTTGTTTCAATCTCTCGCACTTGACCTTATCATCATTCACAGAGATCGGATTGTATTTCCTCAACAACACTTCATATACTCTCGCCATACACAGCAATTTAATTGCACTCTTTATATGACAGATAAATCTTGACGTGTCCTTCCTCTACTTACTCACTTCTCCACCACATTAAATGCCTTTTCAACTTTTAATGTATACATAGCATATCTCTCTCGCCTCTTCATAGCACACCATAAATTCTTCTCTAGTGACACTCAAGAACTTCTACTTGAGGCACTTGAGGCTGCTCCAGCAAATCGACACAGCGATCGTGATTGTGCGGGCATTTATTGAAAAGTTATTAATTACAGCATCATTCTGTGAGAAGAGATCCATCTGGACTGACCATGACAGAGTGCAACAGCAAAAAATGACCCCGATTTCTTCAGCAACAACTCCACACCAGAATATTATCCTCCATCTCAGAATTGCATTTTCTGCAAACTCATACACTTTCCCAAAGTCAAGGATCGTTTTTTTTATCTGGTCCATGAGAACCAATTTGTAGGGATGGTGGAAGTCAAGATTTCGCTAGAGATAGGAACTTTGACGGGAGGAGGCCTAAATATTCTTTTGATCCTGAAGGACGTACTTGAAAGAACAAACAAGCTTTTGGCTTAGCCATGAAATTTTGGAAGGTCGTAGATCATTCAACTTTGTACTCCTTTCATATCTCCAATGAGCTTCTGTTGGATTAAACTCAGCTGCGTGAGAAGTAGCTAGACGGATAAGTGTGAATCGCTTAAGATCGTGAAATATAAAGGTTTATTTATTTTTGATTTAATTTAAGACTATAAAAAATAATTAAGATATTTTGTGACCTTTATACCTAATACTGTTTCTCTAGAGTTCTTAATTATCATAAATTAGGACGAAGACTATAAAGATGGCAAAAAAATGTTTGTCACCGAAACAAACGTGTCTATAATGCCTTTCAAGGTTTAACCCTTTAAGGACGATTGGGTCACCCGTGACCCATAGAGAAAATAATTTTTCCTGACTACCTGAAGTTATTTCTTTCTAATGTTTGTACATAATCAAGAAGTAGAAAGATGTAGGAATCTAGGATATTTTTTGCAAATCTCCAGCTATTTGCTATATAAAAAAATATTTGAGCTCAAAAATCACGAATTTTGAAATTTTCACGTTGGTGCTTGAATTTTAATATTTTTATTTCTAATTTTTTTAAGCAAAAACCTCTTGGGACTAGAAAATAATAACTATACATAATATTTCTCAACAAAGTAAAAATTGTAGTTTATTGGTATTTTCAGGAAAGCTTCATAATTTTCATGGGTCATATATGACCCAATCGTCCTAAAAGGTAAAAAACACCGAATTTGTCTCTAGTTGATTTTCGAAGATTTGAGGTTAGCCCAAAAAAATCGTTTTGTATTCTTGGGTACTCAGAGTCCTAAAAAAGGTGAAAAAGCCAAAGAAAATATTTTTAGACGATTTAATATTATAATAAATATTTATAAATACAGTACGTCTCCGATACAGTCTACTTCTAAAAATTAAAACACCGTGTAAAAATACCAAATTTATTGTCAAATTTTTAAACTATTGTTGTTAAGTAAGAACTTTAGACAATTTTTTAGGAGTGAAAGTAACTATAACAATAACTTAGAATATTGAAGATATGAATCTAATGCGTTGATTCTATTGCAATTTAAATTTAAAAAATAACTCTATTGATTCTGGATTTTAAAATTTAGACTTGTCACATTTTGCCCCAAGCTCCCTTAACTGAATGAATTCACTTCAATCAGAATTAAAAGTTATAAAAATTGAGTTTAATCCATTAATATACATGTTTATTGACTGCTTTTGAAATATCTTAATTAAGTAAATTCTGTAACTTTCTTCGAAGTAAATAATGCTATATAGATTGTTAACATTAGTGAAAGTATAATTTCAGCAAATTTTCTTCAGTCAGTCTATCAGTCGATCATTCAAAGTCAATCTGCTAATACTTAGTGCAAAATGCTTAATATATAAGCTATATAAGATATGTAAATTAGTGCAAAATTATGTATGTAAGATTTTGTGATAAGAATTGTTTGTAGCTTTCATGATGTTAACAATACCTTGTTATAATTTATTGTTCAAACTCAAATAGCGAGTAATAAGAACATTAGATAGTTCTTCAATTTTGTGATAGTTTTCAGTATCCTTATCATTTTATTTAAAATCTACTGGATTTTCTTAGATGCATCTTATTTCTTGGGATAATAGAGATGTCTCTTTATGTACGAGCATATGGGAGCGTAGGGTTGATCAGGTTAACAAATATTTCTTGTTCGATTTTTTCATACTAATCCTTTGGATGTATGTTAATATTGATTTTTCTTCTCAATAGGAGGAAGTGGGGTACCTTTGAATTGAAGAAGAACCTTTAAAATAGGCCTTTTCTCCTATTTTTAAATAAAACTGAACCGTAATATAATTTAGCTTATCGTATTTTAGCTTCACAACAAGTACCCACTTTTCCCTATATTGTGAGAAGTACATAATATTGTGATGATTATTAGTTCTAACTTCTGTTGCATTATTTCATTCGAATTTCTATTCGTGTTTGTAAGATCTTTCTTAACCTCGAGCATCAGGTCGAGCGTTCTGAGAAGTCTTATTTATTTAATTTATAGGATTTAGTGACTGTTCTCTTCTGCGAATTTGGCTGATTTTTTTACAATTTAAGTTTTCTCATAATATTGAAAAATCTATTAATTATTTATTAATAAAAAAAAAGAGATGGCAAAACGTCCCAGCTACTTTTAAAACATATTCGAAAATAAAAGAAATATAGGGGAAAGCGCGTAATCTTTACACATTTTATGCTTCGAATAATTCTTTTTTTTTTTAATGTGTTTTAAATGAATTTGGCCCATTGTAATTATTATATATTTTATTAGCAGGTCCAATGCCTCAAATTTTCAGATAAAGTTATGGGTGAAATCCATAAGGAGCATAAAGAAAAAATGGATTTGTCCGAAGCTTGAGTCGTCCGAAGGTAGCACGTTTTCCCCTATAGGGGGAGAAGGGTTAGGGGAATGTAGGCATGGTTCGCACAGAGTGAACCTTCAAACGATGCGAATTTTCTCTTTGTTTGCAAACAGCTTACCTACCATTTCTCATCTCGTTTCATGAGCTTAATAATGATCTATCTAATGGCTAAGAAATGACGAACTAGCTCTTTGCAAACAAAGAGAAAATTTGCGTTGTTTGAATGTTCACTCTGTGCGAACCATGCCAACATTCCCCTACCATTGAAACATGGGCACATTTGAAATTGTGATTTTTCTCTTATGTTTAAATTTAACTGAACTGAGCCATTTCATAATGCAATTTAGCTTTTCAATCTGTTTGTGCAGCTAAATTATATCACGATAAGGGTCAATTTTATTTAAAAATAGAGGAAATCCCTTTCAAAGGTGATCCACTTACCCCTAGTACTGTTCACGAAATAGTAGAAATTTTTGGAAAACTCATTCTTCTCCAGAAGAAGAAGGTTGAGTTTTTTTTTATCGTTTTGGGATCAAAATTTCACAGATTATGTTGCCGCGTCCGGACGGAGCTTGCCTTCGAAGATTTCCACTGAAGCTGAACGGAAATTTTCCGCACGGCGGTTTTGGAAATAAATTAAGAAAAACATGGTTTTGGAGGAGATGTAGGGGTATTGTAAAAAGAACAAAAAGACCGCCTAAGATAATGTCCACTTATGGGGAAGTCATCGAAGACCGGGAGTCAATAACCTCTTACCGTTTAACCTCTATAGCTCGGGAAAAAACTCAAGTTCAATTTAAAAAAAAAATAATTTCTGAAAAACTAATTCAATTATCGGTGCTCAACCGATTTGTTACTAATGAAAACTGATGCTGTCAGGGTCGAAAATTCAATACCTTTCTAAAAAATCCAAATTTAACCAAATCGATCAAAAAATGAGCCCTCCAAAGTGAATCGAACATTGATTTTTAATACTTAAAATGACGATTTTTCCGAATAAGGGCAAAATCACATTGACAGTAAAATGCTCACCGTCACCGTCAAAGCCCTCACCGTATTTCGTTGATTTACGCATTTTCATTGCAATTCTTACGCAAATTTTCCATTACGATATTACCTTGTCTCATACTCGGTGGCACTAGGTGAAAATGATATAAGAAAATTGAAGAAATAAAACGAAAATGCGATAAACGGTAAGCAAAACAAAAAACTGTAGGGTTTTTTTGCTACAGTTTTTCGTACAGTTTTATTGCTCACCGTTTATCGCATTTCCGCTTTATTTATTCAATTTTCTTATACTATTTTCACCTAGGGCCACCGAGTATGAGATAAGGCAATACGGTAATTGAGAATTTGCGTAAGAATTGCAATGAAAATGCGTAAATTAACGAAATACGGTGAGGGCTTTGACGGTGACGGTGAGCATTTTACTGTCAATGTGATTCTGCCCTAAGTTTGGAAGAAATGTTTGTCTAGGTTACCTCCAAAATATATCCAAAAAAAAAGAAATCCAAGAAGAAATCTATAGTTCCCTTTCCTTCGTTTCTGAAATAAACCAAAAAAACATGGCATTGGAGGGGGTGAGGGGGAAAAGTAAAAAATGTCTGGAGTCTGGAGATAATGTGAGTTTTTTTTTGAATAAAAAACACACATTACATAAACATAATGAAATAAAAAAAAATAAAAATAAATAAATAAAATAAAATAAATTAATAAAATTTCTTATATTTGAGTAAAGATCTCTACACACTAGAGAAACTTATGTCCATATTGAAGCAAATTCTCTACGCTTGTGTAGGAAAACCCCTTCAATATGGACATAAATTTCTCTAGTATGTAGAGGCCATAAAATCCATTAGTGATCTCTGCATACTAGAGAAGTTTATGTCCATATTGAAGCAAATTGCTCTACGCATGTGACTGTCAAATATGGACATAACCTTCTCTAACGTGGAGGGTCCGTAAAATCAAGTTTATTTCAATAATCTAATCTTATGGCTACTACACACTAGAGGAAGTTAAATCCATATTTGGTATTATTGAAGTAATTTTGTTTCAATATGACAACAACTCATGAAAATTTCTTATATGTAGGAGATTATGTTAAAAATTTTCAGGACATTTTGCTATAAATAATGGATTCCTATCAATAATGTCATATTTATTGTAATTTATTTATTTAAATTTTGCACAAATGTATGGACAGCTTAAGACACCTGAAACTATATAAAGAAACATCCATAATAGAGTGATCAAGTTAAACAGAATATTGTACTAATAGTGGCGCGTGTTCGATAAATTACTGTCAATCAAGCGTTGTGCGAAAAAGGGCCTCTCTTTTAATGTATTCTCAAGAACAAATCTAACATCAATTCGTGTGACTTTGGAATGGCTGTGAATTGAATTAGAACGATGTGCTTCGACAGAGAGACGAAGGAGAAATAGAATGTCCAATTGGGCGAAGAGTGAATGTCGATGGAATCCTACGTGAAAAGTGCAAAAATATGATTTATTCTTTCCACTTTATATCGTGTGAAAAATTTTCTCGAATCAGAGAAAATTGTGCTTAGTCAGAAAGACGATGATCGTGAGAAGAGATCACCCTGTTCTGTGGGGCGCAGACGAGAGAGACATTGCAAATGGGTCAAGTTCATACACCTTCTTTCTTCTTTACCCACACATAATTATGATCGTCACATATCTATAGTATTCTTCGCACAGTAAATTAATTCCACACACACTCTCTTCAAATAGTGTAATCGCTCGCAATGGCAATAATTGTATAACATTAACATTTCCACACGGCGATAAAAAAGCAAACAAGTGACTTAAAATCGTGAAATTACTAATGAGGAGAGACACATCGCAATCAATTAGAATACATAAATAGTATGAGTCACTTGTTGTTAATTCTGTTGGATTGCGCGGGAGGCCCTTTGAAATGGAGACGCCGGGTAATCACCTGGAGCTTTTTACAGTGATTAGGAAGATTTTTCTCAATGCTAAGAGATGATCATGTAATAAGAAAAACGCCGCTTGTTTATATGCCACTAAAATCACAGTCGGTGTACTTGAACGTGTGAAGTTTAAGGTCATGTATTTCCAACATTAGCAATATTTTGTGTATTTCATTAATTTCCTCATTTTTGTCGTAACGCACGCTCTTTTTTTCTCACCTCCATGCCTCCGTCCTATTTGGGCCAATGCGCAAATTGGTTACGTCGCTCTCTTGGAGCTGTTATGCACGCGCTGTGTTTTGTTATAAAAGAGAGTCAGAATAATAGCAAGAAATTAAATCCAATTAGTCTCAATTTCTAGTACTTTCCAACCCTCTCGTCAAATGGGGTAGGTTGCCCTCGTAATCGTCGTATGATCTATTTATTGCTGGTCTGGGTGGGAAATTTCCCCAAGAGTGCTGCAAGTATTTCCTCTTTTTCAATGAACTTGCATCAGAGTTGAAAAGAAATTTATTGTGATTTTTTTAGATTGAAGATTATGGTACTACTTGTATTTATTTTTGAATAAAAAGAACACTGTTGTCGATGCCAGAAATTTAGACACATTGCTCTCATATGCCAAGTGCAACATTATGTTGCAAATGTCCAAAGAACACAATGCTTAGTTTCATATTTAAAATTGATGAATTGGTTTGTGAAAGTAGGTAGTTATTTGATGAAACTGCAACAAGTCCCATAAAATTTAATAAAATCGATAAAAATCTGCAAATAAAAAATAAGTTAAAATTCAGGGTTAATATCCTGTCTATGATTATAACTATTTCCCGCCTTATGTTATACTTACTTAGGTGGCTGCAACCCCTTCACTTCCCCTTCAAGGATAACCGTATTATGTTATCCTTGATAAAATATAGAGTTTGAGGTTTTCTTATAAATTATTTCTAGGCATGATAAACACATCATTTCTCCTCGAAACGTCGTAAAGTGTAAAAGTGCGAAAATCAAGAGAAGTTTAGTGTTTCCGTCCATTTTCTGCTAAAGGATCAAAAAAAACAAGCATAACAATGCTTGTCTAGAAATCCCACATACGGGAAGGCCTAATTGCTCTTCAGTATGTTGCACTAGAATTATTATTATAAGAAGTTAAAGCATTCACACTAGTCAGACTGTGCATAGCAGTATTACATGTGAGAAGACTTAGTTCTTCAATGGAATTCTGTAATGCATTTCATTAAATATTATTACTCGTTTCCTATGTGGATATTTTTCCTTTACCTTAGCTCTACAAATGATAAGTTTATGATTTTAAAAGTTTGATTAAAACGTATATAGTTGAACTGTACGATTTTTTTGTAACATATGGCATATCTTCCACAATAGGGTAAGGGCTCGTTATTTTGGACAGGGTGCCTATAAGCATCAATGTTCCAAGTTTGAAGTGTGATATTTCCAATACTAATTGACTTTTTTTGTTACTCTCTTTTCAGAAGGATTGTTTAGAAACTTGGCAAGAGTTTATCGTCTTTGTTTTTACTATAATTAGTTTTAATACGTTTAAAAATGAATTGATATGCAGAGGTGAATTAGATTCGAATTTTGGACACCATGGCTCTAAATTTGGACACCTTGGCTGTATATTTGGGTAGCCTCAATAGGATGCCCATTGTTCTCCATTTCAAGAACAAATCTTACCAAGTCCTCTTCCTGTTCATGTAAGGGAACCGTAGAATGTCACAAGAAGCCCAGAAAATTTCCTTATCATTCATTAAAGTGATTTGACTTCGGTACACCAAGCACGCTCGGATATCGTCGGTTGCGTCTACCTCTGTCGTATCTGCATTTGTTTTGTATCTGCATTCGGTGCAAGCTACAATACAAATGTCCCCTCTTGCGTGAAAGGCTGACACAAAAGAAATGCAGATACGACAGAGGTAGACGCAACCGACGATATGTGCATTCCATGGCCTTTCCGGGAGCCTTTCAAGGCTTTTCTCACTACATATTGTTCGTAAAGATGATGCTTCTTTGTTTCTCCAGGCAATTATACTACCTAGTCATCACAAAAGTTAATACTTCACGAAATTTTGAGAAAAAAAAAACACCTGTCCAAAATAAGTAGTATCACCTCTCTTAGAATGTGAATCTCTTAGAAAAGTGCGCATTTTTCACACGAAAAACGTAATTCACAAGGCAAATCTCACTTCAGGTCAAATCAATAAGTCACTATAGATGTGAATCAACACAATATTCAACGAATATTTAATAATATCACTTGAAAACAGCGAAGAAAACTTGTTAGTACTTCACCAAAGCTAAATAAGACTGAAGTAAACACGAAGTTCTGTCATATTTCTCGTAAGCAATTGCTCACATTGAATTTTCAACAAAGCAATTTCAACTCAAATCATATTCAAAAATTAACGTATTTAGTGTTAAAATCTTCCAAAAAAAAAACAAATATTAAGATAGAATTCATTATTCATCAAATATTGGAATAAAAATCCATAATTTTGATCAATTTATTTATACTGTCCAATTTTATCCTCAAAGTGTCCAAATTTAGAGACTGTACAAAATTATGAGCTCTTACGCCATCTGTCGTTTTATTAGGAAGGTCGATATTGGTAAATCGGCGGCAATCATAACCACGTTTAAGATTACAAATTAAAGTCTTTTGCGTAAAGTAATGCCCTAGACACACTTAGGACTTAAGCCGCGAGACGGCTTAAGGTAATTATAATTAAAATAATGATTGGACTAAATTACCACCAGTTTCCCACTAAATAAGTCGTTTCTCAGCTTAATTTGATGGATAGATTAGTCAGAAACTGGTGAAATGTAATCTGATCATTATTTTGATCATAAATGCGTTAAGCCTCTCTTGGCTTAAGTTGTAAATGTGTCTAGAGCATAATACAGTTAAGGTATTTTATTAATTGATTTTTTACTCTAAACTTTACTGTCCTGCAATTGATCAAAATCTATAATCTATTCAACTCTAATCCGTTGAAACCTGTTGCCTAACAGAATTTCCTTCTTCTGTCCTTCTGCATCTAGCTCCACAACGCAGTAGCAAAGTGTGGGGCGATTTGACCATATATGGCTCGAATTTGTTGGGGTTGAAAAGTGAAGACATTATAGGGGTTATTCGCCTACAGGGTGTCCCTGACCATGATCATAAAAATCATCATCCATGCAATTCAGCAGATCGTGAACGATTCTACAAAACAAGTAATGTTTCAGGCAATTTGGGCTAATATTTTGGATGTTTGCTTCTGGTTTAATTAAAATAAATGATATATTTTTCATCGTCCTGCTTGCTGAATCTTCCTCCATTTAATTTGCTAGCTGAATCACTTTGTGACGCGATGTGAAACCTTAGGAAGATTCTAAAGTGCTTTAATACATGAAATGAAAAAAAAAGGCTTTAGAGTTCGTGGAAATGCACAAAGAACTTGACGATTTTCCCCCAAGGAAATCATCCCAAAAAAAGTGACTCAATATTAGAGGCATTTTCACACTACTCGTTTTTGCTCACTGGCACATTAATCAAGATGTGGTGGCATTTTAAGATTATAACACAAAACTTTTGAATGGAGGAGAAAAAGGTGCGTTTTGCCAGTTGGAAATTTGCTGAATGCCATTGACACAAATGTAGCGAAAAATCTTTGGCAAAAATCACCGAAATTAAATATACATCCCAATTGAAGTTTCTTATGTACAAAGTTTTTGCGTAGTGCCACACAAAACATCTCACTTTTCGCGAAGATGAAAGATTGAATGACCAAAAACCACACATCAAGGCAATTTTATTTGCACACTGAATGTGCAATTTATCATACAATTTTCAACTTAGATGCTCTTGTCCGAATTTACAGATATTGCAATTAACTGAATTAACTCAATTTATATCTATATTAATATATTGCTTTAATGTGTACTCGTTTAATCTTTAAAGTTTATTTTGTTTGGGTGTTCTTCAATTCTTCAGTTTCGAATGTAAGTTTCTAACATTTACAGTTATAATCGTTAAATAATTGCACGTGTGATGATCAAGGCTGCTATTTTTTTCATTACTGAAAAATTACTTAAATATTGGGGTGTTAAATTTTAAATATTATCATGAAGTATCATATTTTATACGTTTTTAAATCTTTCACTTAAATCAAATATTCTTTTAATCTTAAAGTCCTTTAAAGGCAAATCTACTGGTAAAGAAAAAATAAACGTCTGCCGCCGTCTTATCGTTATCAAACAAGTGAAGTTCCTCAAATACTTTTAGGAAGTAGGGCAAAGTGGTACAAGTTGGAGGGGGCTTTTTGTCTTGATAAATTTAGTACTTCATTTTCATTTGTATATTTTTAATGCTATAGTTTTATAATTTGGTTCCTTGTGCTTAAAAACAAATTTGTACTGTATTTATCAAGAAAAAAGCCATGTCCAACTTGTACCGGCGAATTGTCCAACTTGTAACACTAATTCCAAATTATATCACTTTACCCTATAGATGAGATTTTTCTATCCTGAAATTTATAATTTTTTTGAGTACATTTATTCACAATCTGTATTGTTATGCTATAAGCGAAAAGCAACTAACCTTAATTAGGAAAAATAAATTATTTTATAGAATTTATTATAATAAAATTGATTGTTAAATAACTGGAATTTATCGAGATTATATATTACGATTACATTGAGTAAACATCGGAGAAAAATCGTTCTAATTCGGACTTCACACAAAACTTTTTTATATTCTAAACATTTACATTTTGAATTTAACTGTCGGTCGTTTATATTTGAGGAACTCTACTATATTAATAGGAAAATTACCAAAGGGCTTCAAGTTAATCACCAGAGTTACTATAAAGTTTCTGAATCAAAGTGTATCCTCACGTATGGGCAGTTGTCGAGATCCTGAATGCGCCATCCTTCGAATATTGCAATTTTTCATTTTTTTATAAAAGGAAAGATTTTATTTTTTAAATATAAACTAAACTAATACAGCCACGTAATCTTTTCTAACAAGAAACGATATTGAATATTTAGGACATTTGTTTTTGAAGAATCCGAAAAAATGCAGTATTCGGAGGCTAGTGTATTACGAAATTGAACATCTTATTCTAATTAAATGTATCATTCCGGTTAAATTTCGAAAATGAAAATCCTAAATGGGTCTATATTCCGAATACCCAAAATCCTGAAAAACCGAATTCTCGAATGTGCCGAGATCCTAAAAAGTCAAATTCGGTTTATTGAGAAATTATAACACAGGGAATTTCGTGAGAGCCAGTTGTAATATCTCAGAAACTAACTTAGGCCCTTGACGCACTTACGACTTAAGCCGAGAGACGGCTTAGTGGGAAATGATAGAAATGTGGTTTAGCCATTGTGTCCAATATTATTACACTAAGCCGTATTACACTATCTCGGCTAATCCTCAGGTCTGTCAAAGCCCTTAGCTATTTATGAACGAGCTTAGTCGCTTCTAAGCTATTAGTCGTAGATGAGTCCAGCGCACAAGTTTTCAGCTATAAATTATTCTCTCAAGATGTTTGATTTTGAGGGTATTCGGAATTTTAACCATCAGGGATTTCGATCCATTTGGGATTTTGGCTTTTCAGGATTTTAGTCCATTTCGTATTTTGGCTATTCGGGTTCTTCCCTTTTCGGGATTTGAGCTTATTCGGGAATTTGTCTCTTCTGGATTTTGGATTTTCTGGATCTTGGCTTTTCGGGATGTTAGGCTATTCGGGATTTTGGATATTCAAGATCTTGCCTTTCCGGGATTTTATTTCATTCAGGAATTTGTCTCTTCGGGATTTTGGCATTTCTGGATCTTGACTTTTCGGAATTTCAGAGCATTCGGAAATTTATCTCTTCGGGCTTTTGGCTTTTCTGAATCTTGGCTTTTCGAGACTTTGACCCAATCGTAATTTTGGTTTTCGGAATTTCGACCTATTCCGGTACGAAAATATTATGTTTCCTCGGGATTTTGGCTTTAGCAGCATATTATTTACAATAAAAATCATTATTTCCATTTTTCGTAATTTTCTTGTTATTTTGCTGAATTGACATGAAGCTTAATCTTTTAAGAACGAGTGTATTACTGACGGTGGACCATTCGTTCTCAAAGCATTGAGAATTAAAAACGGAATATACTAGTAATGACACACGCGAAAGAAAACTATTCTCTCAGGAGGAAATCGATGAGATTTTTAAATTAAACTTGGACTAAGTCCCAATCTTAAATAAATTGAGAAATGCAAGTTTCGGAATCTTATCTTTTGATGAAAATTGACCATAATACTAAAGGTATCCTTCAATGGTCTTCTAGACTGGAAATTTATCTATTTGTCGCAACTTTCCCAATTTTTTAAAGCAAGGGTTTTGAAAAATCATTACTAAAATAGTTAATTTCATTTAGAAAAAATAGACATTCAGGGTTACACGAGAGTCATAAGACCGCTTTTGCATAATTTTTTAGTTAATAATTTTGACCCCTGGGTCCTGAGTCAGGCCAACACCAGTAATTGGTTGTAACGCCGGATAAGTAATTTTGACTCCGAAGTTTTTATTTGTAAATATACTTCTTTTTATTTTATTTTATTTCTTTCTTTCTATTTTATTTGTAAATATAATGTGCTTCACTAAAAGAATAAATAAAACAGGAAATGTATAGGAGTTTAAACTTCTAAAATGTGAGTTTGTGCAATTAAAATTCAGAAATAAATAATGACTAAATCACAGGTACTACAAGAGGGTCAGGATTTATCCGGTTTTCACTCTCTCTTTCTCTTCGTCCCCTGACCAGAAAGCCAACATCAATTTCATTGACTCGGAGTTGTTTGCTGCCCAGTGCGTCTGTCTCCAAAATAAGAGAGAAGTTGTGTTATGTGGAAAATGTTCTTGAGAAGTGTGTCTCTCTAGCGGGCAACAAATAGCATAAGAATAAATCAATGACATCGAGACTTGATCACTGCAAGGTTCTCACTTTATTGCCTCCAATACAGTGGTGGTCGCATATGTGAACAACTGCACCTCTAAGCGAATTTTAATGATTTAACAACGTAAATTATCTCGTCTATATTTAGGTGAATAATTTTCGCATATATGCGATGATCAGAGAGATTGTCACCTCGCTTTGAATTTCATTTGCAGGCCTCTCAAATCCTCATAATACCCATCTTATTCACTTAGTCATCAATTCATCTGGTGAAGTACGTGCAAATGATCTATTGAGTGTCAATATGACACGCTTTGAATCATCACCAGCAATTCTTCATCAATTGTTCCAACAAACCACTCTCTGAAGGAGATCCTGGCGCAATATTTAGGTTAATTGGTGCGCGTTTAGTGAGTACAATGCTAAAGTAAAGAAACTAATTTTGCGTTGTCCTAAGTTCTTGGGGCTAAGCAAATAATTTATTGCCCCTCAAAATACCAGAAAATGCAAATAACACATAGTTATTGTGCCATGTGGCCAAGTGTTTTGTTACATTTGGTACACGAAAAGTAAACTTTTCTATAGAAAACAAGATGATTCTAGTTTAATCTATTCAATTTTAGTATCTAGAGCAAATTTTAGAACAAATATTTAAGAAGTATGGTAAAATATAGGGTAATAAGTATAAATTTATGCTAACCTCTAATAATTTCCAATCGTACCATACTGAGTAATTAAGGAAATATATTTTATTAAATATAAATATTAGTTGATTCTTGAAATATTAATAAAGGTTAATAAATGACAACCCTATAAAAATGTTTTAATATTCTATTTTAAATAAAGATCAATAATTTAAAATTATGACAATTGATCGCCGTTTGCACAGTTTTAAAAAAATAAATTACAAAAAACGCTTGATTAGTAACTCAGCATTCAGTACAGGTACCAAAAACCAACTTGATGGAATTTTAGTGAAAGAATTAAAGAGCAAGATGATCTAAAGAATAATTTATTTAGAATAATGTATTAATATAATCCTAATTTTCTGTATAGTATTTGTGATTTATGGCAGATCAAGTCGAAATGTTGAATTATCATTTAGGTATTACATTTATTATTACTGTATTTTTAGTATCAATCATTTCAATATTTTTCTCTTCAACATCACTTTTGTTTTAAAAATTTTTTAAATACGAGAGATAAATTCCTATATTTTCAAAAAGATTGAAAGAGAATTAAAATTATTTATTTGTATTTGTCTTTGTTAAATGTACAAACGATCAGTACATCACGGAATTTCAAAGGAAAAGTTTAGAAAAACTTCTTTTGGTATAGGTTACTAAGAACTTTATAATTTTCTTTCTAAATAATTTTGATCATATTTATCTTATATTTTTAGTTTTCGTTAATTCATTAGAATTAAAGTTATTATAATTAAATTTCCAGACTTATTCATTTTTTAAAGATTATGGAAGGTATATTAAAATTAGATACATTTTCGGCACTTCCTTATAGAATTTCCTGGACTCTTAGTTCAAAATTCACTCTTTTTAGTACTTCAAATAGTTTATCTAATATATTCATAGAATTCAGGTATTTTTCCCCGGAAATAAGAAAATCTACGAATGGGCTTCAGACTTAATGTTTAGCCCAGTTTCAAAAGGTCTCTATCCTAACTTACATGCACGCACATTTAGAGTTTTTTTTTTAAATCTAATGGATCGTTGGCTCTTAATATGTAATCTTTTGTCAAAATTTTGTAAAATATTTTGCCCAAAATAAATTAGATAAGTTAAGCCATATGGCTAAACCTTATGCCTTGGACACGCATACGACTTAACCCTCTATCAGGTAAGACCGTCTCAAGGCGGTCATCACAAAAATCATACAGTGGGTGTCAAAAGTTTGTTACGTCATGTATGTTCGGGAAACCAGGTGGGACAAAAGATAGAAAAAAATACTTTTTTTAAATTTTTCGTTTTTTAAATTGGTTGCCTGTAATCCGTAGACCTTATTAATGTATTTTATAAATAATAATTAATCTTATTTTAGATGAAAAATAATTGTTTGCCAAAAGTTGATTATTTTTCATGCGTTAAAAGTTTGTTACGTCAAAAGTACCTCAAAAAGATGAAATACGTGCAACTAACTTCTTTTAATCCCGTTATATTTTGAAGTTATGTCATTTGGCTTTGAGACTTTTGACTCAGGAGGTTGATAACTACATTGTAAGTGTCTCTGATAGTGACCCCATGATATCTGTTCCAAAAATTCAGAATCAGTTGGTTTGTTGAAAGGATTTAGCTCCCTATTGTTACAAAAATTAAGCTGAAACTGAAAAAATGGCAAGAATGGTTGAGTGACTCCTGGGATTTCATAGGTAAGCAAGTCCAATATGAATAAAATTCTACTTAAAACACGTTAAAAAAGTTAATTTGCAATATTTTAACCACATTAGTCTTGCCTACCCGTGAAATCTTAAGAGCCAGCCAAACATTCTCACGATTTTTTCCAATTTCAGCTTTATTTTTGTAACAGTAGGGACCTGTATCCCTTCGGTAACCAACTGACTCTGAATTTTTGGAACAGATATCATGGGGTCACTATCAGAGATACTTACAATGCAGTTATCAACCTTCTGAGTCAAAACCCTGGGTCTGGCCAGTAGCGTTTTCCACATGTACTTATGTTTTATTACCATAAATTTTGACGATTTTGTACATCCTGTAGGGATTTTCCCTCCAATACAGAAAATTTATGACGAAGATTCATTACGGCAGTATTTCGGGACAATTTCTATTCTTATTTTAACTTCTTGTAACTTGCCATTTTAACCTAAATTTTAAATTAACAAAAAACATTTTATTTCTTATTATTTATCTTGTTTATATGCATATATTGACCATTGAAAATTTTGAAAATGTGCAAATGTACTATTTGCTTATCAAATAACATAACTTCAAAATATAACGAGATTAAAAGAAGTTAGTTGCACGCATTTCATCTTTTTGAGGAACTTTTCCAATTGACGTAGCAAACTTTTGACGCATGAAAAGTAATCAACTTTTGGCAAACAATTATTTTTCATATGAAATAAGATTAATTATTATATATAAAATACATTAATAAGATCTACGGATTACAGACAACCAATTTGCAAAAAGAAAAATTTTAAAAAGTAATTTTTTCTATCTTTTTTCCCACCTGGTTTCCCGAACATACATGACGTAACAAACTTTTGACACCCACTGTATTTACTGTGATTACAAAGTTTTTATTAATTTAAAATTGCTTTTGTGCATTTAGTTATAATCTTACTGACATATCTTCTGAAAGTAAATGCAAATAAACACATTAAATGTGAATTTAAATACAGTAAAAGTGTCTTTTCGATATGTGCCTTGACACGTGGTAACTGTTAGAGGGTTAATTCGAGAGTCGGATTAATGTAATTGTAATTAAAATAATGATCAGATTACTTTTCTATCAATCTTTGGCTTAGTAGAAAACTGATTGGAATTTAGTCAAATCATTATTTTGATTATAAACTACGTTAAGCCACCTCTCGGCTTAAATCATTAGAAGTAGGTTTAATATCTTTTTTTTTCATTTTTCCTCTGTTAAAATTTTCATGAAAATGTCACTGCTTTTAAAGTTCCAAATTAAGTACTTATTAAATTTGTTTTTTTGCTGACTAATACTAACTTATTTTCAGCTCAGTGCCAAAATAAAATATCAGTACCGCAAAATACGAATAAGCTTTCCAAAAGCCGATTAAAAGACTTTAAGCTCACAGATTTATCTCAGATTGGAGAGAGAAATATCTCCATTTACTTTTCCTATCTGACAATTATTCAGGTTCGTGCTACAATTTGAACTAAATTCCTAAGAGTATCAATTTTCACTTCAAGATTTGTTAATTACTCCGGTAAATCAATTTAGTTACACAAATTATCGCTGATTACTGCCTTTGGGAACATGACCTCCAACCAGTATTAATTGTTGTAGCATCATGTTAACGAATTTTCAGTTTTTCCCCATTCAAAATATTCACTTTGTGTCTGTTTTCATAACTGGGTGTTTTATCTGAACCGTTAGAAGACGTTTTTAGCATTCAAGAAAAATATCCTTGGTGATTCGCAGATGTTATTTTGTGTTTTTTTTCTGTTAGTTCGTCAAGAAAAATGGACTTTGCTGTATGTTTTATTGTTAAACTTAAAGGGCAAAAATTGACCCCCTGAGAATAAGACGCAGATGGGGAGAAAGACCTTCAACTGGTGCTTTTCTGAAGCTTTCGGACGACGTACATATAAGCAAAAAGGCATCGACATTTGAGTCATAATGCGTGAGACAAACTGTCTCTGTGACATTGCTCCAGAAAAAAAGGTGGCAAGTGAATGTAGTATTTAATTTAAATGTATTGAAATTCGCATATACAATAAATAAAAAAGTGACAATATTAAGCAATATATTAAATATTTAATAATCCACATTGGGATTATTTTCAAATAAGACCATCGTCGTATGTTTGAAAAATAACACAAGCGCGCAGTAAATTTTCTTGTCACATGAACAAAGTTGCGCCAATTTTCAAAGTGACTTTAATAATTATCTTTTTTTTTCAAAAAAAAAAACATTTTTTCATCTTACATGCTCCAATATGTAAATAATTTGCTCCCTCGCGCGCAAATAATAACTTTTTTTGAGGCACAATTGAGAGTTCACCCAGAAAATGAAATAGAAAAGCAACTTTTCAAAATTATTTAAGAGCTTCTGCGGAGTTTTTTTTTACCACTGAAGCACAAATGAGTTCAGAAATATGGCCAGGAAAATGTGAAGAGTATATTGAACCAATAAATGTGTTTTCTTTTTGAAACTCATTTCGTTTAGTCAATTGCTATAAAACAAATTATTCCAAGTGCAGATCAATTTTGCCGCAATTAGAGGTCGGTCAGTGTTTGATTAATTTATTCTTCGGCACTTTTTTTTTCAAATTTATTACCATCACTAAATGGTGTTTATTTACCCCACCATGTGATCTCCCACACGATATCGAACCGCGGAAGTCAATTATGTAACAAACAATGCTAATGATTTTAGGAAAAGTCTTGTGCTATTTACTTCCGGTCGGGTGTCTGTGCATGAAAAGCACCATATAAAAACATATAGTTTTATGCAAAAGAGCATGTGTTGAAAAAATGCATCCATCAGAGGTCAATGCGGCGATTAAGTTGGATGTGGGAAAATCACAATAATAATACTAAATGCACATAAGAGATATCAAATGAGTAGAGTCAATGTCAATTGCTATTTATTTATATATTTTTTTTGTTCAGTCCATCTAAAATAACCATACAATATTAATAGATCATGTTATAGCTAATAAATTATATACCTCATTTGTGGCAATAGATACATTTTGAGAAAATAATACGATTCAATAACGAGCACAGAAGTGGCAATTATTTTCACCATAGGCGATCTATAGGGCATTATTGTTGAGCTATAAAGATAATAATTACTCATATTTTTTTTCCAAATAAATAAAATCAACCATATTCTCACTAATAAGATAATCTTTAATAAGGCACTTTAAGTGTTTGGACATAAATGACTTATTTAATTTAGTGTAACATACAGCTTGTAAAAGTTTATCGATACATAAAAATACTCGTGTCACGAAGTCACCGTAAAGTATTGCCTAAAGCAAATATACAAAATGTAATATTAGTTTAAATTAATGAGACCACAAGAAGTAAAAAGGAACGGAATTATTAAAACATAATGGTTTAAAATATTATCTTAAATTTTTCATAATTATTATACCAATTTTTGCAATTTCGTACAATTTAATGACAAATTCCTTATATTTATTTAATTTGCGTGTAAAAAGACACATTTTATAACAGTTAATTACTTATTATAATTTTAATTTCAAAATAAAATTATTAAATAATTAGAAGAAAACAATTTTAACAGTAGAGAAAACGTAATTGGTTAGCCAAAAGTCAAATTAATTAATATTTTTAAATTAAAAAAGTAAGGTTTTTTTTTTTAAATCAATTTTAAGCCTTTTAGATTAGGAAGATTTCATGAAAAAAATTCAATTTAACCCTCTTCTGCTGAGTTAAATCTAAATTGAATTTGTTTTGATGATCATGTCGTAATCTTGTGATCATCACAACAAATAGAATGGTACATAAATACGCAGTAGGGGGTGGGGCACCTTTGAATTTGGGGCAGCTTTGAAATTGGGAATTTTCTCCTAATTTTAAATAAAATAAAGCCTTATCGTGATATAATTTAGCCCCACAAATAGATTAACAAGCTAAATTCCATTACGATAAGGATTAATTTCATTTAAAAATAGGAGAAAAATCCCAATTTCAAAGCTGCCTCAAATTCAAAGTTGCCCCACTTCCCCCTATGCTTTCCAAATAAATAGGAAATTTTGATTCCATGAAATTTTCCTTATCAAAAAGATGCGGTAAATAGGAGCATAAAAATTTTACATTCTATCAGTAAAAATTAAATGTCAGTATAATCTAAAATGTTAGATTTTAAGAGTCAAGTCAAATTTTGTTATTATGGCTCCGGCACACCTTTTAGATCAGGAAAATTTCATGAAGTCGAAATTCGAAACCCTTTCTTTCTCACATGTTTTGCATATGACTATCTCATTCTTTCGCATACCAAATTCGATTTAGCTAAATTGAATTTGGAGTGATGTTTAAGAGAAGAAGAAGAGTGCGAGAGAATGAGATAGAAATTAGGCAAAACATGTGAGAAAGAAAGGGATCTGAAATTCGACTTAATGAAATTTTCTTGATCTAAAAGGTGTGCCCGAGCCATTAAGAAGTATAACTCATCTGGTGTAAATTTAAATTCGGTCACTTGTAATTGAAAATTGAACGGTAGTGCCTCCGCCACACCTTTCAAAACAAAAAATTTGCATGAAATCAAAATTCACATCTCTTTCTTCCTCAAAGGTTTTGCTTATATATCTATACCACTCTCACTCTTCTTCTTCTTTTAAACATCACGACAAATTTAATTTAGTTCAATCTAATTTTGAGTGCTTATGGCTCTGACACACCTTTTAGATCAGGAAAATTTCATGTAGTCGGAATTAGCATCACTTTCTTTCTCAAACCTATTGCATTGGTCTATCGGGTATACCTCACCCTTTCGGACTTTAAACATCATAACAAATTAAATTTAACTTTTAACTCAACCGAATTTGGAATGTATAAAAATGAGATATGCATACGCAAAACATTTAAGAAAGAAAGGGATATGAATTATGTTTTCTTGATCTAAAATTGATTTCATGAAATTATACCGAGCTAAAAAGTGTTCCACAGGCTTTTTGAAAAATGTTCTTATTTTACTTACCAAAATAGATTTTTTTTAGTCTCCGGCACATCATTTAGATCAGTAAAATTTCATGGAATCAAAATTACCGTGCCTTTCTTTTCCAAAAAAAAGTGCTTAAGTCAATCCCACTCTTTAAATAAGTAAATTTTATTCAGAAGAAGCAAATTTTATTCTGTGTGATGTTCAAATGAAGAAGAAGAGTCCGAAAAAGTAGGATAAACACACGCAAAACTTTGAAGATAAAAAGGGATATGAATTTTGACTTTATGAAATATTCCTGATCTAAAAGGTGTGCCTTAGTCATAATAAATCAAATTTTGTAAAAGTAGAAATAAAATTTGATGAGCTAAAGAGATCGATAAACAGAAGAATAAGTATTTATAAAAGTAAAATTCGTTTTGATTTGCTGATTTTAATGGTGCTTGCACAACTTTTAGATCAAGAGTTCATGAAATCGAAATTCACGTAATTTTCCTTCTGAAATTGTTTCCGAAGTCCGTCCTACTCTTTCGCACTCTTCTTCTTTTGAACAACATACCAAATTGAATTTAGTTTAAGAGTATGGTAGAATTTCAATAAGTTAAACTTAGGGAGATTTAAAAGGGGTAATAACACCATGAGAATAGAATATTGCTTTAATAACGTACCAAAGCACAAAAACACATAATCTTTTAAAATGAAACACCCCCTAACGAATTTCAATTTGTCAATCGTCTTTTAATAAATTCAATTTATGCAATGCTTAAATTTCAGTTTTCAAATTATTCAAATTTATTGAAATGCTTCTGTAGAATAACTTACAAATCATTGAGTATTTTCATTCATTAAAAGATCCACAGATGTATCAATGGAGTCCAAATATGCAATATTAATATGCTTTCTTAATGAATTTGTTTATTGCTTCATTAAAAGTTATTGAAAAAAAAACAATCCAATAACTTCAATCTGCAGAAAAAGTATCGTTAACTTTATTTTTATAGAAAAATGCTGCTAATTTGCAGATGCACATTAAATAATATTCATCTTTGGAGTGAAAATCACTCAGAAATATACGAAAAGTAACATATTTTCATTGCTCTAGTTATTTTTTGAAAACTTTATGGATTTACTAAAGACTATAGATTTTGATTAATATTTTAACAGGCCAATTACAATTACTACCGTTTTTTCTTCCCAGAACATGTTGCCCATTGTGAGCTTTTTCTTGAAAACAGAAACGAAACTTTGTGAAGTGTAGGGGAAACTGGGGATTTTTTCGCAACCTCTTATATTTTTACGGATTTTCTCTCGAAAATATATAAAATTTAAATTTAAGGTAACAATACGCCATAAATTTTTCTTGGGCTTTAACTATTTAAAAACTATTAATAATGTTATATTAGCTTATTTAAATTGTTATTATTTTATGGGAAATGTATTTATATGAATTTTAATAAAAATAGTTCAATTTCAAGCCTTCAATATAATAGTTTTCCTATAAAATTTTATATTTAAAATCTCTATTACCTCTCCTCTTCCCTAAATTGAAGAAATTGGCCTAAATCTTAATTCCTTTATTGTCTAATTCATGAGCATGAATTTGAGAGATGAGCTCAATTATAATCCGTACATTGACTTTTATCGTTGTTTTATTTCAGTATGTTTTATATATTTTCTTTCACTAATCCGAAACGCAACAGTGCTGGAAACTCATTTAGTTCGCAAATTTCTAGTGATCGAGACAGTGAAGAAAAAATTCACCAAACTGTGAAATTATGTAAAAGATATTCCTATAATCTCGTGCCATCGTCCAAAAAAATATTCGAGAGCACATTTTTTTCCTTTCCATTTGCTTTAGATGGTATGATTTCAGTTCACATTTTCTACCAATTGCACCAGAAGAAATTACTTTCAAAGTACCTATGTGTTTAGTGCGATAGGTATTAATTAATGTGCAATGGAATATTTTATTTTAACCCTTTAGTACATCCTTAACAGGGGTTCATTAAGCCTAATAAGAAGTGAAGCTATTTTCTTGTATGTAAACATTTTTCAGATATTGCACCGCAGCATAAATAAATTTGCTCGTAGTTCTTGTATTATTTCGGCGAACATTATGAAATATGTATTTTTAGATAGCTTTTAATGCACGGTTTCGAAATATATCAGACTGATAAGTCAATTCTCTTTAGGAAAAAACTTGCCATTAGTCTGAAAAAACGCGGAAAAAGGAAATGTCGAGAGGCCCCTGTCCTTAACTTGGAGTATATTTCGAAATCCATCCCGTTGTGCGATGTACTGATGGATTTTGGATAACCTTTCCTTGTGGTTCGCTTCTGAGATAAAATCCTTTATCTTTATTATATACCTGCTTTATGGATAAAATAGAAAGTCAAAAAGACTTTTTTTTTTAAAGTAAAATAATACCATAATATAAAAAAGAATATTATTAATTTTATTTAAAACAAAAAATCAGAGGGAATTGAAGGATGACTTTTGATTTTCCAAAAGTGTCTTGGCTAAAAAGTTAATATTTTAATATTTGTACAAAATGTCGTTGATTTTCGAAAAATGTAAAGAGTAGGGTGGAGTCTACATGTTATACATACTTATGTTATACATACTTATGGACAACGGAAAAATCTTAAGTTATTCCATTTAATAGATTTCGAAAAATCGAAAAAATGTTAATTACATCATAAACTAATAATTTTATAACTTTTCGAAATCTGTTTTATGTAAGAACTAAAGATTTTCGAACTAAACTTTTCGATTTTTTGAACTAAATACTACCGTATTTCGAATTTTCATATGACAAATTCACCGAAGGTTACGAAAACTTAGACAGAAAGAAACTATCAAATGAGTTACTCAGTGACCATAATGGAATTTAATGAATTAAACAGAAATATTATGAACCCCGTTGATTTGATTTTCCGCACAACAAGGAGTACTAACACATTTTGACACTAGAGGCTTTTCGAAATTCGAACAAGAGAGGAATTCTGTAACGATATGACAAATTTTAATTTTTTTTATGTGGGAAATTCAGAAAAAATTGTCGAAAATCAGATTCATATCTGTTACTAAAAGCCTCATAGAGCTCCTTGCAATAAACAATCCAGACGCATGACATTTCCTATGTTTCCCATATGTTTCTACACTGAGAAAAAAACGGGGGTGTGATTAACTTTTTTCCTCATAACTTTAACACTTTTTAGGTGTGAAAATATATCAACATTTTTTAATGTTAATTATACACCTTTTTAAGGGCAAAATTAACATGAAAAGGGTAACTTTAACCCCTAATACACCTAAAAAGCATAATATTTACACCGATTTCGGATTGATACTGCAGGGTAAAATAAACATTTCCGGAATGTTATTTTAATTTTTCCGGATTTCGCTCAGTGTAGCCAGCCGAAAAAACGTTTGAGTTTATTAGCTGTTTTCTGTCATTGTAGAATGAATTAGCAAAAAATACTAATACAAAATAAAAGCCAATTTAATAACGAAGAGGCAACCGAAAACCCTAAATTGGCAACCTACGTAGTTTTGGAGATATCTCGTGAAATGTGTACGAAAACAGAGAGAAAATTACATTAAAACCGGTCGCATTTTTCAGAGCTAATGTCACCCCCTTGAAACATTCAATTGGGGCTTTAATGTTGTCCTGTTCTCGAATTTAACATGAAAATTTGTCATGACATTGTCATATCGTTACAGAATTTCTCTATGGGAAATACTTCAACCACCACACGGACGAAACAAGAAGTAAAAATGATTTTCGATTTTTTTTTCATTTTCGAAACCGATCTTCGATTGTCTTTTCTCTTGAATAAAATCTGTCTGTGAGTACTCGGAATTCGTCAAATAATTAAATAATTGAATCAATAAATCATGAGCAAATATATTATTCACTTACTTAATTACCGATGTATACAATTCTAAATATTATTTTCTTTTTTTTTCTTGAAGTTTTTTGCTGTAAAGCTTTTTTCTTCTTCTATTTTTTATTCTCTTTAGCTATGCTTCAATTTTCTTTAAACTAGTTAATTTCTAGCATCCTACGTCTACCTTTATCTATTTACGATATTGCTATTTTCTGTTTCAATAGCTGTAAGGAATTATATATTCTATCTCTAACTAACTCTTCTGTAAGACATGCATCAAACCGAATTTTTGAAATAAATATATATATATATATATATATATATATATATATATTATTCACTGCATCACGAGGATATTTCCAATTATTCTGCTTCAAATAGTTCTTCAAGCCATACTTTTCGAACACAGAGTTTTTCGGAGGCAGTTTTACATGCCGGAAGGTAGACAAAATCGTCAAAACTTAATCTCAGCAGTGATATAGGAAGAAGCGTGTTACCTTCGGACAACCCAAGCTTCGGCACTGAGAAAAAACGGGGGTGCGAATAACTTTTTTTCCTCATAACTTTAACACTTTTTAGGTGTAAAAATATATCAACATTTTTTAATGTTAATTTTACACCTTTTTAAGGGTAAAATTAACATGAAAAAGGGTACTTTTAACTCCTAATACACCTAAAAAGCATAATATTTACACCGATTTCGGATAAATACTGCAGTGTAAAATTAACATTTCCGGAATGTTATTTTAACTTTTTCGGATTTATTTCAGTGGGACATTTCAATTTTTTTCTCTGTGTTCCTTACGGATTTCACCCATTTATGGCAACACTATTTGTGGGGTTTTCAACCCAAGATCAAAAACTACCTCTTCTTCAGAGCTTTCGACTTGTCTCCATCAGTGGTCCCCGAATGTTTGAAGAGTGTTCTGAATGAATTTTCGGTCTGATGAGATGTAGCAGATATTGGACGGAAAAATAGACCTCTCTTGATTTTTACTCTTTAATTCTTCACGACGTTTCGGGGTCATTCTGTGTCAGCCTTTTGAATGGTGAACATCTCAGTGAAAAATTACAAAAAAGTTCAAGTGAAGTGCAGCAGTAAATTTTCCCACCTGTACGTGATTTTTCCTCCAATTCGAAACCTGATGAAGAGGGCATTCATCCTCGAAACGTCGTGAAGAATTAAAGAGTAAAAATCAAGAGAGGTCTATTTTTCCGTCCACTATCTGTTTGAAGAGTGTTTAATGTATCCGTTGAGATATTTTGTGAAAATCCTGGAAATTTCCCACCAATGCAAAACAGCCCTAACCAACGAAACCCACAGATCTCTGACTACAGTCGAAAACTGAGAAAGAGACGGAGCGTATCGAAAGCTCTGGAGAAGAGGTAGTTTTTGATCTTGGGTTGAAAATTCTACAAATAGTGTTGTCGCATCCGGACGGAGTCTCTCTCTGAAAACACCACCGTAATCTACACGGCAATTTTCTACGGTTATTGCTAGAGGGTGATTTTGATCCAAAAAATCGACGTATATATATGTATAAATTGTCAATTCATCAGTTGAATCAGCATTTGTCGTAACATCATTTCAGCGATTTTGTGATATATAAATATTAATACACAACAAATAAATTCGTATGGACCATATTTATGACCCATTCGTTCATAAAGTGTTAAGTCTACTATAAATACGTCTCAAACAATCACACTTTTCATTAAATGGCACTTTATAAAGTTGACTAACAAATGTGTCAATAAATCGAGCTCAATGTGCTCTCTCCAACAGGAACACTTGAAATTCTGTAAAATTCCAGTGTTTTGATGTATATTCTGCGAAAATACGGAGGTCAATATCAAAGACAAACACTAAAGGAGGGTGGTGGGTGGTAAACCAGCTTTTTTGTCGAGTGATTTTCCATACAAAATTTCAATACAATCAGAAAACAACTCTAAAGTTAAATTAAAGAAAAGCCTTGGCTTCCCAGTGAATAAACTTGGAGTTGAAGGTTCAACAAGAGTGCTCCTTGTCTCCGGATAATTCTCAATCGTGATCAACAATTAATTGTCGGTTTATTGAACTCACAGCGTACACTCCTTTCCCACCACGATCATCTCATGGTTCACCAGTGAATAGTTGTGGGCCTCTGTGGTATGAACTATTGGCCAAAATCTCCAACATCTGCACCTTTTGGCAAAAGAAGTGAATTGTTAATTTGTCAAATGCCAGGCAAAATCTATACTTTCAACACCCATTCGAAACCACGCACGCATTCTGACCGTTTTTTCGCATACACGCACTCGCCCAATAAATCCACAAGAAGGTGATTAGCATGGATTATATAAGAGACTGCAAGTCGATTGACAAAGAATCACCGAAGGCAAAAAAGGCTGGTGCTGGAAGAAATGTCACCGCAGAAGACTTGCTCAAAACCAGTCCAATTTAATGCAAAGTCGACCATTAGGTGAAGTTTGTGGTGGTGCTTGAAGAATTTCTGCACACACTCATCCATGGGAAACTCGCCCATTTTCCAAACAACTCTAATGTCTTTAATACTATCACATGGCTAGAAAAAAAATATCTGAAACACTGAATTTCCTCAACAAAACCATATATAGTTTTATTTACTATTAAGGAATGAATAACAAACAGAGTAATAAATTTCTTTTAAAAATAAATCATGTTTGAGAACAATATTTAAATAAAATGTCGCGTGGGAGGGTAATAAAAAATTATGCCACAAGTAATAATTTTCAAGTTTTTCTTAACAAATTATAAAACTACAATGTAATTTATTCACATTTTCAATTAATACAACTTTCTCGTTACAGCCACTATTTGAATTTTTATCTTTTATAAATTAATTCTAATGGCCTTTAATTGATGTTAAATGGACTATCAAAAATGTTAAGAATAATTAATAAAGCTATAATTCAGATTAAAATGTAAATTTATATTGAATTTTCTTATGAAAACCCTTCAGAAAATTGTTTCTTTTAGGATATAGGATTTTAATTTGAATTCAATAAGCCTATACGAACGAAATATTCATTGAATAATTCTCTACACAGTCTGAAAGACGAAGAAAAAGAACATGATTCTTAGAGTTTATTGAAGTTTTAATTTATATTACAAATATTATATTTTTAACATATTAAACCGTTGGTAGATTCTTAGTTAGATACTTATCAGTTGAAAGATTATCAAAATCTTTAAAATATAATTTACTGTCTTCCTTATATTTATTACGTGTTTTATGATACATAATTTATAGGTATCATTTCTATCTTATTTCACATCAGAAAGTTATCTTCTTTACAAAACGGCAATAAACAAATTTCTAAGCATTCACTAACACTGGAATTTTTTTCCGCGTGAGGGCACTGTTTTCTTCCACGAGTGGCGCTGGAAACTGTTCTCAATTTTCAAGCTTCTAGTCGAGAAGTTCGCCTAAATTGAATAAAAACTCACAGAAATTATAGACTATTTTTTCATTATCTGCTATTTGAATGAACAATTAATACCAAAATTATTACCGATTCAAAACAGATTGGAACCGGTTAAGTTTTGTCGGAAATTCCAAGACCTTTCCAACGAGCCCAAACATGACCACATTCGCTTGATAAATGAGCTCTCTAGTGTATTTTTAACCTTTGACCTTGAAAAATCGTTATTAGGAATGATTCAACCGTATTTTCGTCTAAGGACGAAATATCCGTCTGGGTAATCTCTAAAACATATCTAAAAATGAAAAAAATCTCACGACGGGTTTTCAAGAAATTCCAAAAACATGGTTTTGGAGGGTAAGGGGAGGGGTAGGGGGAACATGAGGGGCATGTTAACGATCCTTGGGTCGACTTATGTGGGGGTCCTCCGGAGGTCCCAAGTCGCTATCTATAACCGTTTGGTCTCTAGAGCTGGCGACAGCCGGATGGACAACATTACTCAGAAATCGTCTAAAACGTGAAGATTTGTTGACAAAAGTGGTCTCTGGGGGGTGGAAAGTGGAAATTTTGGGGGATGAAAAAATCAAGGGATAATACTGCTCTCTCTCTGTGGAGTTCGAGCAGTAAAATAAATGCATGAATAAGAATGTCAAATATTTTTGGCAGAGGACAACCTAAGAAGATATGAATCGTGTTGAAATCTCAGACATAATTTGATGTGATTATCGTTGCGGTATGCTGTGTCTTCCGGGGGTGATTTAGTCACCCTCCTATTCGTTAGCTTTTATTTAATTCTAGTAATTAATGCTGATCAGCTGATTTCTACCAATCGGACATGGTAAATGGGAATGGTGAACATCATCTTTAAGTGCAAGAATTACAGAAAAGCTCACGAAGGTCAAGGTGACAAGTCACCCCTGGATGGTGAAGTCATCGCATCTGTGGTACTGATGAATTTTTTATCATTTATTGACTGAAGTTCAATTTTATGTTTTTTAAGCTGAAAGGATGTCAGTACATAGTTTCTAAATAAAAGGCTGTACATAGAATTATAGGAGATATTTTTTACTTAGAAAAGGGGAACTGCGACAGTAGTAAACATATTTAAATTAATTGATTTAGATAGTACTCTCTCTGTCCCGAAAAAAGTCGTATGTTTGCTAGTTCATGTTATATGAAAGATTGTAGGGGAGACCGGGGAGTTTTGGGACACTTTTTCATGTTTTCACTAGTATTCCAAAAAACCACGATAGTGTATTACAATTTTAAGCGGTCTATGGGATACTTATGGGTATTGACTTCATAAAAAGTACTCGATAGAACTTGGAAAACAACTGAGTTTTCTTGGAGCAGATAAAACATTTAACTTGACGCATTGTCCCAAACCTCTCCGATGTGGGGCAGTATGGGACGCGTTTTTTCTCGCATAATTTGCATTATTAGAGCATGTTAATTAATTTTAAGTACTAAATAAAAAATATTTCTAATAGAGATAAAAATGTTTAATCTTTTTTTTCATACTTAGAAATTAATATCAATTTAATTTGTACAGTAGAGTCATTTATTGTCAATCAATTATTTAAAGTATTTTCTTCTTATTTTCCATCTACCTTTCTTTGCTTTTTTATTCTAAGTATCGCAATCATGATCATCAAATTCCTCACGCGAGTAGATTTTCTTGCAACTTTTAGTTTTGAACTCATTGACGGATTCCTGTTTGATTTTACGACAACTGCATGTTACCTGTTTTTTTCCTTATTTCTCTGAAAAAGCTCTCGTCTTGCCCTTTCTGGAGAATTTGTGAGAATTGTAGAGGATACTGGTCGAGAAATTTTCGAGAAAAATTTTTAACGGGATTTAGCAAAGGTCGAATATCCTTTGGAGAATAAATTATTGATTCCCAAGACATTGATGGTTTAGTTGTCCCTGTAAACAGCTGCTCAACTGGTAAAGTTTGCACAAGAGGTAGATTTCCAGTAGAAACTAGGCATTACTCTCCATATTGACAATAAGAAATTGCACGCTACCTACAATCTTGTCGAAAATCAACGTCCCATTCATCCTCTTTCAGGTGTCCCAAACATCCCCGCGGGTAGTTTTGTTATTTAAAACCTTTAAGTAAAAAATCTTAATCTTGTATAATCTCTGAAACTTTTATAAAAATTTTTTCCCAGATTATACTTCTAGCTAATGAGATAAAAACTTTTGATTATATATCGCTGATTTAAAATACAAAGAACAAAACTGAGAAATCAAAAAATACAATTTTTATCAATTTTTTAGAAACTGTTCATAGAATTTACATAATGAAACTGAGGATATCCATTCTTTTAGTCAAGATACATCTTAATATTGTTTACGAAATAAAATGGATATGAAAAAAAACATATTATAAATAATTCCTAAATATACACAATACACGTTTATAAAGCAATTAAGAATAAAAATAAAAATAAGATAGAAAACAGCTGAGGTTGGAAACTGTTATAGAGTTGAAATGTAAATTACACAGAAATATTAAATAAATTACACTGTAAAAAAATATAGTTTACGATTGAATAGTGGTTAAATCCCATTTATTTCGAAAATTAATGAAAAAACCCGCCTTGTCCCACACTACCCCTGTCCCAAACCTTCCCGGTTTCCCCTACGACTTATTTCGGGGCAGAGGGAGTATTAGGGATCCTTGTTACCTGAATAAATAGTCGATATAAGTCCAAGTAATGTAGACATAAAAATCTGTGTTTGCAACTACCCCATGTTTACTACAGCCCTGGTTCCCCCTATTTCAGTAACAATTAAAATAAATTGTACCTACTCTGTACAAAAATTACCAGGATTAGCTTACTCATTTTTTGTCTTAATTTCGATTAGTCCTGTACTCATATTATTCATAAAAATATATAGATAGTGTAACAAATAACTTACAACTGATGTAATGCCCCAGATACACTTACGACTTAACCTAAAAGACGGTTTAACATAATTAAAATCAAAATAATAATCAGAGTACATTACCATCAGATCGGTTTCTGACTAAACCTCCGTCTCTCGGCTTAAGTCGCAAGTATGTCTAGGGCATAAGATGTTCTCTGTCGTTTTGTTTGTAGGGTCGAAACAACGATAATAATAGGGCGATGAATGCATGCAGGGAAGGTATAGAAATACGAAACGAGGTAGAAATAAATAGGGTTTACCTACTTTGAATCTTCAATCTAAACCGGAATAGGGCCATGGTGGTACTGTGATAGTATATCATGTCAAAGTGTTTACATTCCAAAGAAAATATAATGACAATATATCCTCTATATGACTTGTTAATTACTCTCTTTGGTATATGAGCAGGTTAACGACTATAAAGAATAGCAGCAGATTAAGAAATGTTACTTCTTCTTATGAAAAATAATTCCATCGTTATAAAAAGATCATTTTTTCTGTGTCAACCTCAAATGCAGAAAACGATTACAATTACTTAAGATGCCTTTTTCTTAATAAAAAAAATCGCAGATCATTTGCCAAAGAGTGGGAAATTCTGTTACACTCCGGGATTCCACAAAATCTTTCGCATCTTAACCTCTCATTTCTTCTTAATTGAGACGAAGTGGCCGAAAAAAAAAGTGGCGTTAGCGTAAAAGAGCCAACAAATTTTTGATTTAATAAAGCAAAACTAATTATTAATCACACTTCGCTACAATTCACATCCGATCGTGATCAGTAGTCATGGTCTTGTGGTTACTTTCATTCGCACAATATTCCTGTCTCATTCATTGTTGCACTCTCTCCCTCTGATTCATACAAGAATCAGCAAATAATGAAATGTGTGTGATTTTTCTGTAGCTTTTGCGAAAAATTTCCTATTATGTATTTTTTGCGAGACATTACGTTGAGACTTTTATCTTAATGGCAATGTTTCTTTAGACACTTTCCGATCATTCATCAAATGGTGATCGATCGTTTGTGGTCCTTGAACCAAATACACAACAAAATATTTTTAAAGTCATATTTTCTACTATTGATTAGGAATAATTTTTGCGTCTTCTAATTATATCTCATGCATTTTTCATGCTATTAGTAGGTTATTTTGCCATTTTTTTCCTGATTAAATGCATCATCGAGACATTTCTGCAGTGATCATTAGCGATCTTCTCTAAAGTCTATGCATACTTTAAATTTTTCATGTAACATGAGGGTGGGTGAGGTGAAGTATCTCTGATCAAATCTGCAAATAAACTCCTCTACCACAAAATACACTCTCTTGATGGTGTGAATTAACAAATTTTAGAGTTTAAATACCAAGTCTCTAGGTCATTAACGTGTCTTACTTTCACAAAAGTTTTTTTTGGGAGGGAATTTTTCTGTGTTGCTCGACTACAGCTAAAAATTGTCATTTTTCTCTCTTTCTCGTTGGCCATAAGGTGAAATATATATATTCACCTGAAGTCACTCAAGAAGAAATTCAACTTAAATACCTTTTTTTAAACTTACAGAGGTTCTCCATTGAAATTTTTCCGCATGATCGAAGGAGAGAAAACCTCGAATTTTTGCCTTCTTTTGCTTGAGAAAGAAAAAAACTATTTAACAAATAAAAATATCACTGGCTTGTGATATCAGCTTCTTAATTTTTCACCTACTGTACTAACTATTAACCATGATGTTTTCCTTAAGTACACAATGTTTAGGAAATACAGCGACGCTAAGACTTTGTAGAGTGCTCGTATTTTCAATGCGTCTCAACGAAAATTTAAACAAAAAATATAATTTTTATTTGTAATTTAAAAAATATATATTTATTTAATTATTTTTTGTAGAAGCTGAGACGGAATTATCCACGGTTTTACTCTGGAGGTCAGTTATCAATACTAAGACGGCGGTGGCCGCTATCACACACACACATTTAATTCCTTAAAAACCTGTATTTGTCAAATTTTTGCTTTCAAGAACTCTTTCTCAAAAAAATATGAAATGTATAAAATAAAAAAAATAACTTTTTTAGCGTATTGCATTGGGGCGTGATCAATGTTAAGACGACAGTGGACGTTGAAACGAAAATATAACTTTATGACTTTAATTGAACTTGAATCGTAATTTTATAATTTGATTTAAATCACAAAATTATGGAGAAATATTTTAGAAATTGAAGCTTGTATTAGAATTATAGAATTTCGATGCTGAATAAATGTTAATTAAAAATGTATTTAATAAATTAATGAACCAAAGGATTCAACTACAAATTAGTGCATCTGACAAAATTATCATATAAATAATAAATGATTTTTCTAATCTCCAATTAGTTCATTCATTAAATTCATTTGTGTAACCGGTATGGCCAGTTTAACATATAGAAAAGCGAGGAAGTCTAGGCATGAATGCTTTTCCGAAATATAATTTCTTTTATTATTGAAAATATTATATGGAATATGTGCAGCAAATTTTTGAATAACCGTACACAAAACCGGACTTTAGATACCTTGAAATCTATACCTTACACATGAACGTTTGGATAAAGAGTCATTTAAAAACTTAAGCTTCCTGAACAGCTTCCAGTATGTTTTTTAGGTACAGCAATAACTCCAAAAGTTTTATTATTATTATTATTATTATTATGATTATTATTAGTATTATTATTATTATTATTATTATTATTATTATTATTATTATATATTTTTTTATTTTTGAATTGAAATATAATATTTTTTCTCTTATAGAGCGTACGGCCTATTCGACAGTTGTTATCGCAGTCGACGGCCAAACGCATCAATCCTAATTCTTTATTCCTATGACACATCCGACAATCATCCCAGGCGGGTGCCGAAGGTTGTTACATGGTGCTCTTGTTGCTCATGGCAATTAACACCAGTACTTCAGTGAGTAAGCATCAGTTGTCGTTTAGTTCACTCATCACTTTGCATCAGTTCACTCCGGAGAAGTTGAAAGATGGGATGCACCTTCAGTTCTCCAATTTCTCTTTATAATAATATTATTTAGATGAGCCTATAAGGACTTATACTCTATTCGTTCTATTCCAAGTCTTATGCCTACGTTGTATCTTAACTCTTTATCATAGACAGGTAAAACTTTTTCTGTATTCGAAACACGATTAGGGGTTCATTTTGAATTAAGTAGATGAGTAGTTCTCTTATTCATTTTAAACCCCTTGTGCCCATCGGGGTCGCGGGTTTCGGATACCCAGGTTAGGAGCCTACACCTGTCGATCCTTCACCACTTCAGAAAGTTAGGGTGAAACAAACATCTATTGACACCTTGAGAACTTGTATCATGAACTATTGACACCTTTCCAGTAACAATTCTGATGTAAAATTTGAATATTTTTCTTTATAAGAAACAGTGAAATAGAGAAAAAAGGCTATCCTATTTACATTTTGCTATTAGTTACATTAAATAAATTTTAATATTTTGACGAAAGTGTTAATAAGACATTTCTTATCGAAGAGATGCTCTTTTACCCTATTTAGGGTCGATTCCAAGACGTTTTTCTGCAAGATTCTAAATTGGATTTAACATTTATCGCGGACCGCGGAAGGTATAGGATACTCAACAAATTGTTCTTGTAGAAAATAGAAAAAATATGTTATATGCATGAGATTCACAAAGTTTGACAGTGACATTGTACCGTTTAAATACATATGTCTTACTTTTACAAAGTTTGTAAACCGGTTAATCTGACCGATCTTGGTAGGTTTAGTGTTACATACTTTGTCTTATGTCTGCCCCTACGTTAAGGCCTCTTCATACTGGCATCCATAGCTTTCCTGCGGAATATTTCTCCACTCATGAACTAAAAATGGGCATATCATCGAAGTTGTGATCTCTCATAATGAAGAAACAACTCCTAGACACTCAACTCCTTACGTACGACTACGTTCCCCACTCGACCTTAACGAGTGATTCCCTTAATCGCCCGAATGTAAAGGGGACCGGGGTAGAATTACTCAGGGGTAATATTAAACAGTGGGATGTTATAGTTTTCCCTAGAATGAAATTAGAAATAAAACTAGTATTTATTTAGGGTAATTAACTTCCTCTTCATTCATTGAAATATTTTTCAGTCTGATTCAAACATGTTTCCTACAAAAGCAACGAAAAATTTCATATGCTGGCTAATCTACGCCGGTTACCTTTGCCTCATTTCGGAAGTTTGTATTCGCGATCTTGCTCTTTTGATCATTTCCATAGGTACTCATGATCGTAGGCAAAAATCGGAATGAACACAGGTTTGAAAACCCATATAATTTAGCAGAACTACTAAGCTTGCCATTCCACACCACGCTTCTGCAAAGGTTTCTCATTACTTCACAAGCTTAAGCGATCCGCGACGAGAGTTCTACGTCCATCCTACCATCACTCTTGAATAACACCCCGAGATACTTGATCTTCTCTACCAGATTCAATGAGGCTCCACTACAATGAAAGTGGATTAATGAGTGGTATTGTTTTTAACAAATGTTTTGCGAGTTTTAATTTTAAAAGGGGCGTAGCTTATTTTTTGAAGCGGGGCTTAAGCATACCATACGATACTGTCTTGTATTAAAAAGTTGGGGACAGTCAATGAGTCAAGTGGTAGAGCACTCGCTCTATGATTCAAGTGTCCCGGGTTCGAATCCCCTAGGTCACCAGGAATTTTTCTGGCGTTAAAGGCGTTCGGATTGCATCTAGTGAGCTTCACTGCACTTGATTCCACGGGCATGGGACTGACAACCTCATCCCGTACAAGAAAAAATAGGGGAAACTGGGGCACCACCAAACACGGGGTACCACCAAACAATAATTTCTATTTCTAAACTACTTGGACTATCTCGACCATTCCTTCAGTAGATAAGCATCCCTATAGTACCTATAAATTCCTATCGGTCTTATCCTCTGATATCCAATATCCGATTAAAAAATCGCAGTGTTTGGTGGTACCCCGTATTTGGTGGTGCCCCAGTTTCCCCTAATTCATGTGTAGAAATCCCTTTGCGGGAAGGCCTTGTTCCTTCATGGAATTTTGTGCCAGCATTATTATTATTATTGTTGTTTTTAATTAAACCTTACAGGAATAATTTAAACAAGGATATAGCGAAATGCATCTCACTCTTCTACTCTCCTAAGAGTCTAGGAAAATCTCACTCAGTGGTTCGTTTCTGGGATAAAATCTGTTATAGTTACACCTGTTGTGTCTCAAATAGATAAAAAGTGTGGCAGATTTTAAATCTTACTTAAGGAAAAAGGACCTTTAAACCTGGAAAATTAGTTATTCTTCTGTATGATAGGTATTTTTTGGCTTGCAGATTATTATGCTAGAAGTTAGCATTATGTGTCTTGGATAAATGCAACATCATTCACTTGATCTTAGAGAAATCAAAGTAAAGCACTTTTACATGAGGTCTTTAAAGAAAACTAGTAAAAATAATAAAGATGAAATATGTTTACATCAGAATAATACAACAATAATAACAAGGCTAGATGTATTAACAAGTGCAACTAATAGAGCTTACTAGCTACACACACTGCAACATATTAAAACAAGTTGAGGAGATAATGGAAAAAAAATGATCGATTACATTTGTTGCTATTTCTGCAAAGTACTCAAACATCGTTGGAGCCAGCTAAGAGGTGATCAACACTGAAAAATTCCCACTATCATTACCTTTTCTCCCCCAAGTTGTACCTTTAGCTGTCTCTGCGATATGTGTAAAAATTGCTGTATGGGTGTATTAATGTGGTGTTATTATTGAATTTTATTTACACATATGTGCACTAAAGAGTGTAAAATTCCCTTGAAGAGTCGAAAAAGCGAGAGACTCGCGATTCGCGCGCGCTTTCAGAGTCGACGTGGTGCGCGAAAATGTTGATAGAGTGGTGGATGGTGGGAGTTGAGGATATAAAACCGGCACGAATTCATTGCACTATTTCAGTCTTTCAATTATTTCGAGTAGTGTAGAGGCACGCGAAGAGCCACCGAATTTTCTGCACATCATTTTTGTTATATATATATTTCTCAGCAAGATCACGAAGGTGTCTATTGAAGAGATCATTTAGGAGCTGCAGCATCCCAGAGAGCCTCAAGATCCGGTCTAAAGTTGATGATCATTGTGAGAGTGATTGGATTATAGTGATAAAAAAACGTTAAATTTGAATTTGTTAAAACCAGAATTGTGCTTGGACATTGAGAGACAAGTTTAAAAGAAGACGAGAAGTCAGTGGTGGTTCTGTGGTAGAAAAGTTAAAGCTAGGTCCTTGGATCCCTGACAAAGGAGAGTGGCAGTAGCTGACTTTTTGCTAATTAAAAAAAAAAGAATTTAAAAAAATTAAAAAAAGAAATAATTTGAAAGAGAAATCCAAAGTTACCAACAATCTTAAACCGATTTGCAGTTTGAAGAGTTAAAAAAAAGAAAGAAAAACCAAGAGTGAAGCAGAGCACATTTTGCCAGATCTTTTTGAGAAAGAGAGAGATCACTTATAAGAAAATCATCAACTTGAGACCCAAAGTCGTCACGACACAGTGGAAAATAATCGCAAGAGAAAAGGCCGTCAAGTTCAGCGAGAAAAAGAATTGTCTGTACGAAATCGCATGGTTAAAGGTTCGAGAAAAGAAAGACTTTGAGTACCTTTTTTTTCTACATCTCTCTTCGTCTTGGCTGAAAAATACAAAAGAGAAGCCCAAGAGGTATATAAATTGTGAAAGTGCACGATTTAGTTACACTTCTACTGCTGCATACACCATAAACACAATAATTTATTTATAAAATAACCTTTTTTTTGCTCGGTGTGCCTGAAAGAGAAAAAGTAAGAGACTCTATAAAACTTCCAGTATTAATAAACCATAACTAATAGAAGCAGAAAAGAGAAAGAAATTAAAATAAAACAAAAAAAAATTTATGGAAAAAAAGTTAAAAACATAAATTACACTGACTTAGCACGAAGTGAAACAATTTTTCGGGCAAAGGAGAGGTATATTATAGTCAAAAGATAGGTGGGAGTTGCTTTGAGGAATCATTAGAAATAATTAGGGTGTAATTTAATTAATTGAAACAGTGATAATTGGCTGTGTGGAATTGTTACTATATATTTTTTTGTTAATAAAATAAAATAAAAGAGGCATTAGGAAAGAAAGGGTGGAATTCCTCGAATTTTCAACGCTAGATTATTGTTAAATTGATCGCAATATATTGCTGAATCTCACGAATTAACTGGTACATTAAGTAGAAATTAGCCATACTATTTGCTTAGGTATTTTAATAGATAGACTCTGTTTAATTTTTTTTCTCTGTTGGAGGGAAGAGGAAGCGATAGAAGAATGTCTTCACCAGGGAAAGACTTAAATGCAAACGTCGTGCCAATTACACTGGCTGTTCCAGTTGGGCCTCCGGCTGTGCCTTATGATGTGGAAACACCTCAACCAGTCCCCAAGGATACCAAGGAGGAGTGTGAACTGATAAATTTACATGATGATCCTGCTGAGGATCTCGCAGAGATTGAATGTGAGAGAGCAGATGAAGCGAAAGAATTGGAGGAGATCCCACTGGACTATGAGGAAGAGGAACACGATAGTGTAAGTCCACTGATGATGGATAATCATACGATTCTCGAACACCATGAATCCTACAAGGAGCTCGATGAGGGAAGCTTTGAGGAAGATGAGGATGTCCAGGTGTTTGAGCCACGACGAAAAACTCATATGAAGCACTCAGACACTAAAGACTCAATCAGCTCAATCGATAGCGACTTATCCCTTTCATACGATCGTCACACTGTTCAGGACACTCAGCATCTTCAAAACTCAGATTCCCTCTCCTCAGATGAGAATGCCAAGGATTCAGGATGCGAAGTTACCAAGAGGCAAGCCGATGATGACGAAAAGAAAGATCAGGATGAGCCCCCCATTGAGATCCCCAACGATGAGATGTGCGATAAAATCATTGAACAAGTTGAATTCTACTTCTCCAATGATAACATCCTCAAGGATGCCTTCCTCCTCAAACATGTACGTCGCAACAAGGAAGGTTTCGTCAGTCTCAAGCTCGTATCCAGCTTCAAGAGAGTCCGACAGTTAGTCAAGGACTGGAGAGTCGTAGGATATGCCATCAAAAAGAGGAGCCAAAGGATCGAACTCAATGATCTGGGAACAAAAATCCGTCGCCTCGAACCCCTACCCGTGTACGATGAAACAACTCCCTCACGAACTGTCGTGGCTACAGATCTTCCCATCAGTCGCATGACCATCGAGAGGGTGTTCGATCTCTTTTCCAAATGTGGTGAAATCGCCCTGGTGCGCATCCTCCGGGTTGGTGGACCCATCCCAGCAGATGTTCGTCAGTTCATTAACAAATACCCCGAACTGCAGCACAAGGAGTGTGCCCTGATTGAATTTCTGGAATCTCAATCGGCACGAAATGCTCAGGCTATGCCTGGGATGACGGTGTTGGAGATGGTGGCGCCCAAAAAGAAGACTGGCAAGAAGGCGCAAGTCACTCGCCTGATTGAGAACTGCAAGTCCACCGAAGCCGATATGGAGAGAAGTCGAGGCGGAGGTGCTGAGGACTCTTTCGCCAAATACCGTTTCAGGCGCACCCAATCAGGATACTACTCCAAGCCTGATCAGCCTGTTTATGTGCCACCCATGCGAAAGATGGCCTACAACAATGAGAATTATGATCATTTCAATGTTCGCCGTGGAAGTGCTGGAGCCTTCCAGCCCCTGGCTCCGGCAGATATGTCACCACCAATGCAGACACCTATGCAGATGCCTCAGATGCAACCCATGCATCCGATGCAGCCCATGCAACCGCCTCCAATGGCGTTCAGTCGAAACAACTCCCTCTGCTCCGATGGCTACTCCAGTGCTTGTACGGATTCTCGTCGAGGATCTCAGTGTTCGGATTTATCCAGGCGCTTGTCTAACTGCTCAATTGGCTCTCGGAGATCTTCAACTTGCTCCGAGTGCTGCCCCAATTGCTCCAGACGAACATCCCAGTGTTCCAATCCAATGGATCCCTATCGTCGCTTGTCGCAGTGCTCAGAACATGGATCACCTCGTAAATATTCCCTGGGGCAGACCTTTGAGAGGCGCCCCTCAAACGGTACTGTAGAGACCAACTGGCGCCTTCCTGAGGATCGCGTAGCTGAATCACCAGTGAGTCCTCGCAAGTTCTCCAATGGCTTCGATCCCATGAGGAAACTTTCAGCCGGAGCTGAGGAATATATCAATGGCAGGAGAATCTCTACGGACAGTGGATACGATCGTAAGCACTCAATTGGATCAGATTGTAGTGCTTCACGATCACGAAGCGGAAGCTTCATCTGTGGCGCTCACAATCCTCCCATTCAGGAACAGCAGATGATCGTACGATCACCAGTGGCTCCCGATGGGACAAGAGGCTTCGCGGCAAGAACTCGAAAAATGGGTCAAATACTGCCACCCGTGTGAAGATCACTGATTACGACGTCCCACCGTCTGCTTCGCAATTCAAGTCCGCCTTCTCAAGTAATTTATTAGACCAATCGCTTCCCTATCCCCCTCAAGATACAGGTTAAGATATTATTACTTATTAACTGATTGAGCTAAAATTTGCCTCTAATCACTATTTTTTATTGGAGAAATTGCTGCAACATTATATTTTATTATTATTCTATTCTTTATTTAAATAATTTTTATGTCGAGAAAGTCAGAATATCTGATGGGCTTGTCCCTGATAGCATAAAGAAAGAGATTGATTCTCAATTTTTTTTTAGGAACAGAACCTCGAAAAGAAAATATTTGAAATAATATTTATTATGATAGAGAAACCTTGTTATTTGCATAAGATCGATTGTAAGGTGTTTAAATGTGAGACCATTGTCAGTAAGAATTGTTATTGATTTTGTAGAGAGAGACTTGTAATATTAAAAAAAAATATTTCAATTGAAACAGGTGTCTGTTTTATAACTACCCCAAGGACTATTCTCTGAGATCTTGTCACCATATAGAGGAAGGTCTTGGGAGGACAACGAGATCGTGTTGATGGTTGTAAGTCGTTGTAGTTGTGAAAAAATCCACGTGCTCGCAGTTCTTGACCTTTTGAAATGCACAGTGTCTCAATAAATTTTCGCATCATCGCGTCTTTGTGCGTAGAAGGTGAAGCACGTGAAGATTCTGCCAGATTGAAGATGTTTTGGGGGGCAAGAGTACTATTTTTGGCACTCAATAAAACGTGCGACACGATTCGAGAAAGCCACAGAATTCTATCAGCATACGTAAATAGTGGATTCTATGTATGCGTCGTCGGTTATTTAATGATCACAGCGATCAATGTCACGGCCTTGAGAGACGATCAATGACCAGCCAAAGCTCACAACATACTGATCCTCATCTCTTCAACGCGAGATGCTGCCGCCAGAGTTTGAGTCTAGGCTAAAAGCTCGAGCTTTGAAGTGATCGCGAGTGCTCTCGAAAAGTCGCATGAGATCACAAATGATCACCATTGAAATTATATAGAAGTTTATTCGACTTTAAAATAAATATTGAACAAAAACTTTCAGTTGGCAAATTAGAAGTTTAATATTTAAAAATAATTATATTGATAAATTATTTTGGTCAATTAATGATCCAAAATTGACCAGCTATCATTTTAATCCATTCTTAAGTCGCCAAGATGGTTCATAACTTCTTATTAATTTTCCCATTGCCAGGAAGTGTTAAAGATTTGGGTAATAAATTCAGATTACCATATTTTTGTTAGGAATTTTAGTTATACCTAAAGGAGAATTCTGTAGCCATATGACAATGTCATATGACAAATTTTCGTGGTAAAACACGGGAGTAGAGCAACAATAAAGCCTAATGAGCATGAAATGGCTGTTGCAATGAGCTCTATGAAGCTTCAGGTAACTGATATGAGTCAGATTTACAATTACTTCTTCCGAATGTTTTAAGATTGTCATATAACATTGTCATTTTGCTATAGAATTCCCTTACTGGTAAGGCAAATCAAATTTCATATTGAAACGATATCATAAATTTTTGATGATTGAAATTAGATATTTATTTTAACAACATGAAATAATTTGAATAACGAATACGAGAAATTGAAGATTTTGAAAAAGATTATCTTTCTTTTTTCTTAAAATTAATATTGCTATTATAAATTTTCTATATATATTGCTATTGTAAGTTTTCCTATTCCTAATAGTGCTATAGTGAATTATTATTAATTAATCTATTAATAATTTTGTATATTAAAATTATTCTTTAATAATTTTGTAATGTAACTTCTATTTTGGTAAAATGTTAGGTCAGCATGGAAGCTTAAGATCTGTAAAGATCAAAAGGTAAGAAACTAGCGAAGATAGATTAACTTAATTTTGCATATATTGCACAAAATATATTAATAAGATCAAGTATAACGTTATATATCCATAACCTCAAAATATTATAGATTACGAATAGTCTTCCAAGAAGACATGAAATAAATAAATATTTCCAACGAGAGTGATTAGTATCAATTAAAATGCTATTTTTTTAACTTGACATGCGGAAATATTAATAATACTGCAATTCAAAAATTTTTCAATGTGCTTTGATTTTTCAAGAAGATTAATTTGAGGAAATCCCCGGTGCATATCTTTTTAATTTCGTACTCAATTAATTTGGAAGGAAATACAGATGTGTTTCTGTAATTTGCCAAAAAATAGCAATAGGATGTGCGAAATTTGTCTTATTTCCATTTTGCATATATTTGGTATTATTACTAACTGTTAAGAATCTTTAGAAAAAAAAATACTTTTCAATTAAAACAATACGGAAAATAAATATAAAATAGATGTTAATATTTTACTTAAGCAATGAATAAACAGATTAAACAACCTTACAAAAATTAAGAGACGCGTTGGGGTGTATAAGCTGACAATTTCGAAAATATTCCTTAAAAAATTTATATTAGTTTTCTATTTTTTATATCCAATGCTAATGATGTTTTACATTTTTTAAATTTACCTTTCAGTTTTTATACATACTTGTTGGTGCGTTAATAGCATTTAGAAACGTTAAAAGTAACTTGATGAATGTTTACTTCATGTCAAAAAAATGCATATCGCTCCTTGAAAAGTACAATGGGGTAACTCAATCTGAGCTATTTTTCAGGAGACAGCATGAAAAATTCATTTTGGATGATAAGTAAATAATTATCTCAGTTTAATGACTCTGACATCGATGTTTGAATTAATATCTCAACTTTCATTTTTTTCTCTTTTCAAAATATGTTTTTTTTCTGAGTTGGTTCCTTGTCACTCTAAGTGATGAGCACATTTTTCTGAAATAAGAATGATAAGGGATCAATTACAAAAGTTAGTCCCTTGTTTCACAAATGTAAACGATAAATCTATTTTGTACTCCTTAACTTCAAACGAAATTGCACAAACAATCAAACAGTAAAATTTTGGAAACTTTTTTTTAATTATGAGATTTAAAGACTTATAATATCTTAAAATTTATTAAATTGTCTTTCCAAGTGCAATAAAATATCAAAATAGCAAAAAACTGAGTTAGTCCCTTGCAATTTTCAAGGAGCGATATTACAATTTAAAATTGTTTTTACAATTAAAATTAATTACATAACACAAGTGAATACGTTTTCAGTATTATTTTAGAGCATTTTTTAATACAGGCTAAAAGTTCAGTAGAATTTTAAGTATATTGCTAAATTAGTAAAATAAAAATAATAAAATAAAATAAGTATTGCAAGTCACTAATAAAATGTTTTTAAAAAGATTGTTTCAATAGAAATTACGAGAAAGTTCAAAGCTTATGATGCTGGCACATTTTTTCAATTGAGTAACATTAAATTGATTAAAATTTCACCTCTTACTCTTTCAAACCGAAATCAGATATAGGGGAAAGTGCCCATGTTTGATACTGTAAAATGATTTTCAAGGTTTGTGATTTTTTTTTGATTAACACACAAACCAAAGCGATTCTTCCATTATGACAAAAAAATGTCTCACTTATTAGGTTCATAATCCCACCTCAAATAATTCCTGAAAAACCTTAGATTTTCCTCAAGAAGAAAATAGAAATTCAGTGGCGATTTTTATACAAGTTGGGTCCGGGGCCTTCCTGTATAATAATTGATTCGACAATTCGGAGGCCCATTTTCACCAAGATGAATAAAAACAAATAACAAAGTAATAAGGTGGGCCAGATCGGGTTGGTGATGACGTAGATACTTTTTGGAGGTTATGTCAAAAATCATCTGTTCGTGACTCGCGCCAAAATCTCATGCGAATACATTTCTATAAAATGTTGGGAATATATCAAAATTATTAGTTTAATTGTTAACAGTAATGACTATTTTTATTAATTAAACTAATATTTGATGTTCTTTATAATTTTTTCATACTTTTTTGCCACAAAATTCCACTGGACAAAACATATTTCCACGAAACCCGGCAGACCATACACCATATAAACAAATCACAAATGTGTCAGAACATTCAATACTGATATAATTTTGGAAAAACTCAGAATAAGTAAAATAGCACAGAATTCAAAGCATAAAAATCACGTAGAATACCAAATTGATATTAAATTCCGAGTTCAGACATTTTCAACAAAAAGCAAATATTAATTTTCTTTAATTTCGAAAGACTTCTACAACAGTTCTAAGGACGAATAAATCTATTTCCCCCATTAAAATTTCAACATTTTTCGTATTGTGTTAAATTAAAAAAAAAAAAAACAAGAAAAATTATGAAGTTATTTTTTCCAACACTTTAGCGAGAATTCTATCACACATACCAATATACTTTCCTCTAAAATCTATCAGATATGAGTTTCTAAAAATCTATCTATCTATCAGGTATGAGTTTTTTCAGAAAATTTTATTTAACTATCAAGAGCAATTCAGAAAAGAAATTTAAGGTGATATTTGAATTCTCAACTTATGGTTCTTTCAGTACTATTTTACGACAATTTTGGATCTTATATTACATAATTAGTGTATAGTATAATTTTGAATGCAATCTTTAAACATATTAGCTGCAAAATAAGATTAAATTTTAAAATTTAACAATGGAAAATCGATTTAAGGAAATTATTGAGTTTAATGGCATATGGACGATATTTTATCCTAGGCAATTTTAATATCATACCCAATGTGGTCATATAAGTAAAAATGTGTTTTTTAAAATCAAAATTTATCATATTATACTTATTTGAAGTTCGTTAGCTGAGGAACAATAAATATATTTCCATTTATGAAGAAAAATAATTAATCTTTGCATAATTATTCGACTCTTATTTTTCTACTACAAATGTTTGACAAATCTGAGTTGTCCACACTGTACCAGTCGGGTAAAGTATCTACGTCACTGGCAGTTCGATTTGGCCCACCTTATACTTGAAACATCTTGCATTTTCACTGTAAAAATTTTACCGGATACAAAAAAATGCATATCAATATTTAGACGGAACTCTAATCTATCTGCTGAAATCGTTTGTAAGACTGGTTATTAGTTTTAAAATCACTCTTATGTAATTTTTCTAAGCCATGTTTTTATGACATTAGGGCGCTAGCGAAAACAATTATTTCACTTTGAGTCCATGAAAATGTCACTCTGCAACCTTAAAATTCAGGCAAGAGGGTTGAAGTATATGTCAATTGTCGATAATATTGGAGGATTACAATAGGTGTAATTATGAAAGAATCACATCTAATGATAGAGTTGCCACATTAAAATTATCATTCATGGAACCTTCTTAAAATATAGGATGGACACAGGTAGAATTTATGAATTTGTCACCACCATCAAAAACAGTGTCCCCAAGTAAAAATATTTTTACATTAATATTAATACTGATAAACCCTCTATGTGCCTATGGTAGTAGTTTTCCTGAACAGCGACATTAATTAATAAATAATTATGAAATATCATGTATCGAAATTACAGTTTTGGACCCATTTTAGATTTTTGCTTCCTGAAACTAGAAAAAAAGAGCTGGGATCCTAATTTTTTTTTAGGAAATGTGAGTCTTAGGACCAGCTATTAAAATATATTGCTATGAGTCACAATTATGGATTAACGTAGGAAAAAAATAGTTTATATCAAGCTTGGATCGTATCAAACATGGGCACTTTCCCCTACATCTGAAAAACGCTACTGGCATTCCCAGAGGGTCCAGAGTTTCGACTCAAATTGTAGTGAAGAACTCATGATATCAGCTTCAAAAATTCAAAAGTTCAGCATCTTGTCAGTGCCCTGAGTAAACTGCTCCTGCTACGTTATGCCCTACTAGACACACTTACAACTTAATATTTTTATATGCCACTAATTACTTAATTACAGGCAAGCCCCTAAATTATGATGCGTTAAAATTATGCACCTCTCTGGTCATATAAAAATTGTCAATATTCTTATGTACAGTAGACTCCCGCTAATTCGGCTCTTTTACGATCGGGCTACTTTTTAATTCGGGCAGCAGTTACATTTGAAAAAAGTTTGTTGTCATTTTTCAAGTTTGATTATGATTATAAAATGAATCAAATATACTTAAATTTGGCATGGTTTGTCTTAGTTTTGATTTGATTTTGCATTATTAAGGAATTTTCATGCAATTTACGATATTATGAGTGTGTAAACTTAATATGTGTATGCAGATGAATTATAAATCGTTGCATTTCAAAAAATTTGTCGCCTGAATTTTTCTTTAATTCGGGTGACATTTTGGTCCCAAATGCCCGAATTTGAGAGCATCTACTGTAAAAGATGAACAAGAAACAATGTCAAATTTTAATTGTTATCTGAGACACCAACCATAGAATCTAGTTAATTAATAAACTACAGAACGATTTTGTCTTCTTTCCGATTCTATAAGGATTTTACGGAACAAATCCTGAATGCAAAATTCATGAAGAATATTTTTTCGTAATTCTAAAAAGAGAGATTTGTTATCAAAGAATTTTGACAGCTACCCGGTATGTATCTCGGCTTAAAAGATTGACATTCAATTTCAATGTGTTTTAGCCCTGTGTAACAAATTTATGGATAACTCTGTAAGGTAATTAATTATATTATTAAGAAACATGCTCAATGTTGAAGCCATTAAGTATCCTATTTCAACGACCTAATGATGTTCTGAATATTTTTATTCTGCTTTTAATTATCCATAATTATTTCTCAAAAAACTGTATCTTTTCTAATAATAAACAAAATTACGTAAGGCTTAGTGTAAACTCTAAATCTTCATAAATTTTACATGATCTTCACTCAATCAGTGTTGTTGTTAAATAAAATAAAATACAGTATTCTGCTTTTCGCTAAAGCTTTTCAAAATACTCTCTAGTAAAGAAGACATCTTGCTACTCAGTGTACATAATTACCAAATTTAACAAATATTTCATCAAGCACATTAATCAGGAGTTGTAGTGTGAAAAATGCAACCACAGGGCAATTTTGAGTTGTCGGAGAATTTTGCAAGAGGAGTCAATTAGTAAACCACTTTTCACTCCTTCAGATGTCCATACAGAAAAAAAGAAATGGCATAGCTTTTGCGTATTAAGATTCTTCAGAGTGGAAAAGTGTGTGATGAAAATAAAATAGAGAATTTAAGATGTACTTTGTAGTCTAATTGGTTAATTGGTTGAGATTTATTGCCGGCAAAAATGTGGCATAAATTCAAGGAGTGACTGGAGATGCTGTCGCGCTTCCGAATAATGAGACATTAATCTCCCTTTTATCACTTCCAAGTACATGGTTTCGACTGCTAATTATCCTGGGAAGTGGGCGTTCCTTCAAATTTTCAGCTTTTTTCTTTCACCCAAAACTCTCCCTCAGAATTGAATCTCTTTTGGATTTTTAAAAATAGCCCCATTGGTTTTCTCCTCTGATGATGATCTTCTAGTTTTTTTCTCTCACTCATCTTCAACTGAGATGAAAATGAACCACCGATCGCACATGTTCCCAACTCAGATCACTTTCATTGAGGGCTCTCTTGAGTGTCCCAGAACATCGTGTAGTGTGATTAAGTCACAAGCCATAAATCAATTAGTTATTCTCTTTTCTGAGGGATCCTCCATCCACTTTACAAACACATGATCGTCGATAATCTGTTTTGACGTTGAATGGTGTTAAAGGGAAAATTATTTTACTCTCTCCATCTGCACACTAATCCTCCACAGGTTGTAGGAAAATTCTTAGTCGTATAGACCCTTTTGGCGCCACAATTTTGGACAGGAAATTGCCGGGAAAGTCTCGAGGAACGCTCGAATCGGTGGAATGTGCCTTCGATCGGAATGGCGCCAAAATTCTAACAGGATATTCGTTGACTAAATACTTCCTTAATTGACAATAAATGGGGATTAGTGACATTCTAAGGGATCATACATTCCAATCTCAAATTCTTTAAATTTTTCTCACACTTTTAAGTTTTCTCTTAACAATCACCGATCGATCGTTTGAAGATAATACCTCGCTTTTTTTCTCTAATTCTCTTTTTTATTTGTATATGTATTTCGTTTAGAGAAAGTGGAAAAGATCTATTTCTTATTAGATTTTCTTACTTTACTCCCGAAGAATTCTAACATCCATCATAAGTTGCAATTCCTTTCTTATTTGTGACTAAGGAATTTGTCTCTCTTCGCAAGAAATGTCGTATGCTGCGTAAATGGGACTCATGTTGCTGTGCCTAAGGATTAATTGGTGTTTGTTTCGTCACGAAGGCATTTTGATATTCAAATTAGCGTGTTTTATCTTCACAATTGACAATGCATCAATTTTGCAATTTGGCACACATCCAGCCACCGGCAGTGTCTCCACCGAGAAATGTTCATTGTAGTCTTTACTAATTAGAGTGACACTCATAGAAGGAACAGTTAAACTTCACCTGAGTCTAATCAATTAGTGCAGTGATATTCGAAAAGGAAGAATAACTACCACGAGTTAATTAGTTGAGATATTTTGATGAGAATTAATTAATTATGATTGTCTTTACTTGCTGAGAATGCCATGTTGCGAAACATTCAAACAGAAAATGAACTATTTGTTGGTGATATACAAAGTTGCAAGGATTTTGGGAGAAAATTATCAATGGACTATTTAAATGTTGTTTCTAATTCTTAGCTATGGTGAAAGGAATGTTTGTTGGTACTAAAAAGGTAGATTAAAGAAAACCCGTTATATTATTTGTACTTTATTAAATATTGCTGTTCAACCGGAGATCTGATAGTATTTTAAACCCTTGATTTTTTCACTCCCCAATTTTATTCATTCTACCTCTTGGAGACTACTTTTCTCAACATACATATCTTTTCTTTTCAGACAATTTCTGAGAAAGGGTGTTACAGTGTTTGTACGTTATCCTGTCCGTATGTTACTACCGCTACAGTCCAAACAGTTAGAGATAGAGACTTGGGAGCTTCGGAAAACCCCCCATAAGTCTTCGACTTAAAGACCACTAACATACCTTCCATTTTCTCCCAAAACCATAGTTTTTGGGATTGTTCAATTCAAAACGAGCTGTAATTACTTTTTATTTTTTTCTACCTATATATTTCAAAAGTTTTATAAGTATGTATAAATTACCACTTTGTAAAAAATTTGTACCAAATCTTTATCAGAAAACATAGTATTACCTTTGAAACTACAGTATTTTCATCCTTAGGAGTTCTTTTTCCTGAAGAATTGATAAAATTGATAAATGAATCCCTATCCTTGTGTAGGGAAAACTCTTCAATATGGACATAAATTTCTCTAGTGTGTAGAGGCCATAAGACTATGAGTAAATGCACTAAAACAATTTTAAATGAATAAAAATTTTGTAATCGCAGTAAATGTGATTTTTGTGATGACCGTCTTGAAACGATCTTACCTGATAAAGGATTGCTAGTCTTAAGTCACACATTTCTTGAAAAAAAATTAGGTCAGACTCACTAAAATTTAGGCCAGACAGTGTGCGAAGCCTGAACATTCTTTCTTACTCAATTTTTCAGTAATTTCACAGACACGTCATGAGAAATTAAACAAAAGTATTGGTGATCGGAAGAAGCAGGGGTAGTAGCACATCCCATTTTAGTTTTTGATGTTCTTCTGAACCAGACCTGAGCTAAAAGAAAAGCCGAAGAGAATTTGGTGGTGCCTGTTGGAATTCTTCGAAATGCCGCGAAAATTCACGTAGAAAGAATGACAGGTTTTTTAATGTGAAAATTGTTTAATTCCTTAAAGTTAAGTCATTTTCACAAGAAAATGCTTTTAATAATTTAGTTTAATACAGTTATTTGAGTCAATTGTAAATTATTGTCGATATTACAGCAAAAACATTGGGATGAAATTTTGAGCTGGAAGACTCTTATGTCTCAAAATTCAGGATAGGTTTGAGAAAAATCCTTTGGTACAACATTATTTTGGTTAATAAGGAATGCAAAAGTACATATTAGAAGAAGGTACATGACCTGCTAAGAAGCATAAAATAGAGAAGAAAATATTTTGTGGCATTTTACAGATTATTTGCAACCGCAGCGCCGCCAGACGTTTGTAAAGTGAGTTATTTGTGTCTCTATCTCTCTCAAAAGTTGAATTGCGCGCGATTTAAGAACTTTCCATTTGAAGTGATATTTGCATTTAATTTCTTTGTATTTCTGCAAGATTCAAGTAAAAGGGTGTGTAGTGAACAGCTATCCGTCTTCAGACAAAGATATCAAGAAGACAATTTCTTTCAATATGAGTTTTTATGCCTATTATGTCTTTTTGGCGCAAAAATATTCATCATGGCACCGTGAATGAGCGGGATTAGTGTTACCAGAACGTCAATCTGCAATTTCCATTAGAACTATCAACACAAAATTTCCGATATTACACGACTTTTAACGACCACAGGTCTGTCTGAACTATTAAACATTATAGTTGCACGGAGCGTTATCGTACTGTAATATCACTCACATATTTTTTTTACCGATTTTGCCCGGTTTTCAGCCAATACATGATCGAAATTGATCGGTAATAATATTTGTTTATAGTCTCATGTGATATAAGTAACTCTGCGTGATTTCCTGTTGATCCCATCAAACGCTGTGCATTGTCTTCTGCCAGAGATTAGGTCGTGTTTTCGATTTTGATGTTTGATAGAGAAAAACTACGATATTTCGGTTTTGGAATACTAGAGCCATACCCTTTCGATATTAGTTTTTATTTGTCTTTCAGCCAAGGTATGCAAGAACCGTTTGAAACCGAATAAACGTCAAATAACACTTGTACGCCAATAATGGTCAAAACGCTACCTGAACAAACTTATTTTGACGTTTATTCGGTTTCAAACGATTCTTGCACACCCCAAAGTTAAACCATGAACTCACTATTTTCCTCCATTTGGATTTTTCCCATAGCACGTAAACCACGTAAATGATAGAAAACTCCTCGGCGAATTATTGCTCCCACAATTTAAACTTATCATCTTCAATCTTCATCGAGTAACGCATTAAGATCGACGCCATCAATTGTTTTTAGTCTTTTTGCCCTCTGCGTCGAAATCCCCATTTCTGAAGTGTTTAAAATGATTTTCTCAGGTGGTTTCCGGTGGTATATTCACTGTAGGCCTCATTAACCGAATGACGTGCTTTACTTAATTTTTTAATCAAATTAAATTGCAAAAGTACACCTCCTTGCAAATATGTTATTTAGCACAAAACTCAAAATCTTAGCATTTTTTCATTATTAAAAAATTAAAAAAAAAAAATAAACAATTATGGATTTTTCAGTTTATAAATATTGTCCCTGAATATAACTCTTTATTTTTTTTTAAGATAGAAAGTAACCGTTAAGGAAAATTATTAAAAATAATAAAAACTCTGAGTTTAAGAATGCAAATTAGAAGTTCTAGAATGAAAAAAAAAACAAAATTCATAGACATTTTCGGGTCAGATTAAACATTAACATTTTATTATAAATAATCCCCCTGACCAGGGAATTTAGAAGCAATAATTCAGGAAAATTAAATGCCAATAAAATAAAATTGTACAATTAAATTCACATGGTTTCCATTCAAATATCTCGAATATCACAGCAAAATGTATAAACCTTCGCAGGGTTTATCCTGAATTTTTTCCTGCCTTAATTGCCGTGGTTGGGATGAAAAGAAAATCTTTAAGCACCATGTGGTTTTAATGTGAAGCACGAAAACTAAATACCCATAAAGAAGAGAGCCTCTTAATTAGGACTCACTTTCCAATTGCTTTGATTTACGATTTCACTCCTTTTTTTCAACCATCCGCCAAGATATTCTTTATTTTTTTTAATTGAAATATGCTAGATGAGACAAATAAATTGTCACCCCGTTCATCATTCTAGAATTTCACACAAATTAACTTGTAAGCATCGCTTGATATTCCATCTTTCTCTTGTATGGCAATATTTCTTCATCATTCCCATTTTCTCCCAAAAGTCAAACACTGGAATTTCCAAATGGAATTTATTATAGTTTCCTCCATTCACTGAATTTTGCTAAATGATCCAGAAATTCCCCATCTTTTTGCAAATAAAAAAAAATATCGCGCCAAAATTGGCAGTAAGAAGCATAAACTAATTTATTTCGCAAATTATGATGAACGAGCCCACTTTTTATGGTTTATTTGTGAAAATTGCATAAGAATCTTCCCTTCATGAATGACAAGTGAATGAGAAAGGGCCATCAGTGAGGACAAAAAAGAACCTCAAGAGATCAAGCAGACTAAAATATGTGATGTAATATTTTAACATGATTCTATTTTGTTCGTATTTTCCAACTTGGCGTGCTTCACTGATTGATGACAAATATGCCAGAAACGCTCTGATGTTAATTAATTACCAAATTAATTGTCGAAAATAATCAAATAATCGGACTCCCATTGACGCAATCAAATCTCGACATATCCTCCAAATTTATCTCACTTGCCTCACTATGAGAGATTGACGATGTGAGACACCTTTCCGGCTTAATTAGCGACCCAATCCATTCTGCAATCATTGCGCTTTTAAGCAAATATGTCGTCGCCATTACGAGGAGATTGGCGTGCACACGACCACCAAAAATTGCTGCATCTCAATTAAACTATGCATAGAATTATTAAATGTGGCTTAATTACTCGGGCAAGATTGCAGTGAGCAAAGGCGCAAAAATAGCAGGACCGAACCCAGGAGAGGAAGATTGCTTTTGTCCAAGGGAGCCATTTAAAAAGTTACAAACGGTAAGATCATTTGACAATTATAGAAATTCATCAATTGATTAAAAAAGAAAATTGAAAACCGCGATTTGTTCGAAAACTTACCGGGGGTCCCATGAAGAACCCATATTGCTATCTACAACCGTTTGGCTTCTATCCCTCTGTGGAGTTTGAGTGTTTTGTAGGTTTTGTATTACTCGTATTATTAATTTATTTTTTAATAATAATAATAATAATAATAATAATAATAATAATAATGCCCAACGCACAATAACTTTTGTTTAGTAAACACGTTTTTGACATTTCAATGAGAGTGAGTGAGATCTAGATCTAGTCATCTCGCTCATTCTCATGGGAAATTTTGAAAACATGTTTACAAACAAAAGTTATTGTGCGTTGGGCATAATAATAATAATAATAATAATAATAATAATAATAATAATGATGTTTATTGGTATTTTGTATTAGGCATGAAGTCCCTTCTTTACAACCAAAGCTTTTTAAAGAGAGTAAGTGATTTTTATACACAGAGTTGTAAGAGTATTTGCACGTAGAAGTGATGTATGGATCGAAGTCTCGAAGTATAGAAGTGTCTCCTGCGACCAGTTGCTCAACAATCCGGCCAAGCTGGGAAGCAGAGCTCAATGACTGTAGCCAGAGCTTTTTGTATCCAGGGGTAGAATGATTTTTTGACACTATCGAATCGATAGTATCGATAAATCTATATCTGTTGGATTAAATGAATATCGATTTTTTACGGATTATTGGGCCATTCAGTGCAACATTCTTCAAAGAATGGGACATAAACATCTATATTAGTTACAGGAAGTGCAGCTTATCATTTCAAGTTTACAGAATCGACAGTCGATAGTATCGAAAAGAAGTTATCATGTCACCCCAGGCTTGCGATTATTTCTATCGTTTTGAAGATTTTTAGTAAATGTTTTTGACAAAAAGGTCTTAACATAATTGGGGATCTCACTGGCTCAGTTGGTAAGACTGCTGGGTCTTTGGTGCGAGAGATCCCTGATTCGATCGATAGTGAGATCAAATCGCGCCCTGTGCCAAACATGTAAAAATGAGAGTCTGGATGGGGACGGACAACTCTAGTGTGGAACACCCAGCAAGAACATACATACTGATAGGATTTACCATGAAGCACTGCCACATCAGTCATTCTTTGTGCAAGCCATCAATGCCGTATTATCAGCTCCCTAACCGGTTGAGCTTTTCAATCGCTCTGACTACTTCAGTTGCAGTCATCGAGCATCTTCTGTCCTGCTTGGAAGGCATGTTGATCAGCCCGACCCACCACAGGACTTTGATTTGGACATCATTCAGTGTCGAATTATATCCATCGCACACAGCGATTGATATTGTAAAACAGTCATCAAAATTGTAAAAGAGGGCTACAAGCCTTATGAATGAAAAAAGATTATTATTATTATTATAACAGCGTCTTAACATAATGGCCTCCATCAGAAAAATTTATTCAGTTATCAGTCTACGACTGTCGATCCTCTGCCACTTCAGGAAGATGTTCGGGTTCGATCTCAAGGCTCTCAAAGGTAACATCTTGAATTTGATTCAGCCGTATTGTCCTAGGTCTGCCCTGAGGTCGAGGTCTATTCATAATGGCTTGCATAGCTTTTCTGGGGAGTTTTTATTCATTCATTCGCTGAGCATGATTATACCATCGAAATTGTGATCTCTCAACCCGAAGAAGCAACTTTTCGACTCTTAGCTCATCACGAACGGCTATACGTTCTCACTCGATATCGATGAGTGATTCCCTTAACCGCCCAGAGGTACCTCTTTTCGGCAGCTTGCAGTCGCTATCTTATACAATCGGTCACTACCCAAATCTCAAGACTATAGGTGAGAATAGGAATGAACACAGTTTTGAAAACCGATAATTTAGCAAAACGACTAAGCTTGGTCTTCCTCACCACGCTTCTGCCAAGCTCCCTTATTACTGCAGAAGCCTGGACGATCTGCGACGAGACTTCTGAATTCATGCTACCTACTACCATACCTCGTGAATAACACCCCGAGATCCTTGAACTCTTCCACCTTTTTTAATGAGACTTCACTAATCCAACTTCACCTTCATACCTGTTACGGCTCAAACATTTTCAAATTGGTAAAGCTTTTCTTCGGAAGATCCAAAAAGAACCAAATCATCTGCAAAGAGGAGATGGCTCACCCTAAAATCCCCAATACGAATCGCATTCTGCCCTCGACTGCGCTCCATAATCTTGAATTGACTAAAAGTTTTTGAATGCATTGTGCTAGTTGAATGCATTCTCATTTTGATTAAATTTATAAAATAATTAAATTTCAAGCTTCCTGTAGAAGCTCTTTTAGTAGTCACAGAGATGTGGAAATAAAGCACAATACGCAAATTATAATAATTTTGGTTCTATAACGCCTTACTTGGGCAATACCAAATTAAAATAAGGATTATCAGAGATTGTAGAATGGCATAATTTCACTTATAGTTATAATTGAAATTTTCTTATACTTCAAATACCATTTATGAACATAACAAGGAAAGGTTATGTGTGATTGAGTCAAGCCGTAGTTACTTTGGATTTTTTTTAGTTTAGATTATAGATCTATCAGGCCATTTAATAGGAGATTAATTTCTTTTCTATCATATCATACTACAAACAGTTTACTTTGATTTTCAAGGTAAGACATTGGAAGTTTTCAGGTATAGGGCATTGCCCCTCAATGCTACGGCCCTGCCCTCGACATGATTAATAATAATTACCCACCACTTGTGCAGCTCTCGCCGTCTTAACATCAAGACCAACCTTCAGGACAAAACGGTGAAAAAGTCCTTTATCCGGTTGTAGGTTTTGTAAGTCAGCATCAGCTTCGTAGGGCTACCCGCCAACGATTCACATCCCTTATTCTTATCTTCTGAATGGTCAGTATAGTTACTGAAATTTTCCCTTTAAGCAAAAGCTAGATTTGACTAAATCAGAGTAGAGCAGCAAAAAATCACGTTAGTAATTTTGAAAAATTAAAGATAAAAAAGTATTTAATTGCCTTACGATTATCTTAGTTACTAATTGTTTTAATTAAAGTTAATCCCTGTAAAAATTAAGATTTTCTATTGGCAAATATTATTTTACTGGATCAAATTTATTATTTTTGTTTCACTGATATGTCTGAAAACCCACAAGTGCTCAAGAAACTCTTTTCCAAACAATCCCAATAGGGCTCCGTTTCTTCTGAATGCGATCACGATGAGAGAGGCTGAAAATAAATCCTGAGACTGTGGCGTTTGAGGGAAACTTTGAAGTGTTTTTGGATCCGCCTCTTCCCGGCCAAGAGGCGGGAATTATCTCAAACACTGAAGATGCTCTAAGAGAAAAATCCCATAGTCACAAGTGATCAGTCTTTTGCGGGAAATCCTCACGCGAGTCCTAACAATATGGACGCTATTGAGAGTCGGAAAGTAACTAATTTGCGGGTGAATAGCTTTAGCATTGAGAATTTACTCAAACCTCAGGTGAACTCCAGTCGATCTCCATGCAATCTCCATCCCAGTGAATTGATCACAGTGAAGAAGTGTTTTGGAACTGAGGATAATTACTGTTCCAATTCCACGGAAGAAATTCTGGATAATACAAGTGAAGCTGCCTCCGAAGAGGGTGGCTGTAAGTGAATTTAGTAATTTTCTTATTGGTGATATTGTTGATAAACGCGTTATCCTGATCATCCAACTTCTTGGAAATTTAATTGATCTCATTCAAATTAAGGATCTTATTTTAATTGTAATTAGATCTTTTTCTGCAACTCAAAACTTATCTTTAGTCTATAACAAAACAGAGAGAATATTTTTGAGAAAACCGTCACATAATTATTACAAATGGGCGGAAAATGCTTTAAAAATGACAAAAAAAAGTATCCAATGGATCTATTTTCGAGTAATGTGTCTCCTAAATAGAGATCTCCGTTCACAGATCAATCTTGCGATTGTCTATTCGTTCCAAGGAAAAAAAATCAGGCTGTCAGCCCAAGTGTCGTGTTTGAAATTGTGAGGAAAATTCTTCAAGAGGGAAGAGTAAGGGAAGCCTCAGAGTAATTAAGCGACGGAGATTACAGCAATTAGGAACCGATTACAACAGCGGCATTCGTCGAAAATAGACGCGCGTCTGTCTCCATGTCGAAATTGAGGAAACAAGTCAATTTTCCTTTTCGCAGGTACTAATGGGAGTGATGATCGCAAGAAGAGGCCCCGGACAGCCTTTTCAGCGTCCCAAATCAAGGCACTGGAGGCAGAATTCGAGAGAGGGAAGTATCTATCAGTGGCCAAAAGAACAGCTCTAGCCAAGCAACTTCATCTGACCGAGACTCAGGTTAGTGATCCCTTTAGATCTTCAGTGATCCCTTTAGAGGATTTTTTTTTTAGAGTTTGTGGCCTAAAATTTTTCGTTTTCAATAATTCACAGAAATTAGTAAGCAGATTATAACATCTTATGGGATTGGGCTTAAATACAGATTTATCATGTTCATTTATAGAATTCTTGCATCAGAAAGTACCTAATCAAATTTTTTAGAGTAAAATTTTATTAAAAAACAATGTCCAGGAAAACCAAAACTTTAATGATATGAAATCATATGCGATATCTATCACATTTAATAGTTAAAACTGCTTTGAAATTAATGTCAGATGATTCGTAAAATAAATTTAACCAATACAAAATAATTTGATTTAAGAAAAATGTGAGTTTGAGACATATTTCCAAGGATATTTTCTTTTCATTAAGAAAAGGAAATTGAATATCTAAAATTTCAAATTGTAATGAAGAGAAAAATATATATTTTAAAACAAATAAAATTTAAAGATCATTTTTTCAAAATTTTCAAATAAAATCTTGACTAATAAAAAATAGAGATTAAGCCATGGCTAAATCTTAGGTTTGAAGCATGTATAACGTAGGGGGAGGTGGGGCTACTTTGAGCTGTTGGGCTAGACCGTTATACGACCTTTTCGCCTATTTCATAATGAAGCTCGTCCTTATGGCTCCGGTACACCTTTTAGGTAAGGAAAATTTCATGAAGTCGAAATTCGAATCAAGTTTTGCAAATGACTATCTCAGTTCATCGCACTCTTCTTCCTCTTCTTCTTTTTTTGAACATCACACCAAATTCAATTTGGCCCAATCGAATTTAGAGAGCGAAAGAATGAGACAGGCATACGCAAAACGTGTAAGAAAGAAAGGGATTCATATTTCGACTTCATGAAATTTTCCTGATCTAATCGTGCTATCACACTATGGTTTTTTCAATTTGTAAATTAAATTTTGTTCCTATGCATTATTTTGCATTAAAAATCATTTGAATTAATAGATTTTCGCTTATTTATTGATATAAACTAATTCTTGGCCCACCAAAATATGTTCAAATATGCTAAAATAGCATAAATGCGGTTGCTCAAATTAGTTTCAACTCAGCAAATTAAAATGTTAAAATTGATCAACAATTCCAGATAAGCCGGGACTTAGGCGATATAGGCATCCTCATTTTTGTTGTTTCTTTCTGCAAATGAGGTCCAACATGTGAATTAGTTCCTCAAATTCTTCAGTAGCCATACGAAGAAAATTATTGTGTCCAAAAAAAATCACCAGTTGCGATATCATCATACATTTTTTCAATGAATCCGTGGGCAGATCTCTCTTGGATCCATTTTCTGGACCACAATCTCTTTCTTTTACCTTGAGACACATTTTTATTGAACCTTTATTTTTATTTATCCTTCATAAAGTAGGAAAATTTCTTCCTCATCACTGGACTCATTCATTTTTCTAATAATGTAACAAAATCACAAATTACAAAATAAAACAACTGGCAATCGCGCGGCTTTTTTGAATTTGTCAAATTTTTCGGAAAAATGTGTCCTGACTATGAAAAATTTCAAATGGTTCTCGCAATTTTAATGCTCAATTTGCTGAGTTCAATTTAAAATTAAACTGTGAAAAATCCTAGTGTGATAGCCTAGTCCCCGGCGAGTGGCCTTCAAAGTTGAAGCCACTTTCTTACTTTCACATACAAATGCGTATGGGAATTTTTCTGTACTCGTGATCGTTATGCTAAATATTTAAAAAGTGAGAAGTGTTTCCGTATTATAAGATACCTTTCCGTATGGAGGGATAAATATACTAAATTTTTGTTTAAATAAATTTTTTCCTTGGAGCACTGTGAGCTGAGTCCGAGATCAATTAAGGAATTAGCTTCAAATAGCTCTATATAAAAAGGCCAACTTGCCAGGCGCTTGGTGATAGCACCGTAAAAAGTGTGCCGAAGTCATTACAATTACTTTATTTCGATTCACAATTATTTTGTCTATCGAACTTAAATCATGCTAAAACCCAGTTTCCATTAGAAATATGTGAACAAAAATCATAACAATGTGACCCACAGTTCAAAGTAGCCCCACCTCTCCTTAATTGGCACTGGTTGCTCGGGCAATGCACGCACTTTTATAACGATTTCAATCACTTCATGCTATTTTTTTTAATTGTCCAATTACGTGAGGCCCACCAAAAAATCGAAAAAAGATATTCTCTTCCTTCTGTGAAAGAACATTTTGTTTATAGCGGTCCTTAGTGGTTGGACATATAAAAAGAAAGTTCAAGATGTACTCACCAAATGAAACCCTCAGATTCGAGCTTTTCGCTGATCACGGAAATTTATTTTTTCACTCCCTAGCACTGTACCTTCATCACTAAACACTAGTCATTCACTTCAGTTTTTAGCCAAAATGGTCATCCTGGCCTTAAGAACTGTTCACCAAATTTTATTTATACTCCGGAGAACAAATAAAAACACATGCACTGAGGAAACTCGATTACATTTCAATTTTTGGGGTCACTTCACATTCTGCTTAAAAATGTTCTAGCACGTCCTCCGTAGTAATATTATTATTCTGAGGTTTCGTCCTTTGAAGTCTAATTAGGGGAGGGTGGGGCAGTTTAACGATGGGGCAGTTTCAATTTTTGGATATTCTTCTTATCCCTTTGAAAGGAATGGGATAAAACCTTTATGTTATTGAAGCTATAACTGAGACCCATGTTCATAAAAATAATTAATTTCGTGACGCTTCTCGTTTGAGTTCTGTAATTGATTTTATAAAACTGCATCAAAATGAAACATTTTGTAATGTTTTATTTTCAACAATTTCTAAACTATTGCACTTATCTATCGAAATAACATAATTTTATTAAATTACTAGTGGTTTTATGTTTATTATAAGGCATTTAGCGTTGAATGAAATCTAAGACGGTTCTGACAATTTTGATTTGAGTTCCGAAACTTCGCGAGGGGCAGTTTCATGCAAGTACACGGAGAAGTTTCCAGTATCTAACAATTTACTTTTTTAATCAAAATTAACTTAACATGATCATTGAAAACGTTTTGTAGCTGTTTTTGTCGATAAAGTTCGAAATTATGGAAAATAGTATTTCCTAAAAGTTCATAAAAAAATTTAAAAAATAATCTTTCAGTGTTTTTTAGGTGCTTGAAAATGATAAATTTAATTGTTATAATATCTTTTCAGAATGTTTTCAGCAAGATATTGTAATTTTTTTTAGTATTATAAAAATTCAAGACTTTAAAATAATATTATAAAACTGTTATACTAAAAAGGACATGTTCTAATGCGATATAATGATCCAACAATGTACAGAATTGGCTTAGCACTACAAAAGACATTTCTTTCGTATAAAAATTCAAAGAAAATTGCTCAATTAATTAGAAATAGGCTTGAAAATCTTTGGCGATATTTTATTTTCTCTGTATGATTAATTAGTGTTAAAATTCTGTTATAAAGTTCTTGTTCGAGTATATTTTTAGGTTTTAGAGTCTTAGAAGATTTCAAAATAGTAATTTTAATCAATTCTGGTATCGCCAGTTTCCTATAAAACACATTTTATCTTTCTCAAAAATTGCATCATATTTATCTTGAAATTGCCCCACAACGGGGGACTTTCGCGCATTCTGCCATTCAAGTAAAATCATTTTTTCCACAATAGGCCAATGAAATTAAAGGATTATTATTATTATTTTTATTAACCCCAAATCCAACTGTAATTCACAGAATATACAAAGTTTTACTTCTGTTTATCAATCTTTTTGCAAAATGGTCTCAAAATCCATTTTGCAATTTAGGGGTGAAACTGCCCCACCCTCCCCTATGCCCCAGTTGTCCCCTATTATACGACGGCTTGAGTACTGAATCGACATTTATGATGAATTCTTAAAGGATGACTTTGGGTTAATGTCGTTTTTAGAAAACGATTTTTAATATCAACCTTTAATCATTTTCTGTTAGTTTTATCCACACGAATGTAGGAGGATGATTAATAATTTATAGAAAAATATACATTTAACTTCTGCAACAGTCCTCGAAGCTGATGCTATATTTAGGGTAAATGTCTTAATTCAAAACCATTTCCAGACTCTTTAACTTTGACAGAAGATTCAACACATTAAGTTCATATTTCTTCTGAAGAGAATTACATAAATTTGCTCCTTGACTCTTCTCGAATGTTACTGTATATTGAAAATTCTTTAGATATAATTTGAAAACTTTTTAAATACAAGAAAAATACGTGAGCGTAAAATGCTTCTATTAGAAACATATTAATCCAAATGGAGACAAGGGAAACTTTCTTATTGGAGACAAACAGTGTAAGTATAATCGCGAGGAAAGGCTTCCAAAACCTTATTGAGTTGCTCCTGAGTGCAGGATTTGTTCTCATTCTTGGTCTTTTCTCCTTTCCCATCTAAAACAATAAGAAAAGCTCTCCAAAAAAATATATTTCTGGGGTTTCCTATTGAAGCATTTGCAGACACTTCAGAAAAACCAATTTTGTTCACTAAATATGTAATTATTTCAATTGAAAACTTCACGTACCGTTAACTATAAAGATTGGCACTTAATTTAACTAAAATTAGCCAGAAATATGACATAAATGTTAAACAAAACGAATAAATAACAATCACTTTATTGTGTTTTTCATTGGAAAACATGGTCGATCGATGAAAAATTCAATGGTGAAAAGGTACACTTTTAATTTTTCTGAGAAATTAACAAATTAAAATGTGTGAATATGAATGGATTTTCGCTTTATTTGGAGCAAAATTAACTAAATAATGAAACTGTGGTATAGAAAATATATAAATATAGTAATTTAGTACTGTATTTATCATGGAAAAATGATGTTTACATTTGGAGTAGTGAAAAGTTTCCATTTGGAGCAGGTTTTTAATTAGCTTAATTTACCCTATATGAAATCTAAAGTAAAAAAATGTAAAAAAAATATTTCATTATATCTTCTATAAATAATCCTTTCAACTTTGAGATAATAAAGAATATTTGAAGTTTTACAAGGTAAATAAAGGTCTAAAGGTCTAGATAAACTCAGACTGATCCTCGAGAATATTTAGCCAGTAAAATTTGGTATTAGAGGATTAGGTAAAGAAAATTTCCACAAAGAACTTTTAAGGCATCTTAACACTTCAAGGACGAGACACTTTTTACGGACCGAAAATTAGCAATAAAAATGAAACTGGTAAACATAATCAATAATAAGTCTTATGCCCAACGCACAATAACTTTTGTTTGTAAACATGTTTTTAAAAATGCCTATGTGAGTGGGCGAGATGACTAGATCGAGATTTCATTCATTCTAATTGAAATGTCAAAAACATGTTTACAAAACAAAAGTTATTGTGCGCTGCGCATTACATCTAACCTTCTAAGGTAGGTTTTTCAGGACAATGTCCTTCCGGTGAGCGTCGGAATTTATTGATCAAATTCTATGAATCAAACACAATTTTACCAGAGCTTTCGACACTTATCGTGTCTTCCTCAGTGGTTATTGGTTGGTCTTTTCTTTAGGATTTTTGCCACTAATTCCTCTATTTTCTTATGCATAAGTTTTGAATTTGGTTAAGAGCTCATTTTCTTCTTTCTTTTTTGCACAGCGAACGGACTGGTACTTGAGTCCGTTCGCTGTGCAAAAAAGAAAGAAGAAAATTAGCTCCTAACCAAATTCAAAACTGATGCATAAGAAAATAGGGGAATTAGTGACAAAAATCCTAAAGAAAAGACCAACCAATAACCTCTGAGGAAGACACGATAAGTGTCGAAAGCTCTGGTAAAATTGTGTGTTTGATTCATAGGATTTGATCAACAAATTCCGACGCTCACCGGAAGGACAGATTGTCCTGAAAAACCTAGTTCAGTTACACCACCGTCGGTTATCCCTTTAGTCTAACCTTCTAAAGTTTATTCAAGTCTGATTCGATGTATTTTTTGCCTCTATGAACGATTGGGACAAAAATAGCCCAAAAATTTAACTCTACTTTATAGGGGAAAGTACTCTCCCTTCGAACATATATGCCTTCGAATAATGTGAATTCTTTTGTTTTTCATAAGAGACTTACACTAAATTATCAACAATTGATGATAAGCCAACTAATATTTAATAGAAATGTGTCAGTCTCTTAGGAAAACTAAAAGAAAATTCACATTATTCAAAGGTATGAACGTTCAAAGGGAGAGTACTTTCTCCTACTAATTATGTACAAACATTAGAAAAAATAATTTTATGTAGTTAGGAAAAATTATTTTCTTTATGGGACACCGGTGTTCCAATCGTCTTTAAGGGTTAAACCCTCAGAGTATTATAAGGCTGATCATTTACTGCCGAATTTTACGGAATAAATGTTCTCGAAGATCAGCTTGATTCTATTTGGATCTTGATACGATTAAACAATGATCAATATTTTTAATTTTAGAAGCTTTTATTTAAGTACAATGATTTCTTTTCTTTTTTCTTTCAGATCAAAATTTGGTTCCAGAACCGCCGTACCAAGTGGAAGCGGAAGTACACAGCCGATGTTGAATCCTTAGCATCTCACTATTACGCCCAATTGGGCATTGGAAGTCTGGCTCGTCCGATGGTTGTCGGAGATCGTTTGTGGCTGTTTAGTCAAACAGCCAACGGACCTGCTCCTGTTCAATCAGTTCTTCTGCCCAACACACCGCCCCTCCTTTCACCGTCGGGAATATCGCGTCCCCTCGCCCCGTCGGCGAGGAATGTTGGAGCCAGACCACCATCCCGAGGCGCTTTTATCTCACGTTCTTCACCGCCCTACCCGACAAAGATCCTCCCGCCTCATCTTCACCCCGCTTATGAATCCCACATTGCGACTCCGCCCTATTTACCACCCCACCCACCATCTGGAAATTTCCTGAAGATTCATGATGACTTCGCCACGAGACCGTTCCATCCGCACGAACGGTACAGTCACGTTCTCGTAGCTCCTTCACATGAATTTCCTGGAACTTCATCGTCAGGAATAGCTGATCTCGAAAGGGTCTTTGGGAATCACAGTGACCTAATTAGGGATAAAACTGTCCAGGCGACTTCTGACACCATCCCCAGAGATCCCATGAGAATCACAGATGACAGTGAACAGAGTGATATCGATTGCGAGCAAATAGATGAGCAAGAGGACTCCTGAGCAACCAAAAGGAAAGTCAGAAGACTTTTCTGCAACTGTTACCATTGTTTATTGTATATCACAGCCAGTGTGGCTTCTCTTACATCTCATTACTTTCGTGTTTTTTTTTTCTCTGTATGTCTTAAAGTTACTTGGGATTAAAGTTATATGATGCTTACATTAATTTTTCTTATGTTGTACAAGAAGAAAATATTAGTAAAACACACACACACTTTTACACACTTTTGCACAAATTGATAAATTGTTTTTCATATTATTTTACTTTTGTTTTTCTTTTTATACAAAAAATACTATTATTAGGTTTCCCATGTTTGTTTCTCATTCCACCCGCTAAATGAATCGTCGATGGACAGCAATGATGCTTTGCTTTATGGTTTACGGTAAGTGACAAAAGTTTGAAGACTATGATGTTAAATATCCAATATTTTCTAAAATTTTCTAACAAATTTATTTTAAATAATTTTCTATATTAATTCATTTGTTTAGTCTACTTAAAAAAACTACATATCTTTACTGAAATCTTCAATTTTTTTACAAGGAAAAAGTAATGAACTTCTTAAGTAAACTCCGACTGTTATTTAAGCCACGCCCTCTCTAAACATTACGATCAACTAAAAGAGCTATTTTATTCATTTCTAATTTTTCGCCTAGGTATACTCTACGCCCAATGAGAAAGTTATTTCCAGTTACTTTAATTTAGATAGAGATCTGAAAGTCTTTCCGCCCATGGAATTCATTAGGCCACGCCCCTTAAAACTTGTTGCATAACACCAAAATGAGTGAAATACAATTGTTCAAAAAAAAAAAAAAAAACTTTAGCTCTCACATATTTATAGATTAAAAATGCTGCTTGTTTGATTCTTGTGTAAAAATTTTGCTTAGTAAACACTAAGAAAATTTAAGCATTGCGTTAGAACGATGTATTGAGAAGTAGGCGTGGTTTATATATTGGAGATATATAATCACTAAACTTTATTTTGATTGATTATTTGCCTGACTAAATTTTCTGTTTTTTTTCTACCAAGTTTTTTAATGGGCGTGGGGTGATCGAATTTTTTTGCTATACAAAATAATAAGTTTTTTTTTAAATAATTTTTTTGATTCTCCAGGCTACCTCCATTTGTTTTTAATCGATTTTGTACCCAGACTAAGTTGGATATATCTCTATTATTGTGAATTGTAAGAAAATTGGTTTTTTAAACAAAGTACAGGTTGTTTGAAAAGTTCAGGTAAAAGATACCAAAGAAACGTTAAATATTTCCAAAACTATTAACTAAGATTGCTTGCAATCTCAGATGTTGTGGTCCTAGGTGAAATCCGACTTCGTCAGATGGGGCTCAAACTTTTTATAAACACATTTTGATACTCATAGATCATGAATTATCATTATGCACTAAAAACCATTTTCGTGGAATACCGTTTAGTTCGGAGTACAAACGCTTCTGGTGAGAGATATCGACAAGCGGTTTTCGGCAAAAGTTAAATTTCGGTAGGCGGCTAGAAGTATGTTATGTCAGATAAACCCCCCTACCACCATTTTGGAATACCTGCAAAATAGGGTTTCTCAATAACTTCGCTTCTATGGCATCGATCGGTCTCAAATTATAGTATGTTATAGTTGGGCCTAAGACCTTTCGATAAAGAAATGTTAGGCCCTCAATCCCTTTGACCCAACACTGAGAGAAATCCGAAAAAGTTAAAATAACATTCCGGAAATGTTAATTTTACCCTGCAGTATTGATCCGAAATCGGTGTAAATATTACCCTTTTTAGGTGTATTGGGAGTTAAAGTTACCCTTTCTCATGTTAATTTTACCCTTAAAAAGGTGTAAAATTAACATTAAAAAATGTTGATATATTTTTACATCTAAAAAGTGTTCAAGTTATGAGGAAAAAAAGTTAATCGCACCCTCTTTTTTTTCTCAGTGAAGTTATAAGGGGTTAAAAATTGAATTATTCTTCTCACTTAATATTTGATTGCGGCTTCCGACTGAACTCACTACCAATTTCATCAGGTAAAAGGTAGAAACCATTGAATAACTGATCGTATATACCAAATTTTGTACATGTTATAACAGTTTTAGAATTTCGATTATTTGAATTATAAAATGAGAATGGCATTTGTTGCGTGGTATTAGGAGCAAGCATAGTGAGGGATGTGGCTTAGTTTGACCAAGAAGTCACGTGTTGCTGAAACTAAAGTATATGGGAATGGAAGGACTGAAGGCCAAGAGCAAGAGAGGGTTATAATAGGACAGGGAAGATCAGAAAAGAACAGATCATCCATGGCAAAGGCGTCACCACGATCTACACTCTTAGAAAAAATTAGTTCGTACAAGCTCATATGCAGTTGTTAGAACTATAAAATATAGTAAATATAGACCCAACTATATATTTAGTTTGGGTAACTAAATGAAATAGTTGACCACAGTTAGTTAAAGTATCCTTTTCATTTAGTTATCACAACTAAATCAAAATAGTAATGGGTACTATAACATATTAGTTCCAATTACTAAATAAATGGGGTTGATACCCATCTTATTGGCTGTAATAACTATATCTTATTAGTTGTGGTTACTATATAGCATTCATTGTGATGCATATTTCTTATTAGTTGCTTAAAATTCGAAAGAGCTTCAACGCATTACTAAAATAAAAACCACTCTTTACTATTGGAAAAGTAGTCATAACTTTATGAAAATATAGGCCCATCTATTTACATTGGTTGTGAGAACTAAAAGGAATTAGTGACCAATATTAGTTGGGATAATGATTTCATTTAATTAACACAAGCAAATATAATTGTATGAAAGCATTATGAAATAATTGCCGCAACTTATCCACGTAAATATTGTCTTATATTCTCACTACTAATAAATTTATTATGAGTATAATGTTTTAAGAATATAAGAACTATTTTAAATAGATTTGATAATAATCGCCCGAACAACTAATTTTCATTAGTAATCACGTCTAAACTTTTCTAAGAGTGTATGCACCCAGGAGCCGCTCCGCTACCTTCAGCCATAGAGGCCTTATTAATTTTCCAATAGTCATACTTACGGTTCTGTCAGAATTATAAAAAATTTGTGATGTCAAATGCTACAACACCTTTGAATATCCGAACTTTATCCGATTTAATCGAGGGTCCGATTAATCGAAAATACGATTTCGAATATTTCGTGAAAGTGTATGTATGGACGGTTTGCAGAATATGCTTCTATGGTTGCTATTGCTTCTTTAATCGATTTCAACCGTTTTCCACAGAGGAATTTGTTTACGTTTTCGAACTTAGGAATTCGTAATTCGAATTTTTGAATTCTGAGATTGTTAAAACGCTTTAGTACCCGAGAAGCAACTTTCTTTATTATAGTTTTATAGATTTCTCCAAAATTCTTATAATCTGTTTGTAGTGCTCTAGGGTTCCGTTAGGGTTCTAAGGACGAGAGGGTAAAAATTGGGGGTAAAAAATCACTTTTTCTGACTTCTTAGAGCAAAACATAACTTTAAAAAGTCGTAGGAAATTTTATTTGCGACATCGGTGTTCTAATTATCCATAAAGGCCTAATAGTAAAATCGCGCATTCTTAAGGAACTTAAAACCTTCTACACGAATTTCAACACCAAATTCCTATTACAAACCTTCACTGAGAGAAATCCGAAAAAGTTAAAATAACATTCCAGAAATGTTAATTTTACCCTGCAGTATTGATCCGAAATCGGTGTAAATATTATGCTTTTTAGGTGTATTAGGGGTTAAAGTTACCCTTTTCATGTTAATTTTACCCTTAAAAAGGTGTAAAATTAACATTAAAAAATGTTGATATATTTTTACAGTTAAGTGTTAAGTTACGAGGAAAATAAGGTAATCGCACCCTCTTTTTTTTCTCAGTGTAGGGTTCCGTTACTGAGACTACTAAACCTCTAACTCTAAACCTCTTTTGGGGGTAAAAATCACTTTTTCTGATTTCTGAGAGCTAAACATAACTTTAAAAAGTCGTAGGAAATTTTATTTGGGACATCGGTGTTCTAATTATCCATAAAGGCCTAATAGTAAAATCGCGCATTCTTAAGGAACTTAAAACCTTCTACACGAATTTCAATACCAAATTCCTATTATAAACCTTGTTTTAAGGTGTAACTTCAATTGGATTGCAAGGATCACAATAAGATTTGCTAAAAATTCATACTAAGAGTAGTACTAAATAATCGTTTCTCACTTATAAAATCTTAACGCTTATTAGAATATGCTTTTATGCAAGCTTTTCATACAACCTGTAGTTATTTATTTTTGTATCATTCTCAAAACCTTTTCTATTTTTTTTTATTTTAACAAATTTACAGTGTATTATAAAAATATTTGTTCATTTGTTGTTTGTTCAAAATTGAAATTAAGTTACTTTTGCTATTTTTATTAAACAGGGAATAATAAGTTATTTTCTTTCAATCTTATCTGAAAAAGGTGTGCCCCTTATTTGGAATTACAGGGGCATAACGGGCATAACTCTCCTGTTTTGTAGGATTTAGAAGGTAAAATCGTAAAAGTTTCGATGTTTATTATAGTCTTTAGATAAATTTATATGATTTCTTTTACAACAAATCAAATCTAATTAAGAAATTTCATTCATTCAAATCAACAATAATTATAACAGGAACGAAAGACATATCGACCACTCAGAATATAATACGACTAACTCGCGAATGGCCAACTTTACAGGAGAGTGATTTAAAGCTGAGATTTTACATGCTGATCATAGGATTTTTAAGTATCGGAACCGATATAACTTTGGGAATAATTAACTTTTCGGTATAATATTCACAGGGAAGGTAGAGGGTGCCACGGAGTACCCGAAAAGCGAAAAAAACGAATTTTGCAAAAAATCGAGTTAGTCGCATTATATTCTGAGTGATCGTATTATTGTATAAATTTCCTTTGGAATCGATTGCGTCCAAAACCGGAAATCTTTGATTTTTCTAAATAAAAACCAATAGATCTGTGATGCTTTCCAATATATTAAATAAACTGTTTCAATGCTCTAATTTGGAAATTAGAAATTCTAGTCTTAGTCTTCTAAAAAGGGCGTGACTTAAAATCATGTAGGGGAAAGCACTCTATTCGTACGTTCATGCCTTCAAATATAGTGAATTTCTTTAAGTTTTCGTAAAAGATTTGCACATTTCTATTAAACATTATTTAGCTTATTATAAATTAATGATAATTATGTGTACGTCTCTTAGGAAAAATAAAAGAAATTCACATTATTCGAAGGTCTGAACGTTCGAAGGCAGGGTACTTTCCCCTAAAGGTGGAGAATATTTAAAAATCAAATAGTCGTAAAACACCTTATCATCAAACTTTTGCCACTTACCTGTCTTTATTGTGTTAGCACGAATGGACAAAATATTGTTGTTGTACAAAACCACAATTTTCAGCGTAAATTGTTAGTAAGATTAAAAAAGTAATGAGTGAGATGTTTGAATTATTTGATACTGTCTGCAATAAGCTATTTTTTCTATTTTCTCTTCATGAAAAATTGTTTCATTATTATTATTTTTTTAAATAGTTATTTTAGAAAAGAAAATTAACTAAGGAACAAATTGGCAATCATTGTTGGTCTCTTATTTTAAAAGAGATTATTTTAATTATCATTATAATTTAAAAAATCACCAATCCACAGAGGAAAATTTCTCTTTCACTTTCTACAATTTTCCCCTCGTGTAAGTTTGATGATATAGAATTTTCACTATTTTATTAAATACAATTTCTTTTTAATTTTTCTTTTTTTTTAAATATCTGACTTACTTGGAATGTCTCTAATTCAGTTCCATGACATAGAAATCAGACTACTTTCACCCCATATTCCATAATTTCTTCATCTCTGGAAGAATTTAATGCAGTTTATCCTTTATGTTCTGTTAGCTCCACGATAGATCATATCCCTTCCAATTTCTATTTGGTGCCAAATAGACACGTTGATTGTTGTAGAAAAATGACACTATTCCATGGTAACCAGTCCTTGGGACTCCACTCTGCAATTAACAAATCGATATGTATTTTAAAAAAAAACTCCACTGTTTGCAAACACTGTCCCCACTTACTTTAAAATCATCCATCAATCCCAACATTTTTGTTGCCTTCTTGTACTGATCTTTGGTATTGTACTGAATGCGAACGGGTTCCTTCGTCTGGATCATTCTACGTCTCAATTCTTCGAAAGTCACCACAGGACATTCGTAGACATGCTTCAGGAAAGTCGCATCGTAGTTTGTCTACCGAAATATTCAAAATAATCTTCAGTCAAGGAAAAAAGTCCAGAAAACTAATAAAAATCTCACCCTTAACAAATGCGTTAAATTCATCTTGGTGAATGGGACAAATTGCTCACTTAATTTGATGTATTTCAGATGTTTCTCGAAGAACAAACCACTAAAAATAATGATTAATGAAGAACAAATAAATAAAAGTACAAAAAATTAATCAAAGAGTTTTTCGAACGTAAAAGCTTAACCGTGGTATCACACTAGAAAATTTCACATTAAAATTTTAATGTGATTCACATTAATTGTTGCTGATATGTGTTCTAATGTGCAATTTTTATCAAGAGCTTTTAGAAATCGATTCATTTAGCGATAAAAAAGTGGACTCGTGTCACAAAAATTGGTTTAAATAGATTAAAATAGCATAAATACGATTGATAATTAATGAGCAAATTAATGAGAATTGAGCAAATTTATGAGCAAAATTTGCTCATTAAATTTCCATCAGGCACTACTTTATTGCAGTCATTCGGGTAGTTTCTCTGCCACAATTTTCTCACCAATTTATTCGTAACTAAAATCGTACTTTTTCCCTTAAACGGCTGAAATGCTTCAAAAATTAAAACACTCATCTGACAACCCGTGTGCCATAGTGACATTGACATAGCAATGTGTCCTGACTAAATCAGCGATTTCGAGTGGTTCTAGAAGTTTTAATGAGCAACTTTTCACTTTAACTTTAATGTAAAATTTTCTAGTGTGATAACTCCGAAGCCTTTGTTGGTGAAAAAAACATAGCATTTTAATATTTGAAAGAAAGGTGAATTCGTCAAGCCTTAGTAAAATTAAAGCACAATGATTTTAACCAATTAAAACAATTTGAATAGCAAAATGAAGTACAGATTTTAAGTATGCGGAGATAGTTCATTCATTGAATTACTAAGGGCGTATAGCCAGGAGAGCCAGGATTTTATAGTAAAAAAAGGAGGGACTGAAGCAAAAATTTGTCAAATTGATAATTTTAAAATTCAATATTTTGTAAAATCAAAGAGACGCAGACTTCAAATTTTTACCATAGATAGCCTTTATGAAGGTACCGGTCAAAATCCCGAATAGCCAAAATTCCGAAAGCCAAAATCCAAAAAAACCGAAAAGGTCAAAATACTGAACACCAAAATCCTGAATCCAGGCAAAATTCTGAGAAGCCAAAGTCCCGAAAGCCAAGTTCCCGAAAAGCTAAAATCCCGAAATGCCAAAATTCCAAAAGCCAAAATCCTGAATGGGTTCACATCCCAAAAGAAAAAATCCTGAAATCCAAAGCCCTAAAAGTCAAAATTCCGAAAACCAAAATCTAAAAATCCCGAAAAGGTCAAAATGCTGAACACCAAAATCCTGAACCCAGGTAAAATTCTGAGTAGCCAAAGTCCCGTAAGTCAAAATCCCAAAAAACTAAAATACCGAAATGCCAAAATCGTAAAACCCAAAATCCTGAATGGGTTCAAATCCAAAAAGAAAAAATCCTGAAATCCAAAGCCCCAAAAGTTAAAATTTCGGACGAAAAAACCCTGAAAACCAAAATTTCGAAAATCGTAATCCCAAAAGGGTTAAAGACCCAAACGCCAAAATCCAGAAAGCCGAAATTCCGAATGGGTCAAAATCCCGAATGCGTAAATATCTCGAAAGGGTCGAAATCCCGAAAATCAAAATCTCGAAAAGCGAAAATCCCAAATGGTAAAATCCTGAGAAGTCAAAATCTCGAAGTGCCAAATGCCGAAAACCAAGATTTCGAAAACCGAAACGCCAAAATCCCGAAATCGAAAATCCCAAAAGTCAAAATCTCGAAATACCAAAATCCTGAATGGATTCAATTCCTGAAGAAAAAATCCGAAATCCAAAGTCTCAAAAGCCAAAATGTCGGGCGCTAAAATTCTGTAAGCTAAAATTCCAAAAGCCATAAGGCCGAAAAGCCAAAATCTAAAATGCTAAACTCCTGAATGGATCAAAATCCCAAATGGGACAAAATCCCGAATGGGTTAAAATTCCGAAAGCCAAAATTTCGAAAAATCCATAATCTCGTAAGCCAAAATCCCGAAAAAATACAATCTTTATGAATTTGATCTTATTGAAAAATCAATAAAAATCATTATTAGGACGATAAATCTAAAAATATGTAATTTTGGAAAAATATAATTAAAGACTATTCTTTTAGCCACTTCTGCACCGATTTTAATGAATTTGAACAAAGGTACAAAAATGTTTTCTTGGGACTATAATTACTTTTTCTTAAACGAAATTCCAATTAACCTTGAGAATAATGTCCTAAAGAAAATTTCATAAATTAAGAAAGGCTTTAGATTTAACTTTAAAATCGGTATGAATCCTAGTTTAATCCGATCTCAATGATTTTATGTGGTTCGGGTAGCGGATAAACTACCGAATTATTTTTTAAAGGCAAGAATGTTAACTTTCATTATAAACATAAAAGATCAAAGTTTCATTTTTTTTTTTAAATTTCCTTTGAAAGTTTTCCGCGAGCTTTCTGTTTCTGATTCTCCATCCACCCATCAATTTTTATGATCTCAAACTATTTGGAAAGACAAGAATATTCCCACAAAATATTCTCTAAAACATTTCCCCATCGGATTTTCTTGGTGGAAATTGGAAATTATTGATAAAGAAAAATCCCCCTTAAGACTCCCCTTTGAGTTTAAATAGTAATAGTTTAAAGTAGATAAATTGGTACAATAACAAAAGAGCTAAAAATATTAACATGAATTGTTCCAAGCCTTTGTAAATACTCTTTATCAGTTCTTTTCAATTCTTGAGAAATATTTTCAGTGTTTATTCGATGATTATGTTTATTTGACAAAACTGAGTGGTTGTTCAATGTTTTTCAGAAGTTTCAGAGTATGTACTGTACGAATTCATTTAGTACGTGGTTAAAATCACTTTTCTCTGAATGAAGGAGGAAAATTCACATGAACCATATGCTACACAAGAAACCATAAAAAAAACTAAATAAAAACCATTTAAAGATTAATGGGGAACGTTTTTCTGAATGAAATATAATTAGTTTGCAAATACTCTTGAATTAAGCGCAACAATAAAATTTTATTTTGTTATTTCTGTTCTTTAAGTTTTTCTCGTGAAATTTAAACAACAAAATGATTCATTGTAATAATGATAGCCGGAAGGAGCTTTTCCATATTGTGCATTAATTAACCAGTTTTATGGATCACACTTATTATTATGTGTGGAAAATTTAACAATTCAACATCAAAATTACTGGAATCATTTAGTTTAACCAGAAAAAACTGGCTTTGCGTCAATCAAGTTTATTTTGATCGCACTGTAGCCGGTTTTAGGAAAACAATCACGCACATTATTGACAAAATAGATAGACAAATCATGTACAAATTGGGGAAATTGGTGTAGGCTTAATTAAATGTCTTCTTTTAATAGAAACATGAGAAACATAAATAAACATTTTGTGAACCTTTCACGTATCTCATTAATAAAGGTTTCAGGTTTCTTATTTCTCAGGAAAATTTTTGAAGGCTCTGTTTAAAAGAAATTTTTTAAATTTCTAGAGCTAATATGAAAACTCTAAGTTTTTTTGCTGATAGAGCAAAATATTTGTAATGATTTTTCGAGATTCGAGGAACCCTCTCAAAGTTTTAAAGTGCAATTTTCTTCTTAAAAAAAAAAGAACATTTTATAAAATTTATTGAGATACTCCAAATCTTTCAGGTTTTTCTAAATCCAACAATTTTTTTTTTAAATAATAATAATCGTTTTAAAGTTTGCCGGGCTATGTGATTTTTTTGATAGATTTTTTTCGGAATATTTCTTGGACTTTGATATAATTCTTTGCATTATGGTTTAGGATACGCGAAGTTTTACTCGTTTTCCTGGCCTTGCGAAACATTTCTCGAGGTGTTTTTGCAAAACTTCATTCAAAATTTCTCTGATTTCATGAAATATTTCACTGTATTTATTAGTTTTTTTTTTAAGTTTTAAAAAAAAAAAAAAAAAAACTTGAAGATGACTAAAGGTTTTTCGAGATTCGTGAAGTTTTTTTTAAGGTTTTGTCCGTTTTCGAAATATTTCTCAACATTTTTCGGATTTATCGAACCCTTACACAAAGATTCTCCATTTTTTTATCTTAATGTTTCTGATGTTTCGACATACAGATTTCCTAACTTTTTCGAAAACAAACTCTCAAGATTTTTGAGGTTCCACGAAGCTTTACTCAAGGTTTCTCTGCTTTTTCGAGACATTCATTACGATTTCTCGAGGGATTACGAGGGTTTGCGAAGTTCCCAAAGTTTTTTTTACTCTTTGAAACAATAATCAAAGCTTTTAGGTTTTACAAAGCCTTACTAAATGTTTTCAGGCATTTACGAATATTCCTCAAAGTTCTTAACTTTTGTAAGGCCTTTTTTTCTTGTTGTTCTTTATTTTATTTTTTACGGCTGTCGGACTAAAACGAGATCCATATAGCCATAGGCCTTTTTCAAGAATTCTCTGGTTTATGAAACATTTTTTTTACCGTTTTTCAGGTTTCGCGAAGCCAATCTTAAGCTTTGTCAGCGTTTTCAAAACATTTTATACGATTTCTCAGGGTGTGCGATGTTTTTTTTAAGGTTTCTCGGCTTTTTTGAAACATTCATTACGATTTCTCAGGGTTTGCGAAGCCTTTCCTAAAGTTTCTTTGCTATTTGAAAGAATACTCAAGGCTTTTCAGGTTTTGCACAGCCTTATTCAACGTTTCTTGGCTTTCATGAAATATTCCTAAATGTTTTTCACGTTTTCCGAAGGCTTTCTCAAAATTTCTAAGTTTTGGTGAAACGTTTATTACCGTTTCTCATGTTTTACAAAGCCTTACTCAAGGTTACTCTGTTTTTCCGAAACATTCGTTACGGTTTCCCAGGTTTTGCGAAGCTCTAAAGATTTTTCTGATTTCTCGAAACATTTTTAATGGTTTCTTGGGTTTCTTGGGTTTCGCGAAGCCTTTTTTTAGGTTTATTCGCTTTTTTGAAACTTTTTTCACAGTTTCTCAGGGTTTGCGAGGCTAGGCTTAAGATTTCTCTGATTTTTTGAAACATTCCTAAAGAGGCTTTTCGGACTTTGTGAAACCTTACTCAAAAGGTATTCTTGGTTTTTCAAAACATTTATTACTACTTCTGAAGTTTGGCATAAGATTCTATTCAAGGATTCTCAGCTTTTTCGAAATACTCCTTAATGTTTTTCAGGTTCTATGGAGCCTTTCTTCAAGTTTCTCAGTTTTTTTTTTTAGATATTTTTCAAGATTTCTTTGCTTTTCCGAAAGATGTATTACGATATCTCGTGTTTTGCGAAGCCTTTTTAAGAGTTTCTCTGATTTTCGCAACGTTTTTTACGGTTTCTCAGATTTCGCGAAGCTTTTCTTAAGGTTGCTATGATTTTTCTTTTATAAAACATTCATTGAAGTTTTTCAAGTTTTGTGAAGCCCTTCTCAAGATTTCTATGCTTTTCTGAAACATTTATAATGGTTTCTCACTCAGATTTTACAAAGCCCTTCTCAAGGTTTCTCTGTTTTATTGAAACATTCAGGTTTTACGAAGATTTTCTCAAGATATTTCAGCTTTTTCGAACATTTATTGCGGTATCTGAGGTTTTGCGAGTCCTTATTTAAGTTTTCCCTGCTCTTCTGAGTCATTTATCACGGTTTCTTAGGTTTCGCGAAGCCTTATTCAAAGATTCTCGGATTTTCGAAATATTCCTCAAGGTTTTTCCGGTTTTAGGAAAACCTTTCTAAAGATTTCTTTGCTTTTTCGAAATATTTCCTAAGATAGGTTTTGCAAAGCCTTATGCCCTAGACACACTTACGACTTAAGCCGAGAGGCGACTTAGTGGAAAATGATGGAAATGAAGTCTAACCATTATTTCGAATATAATTACGCTAAGCCATCTTTCGGCTTATCCTCAGGTCTGTCAAGGCCCTTACTTAAAGTTTTTCCAGTTTTACAAGGCCTTTTTCAAGATTTCTTTGTTTTTCCGGAACACTTATCACGATTTATCAGGTTTTGCGAACCCTTACGGTTTCTCTGCTTTATCGAAATATTCCTTAAAATTTTTCAGGCTTTACGAAATCTTTTCTCATGGTTCTTTGTTTCTCCGAAACATTTTTCACGGTTCCTCAAGTTTTGCAAAGCCTTTTTCAGGGTTTCTCTGATTTTTCGAAACATGTGTTACGGTTTCTCAGGCTTTTCGATGTTTTACTGTGATTTCACAAAATGTTTCAAATATTTCTCCAAAAAAAATTAAGTTACTCAAATGATTTGAGTACTCCTAAAGCCTTATTCAACGTTTTTCTGGATTTGCAAGGATTTTCGAAGCATTATTAGATTTTCTAACATTCCGTGAAGGTTTCTCGAGTAATTCAGAACCTTCTAAAGATTTTTTCATCTTAACTTTCGACTCATTCAAAGTTTTTCGAGTATCGTAAGCCTTATAAAAATTTGATGAGTCTCTCGAAATGTTCTTTGATAATTGCAAAAACAAATTTTCCGTATGAATCACCGCCTGTTAATTGAAATCCAGTGAAATTAACATTGATAATCACATGCTAAAAAATTAACCAATGTTCAAATTGACCCCGTTAAGTTCGCTTTGTTAAGTAATTTTTTGCACAAATTATGTTGATAAATGAATTGTTGAAGCGTGAATATACATTTTCAATTAATTAAAACAAAGCACAATGAATAATAATGTTGCACGGCAATGCGGTAGAAAATGAGATAAAACCATTTTGCAAAGTAATTTCTTGCGAGAACCTCTTTTGTATTTATATACAAACATGAATAAATATTTGTAATGAATATGTAAAGCTTTCACTATTATTTTTTTCTCTCGTTTTAGCTAAGATTCTTTTATTTTTTTGTACTCACTTTGATACGCCAATCTTTCCAAAAGTTCTCGTTCTCGATATCTCAGGCCTAATGCAGGATCTTTCTTTTCTCTGTTCTGGATGTCGAATCCAATCGTCCCAGAATCTATTGATTGAATTATTTTTATTTTGTGCGAGGCTTAGCAATAAAAGAGTCTTTTCAGTGTAATTGTTTACTTACGCTTTAGGCCATTTAACAGATAATTCCGCCCACAATTCCTTCGAGAGCATCCATCCTAGTCCAGGAAAGAAGTCCGTTCGATAGAGCAATGACGCAGCCGCTTCGTCAATTAATCCCACCTTTCCATTATCATTCCACGCTGACACGCACCTGTATCAACATATTGAACAATTAGATATTTCCCGCCATTGTCTTTCCCCAAATAGACTGCGGCAAATGGGTCACTGAGCACCATGCCACGTGCCAGAAGCCACGAGATAAGAATACCCACCAGAGGGAAGAGTCGTTTTTCAGCAGCGGATACGTGGCCAGGAAATATTCATAGAAATCCGGAGCCACATTGAGATCATCCTCCACGATGATGACATAGTCGTAGCCACGGGAGAAGACAGTATTGAGAGCCCAACCGTAATGCCGGGCTATCTTGTAGTACCCCTTAAACTTTTTATCTTTCGGCGGAACAATAATGTCCGATTGATCTGGCTGAGAAATTAGTGACACTTGCTCTTTGTACGAAAGAATCACATCCCTCGTTGGATTATCATCGCAATCCTGCAAATGCCACATTAAGTAAACCCAAAATGTCTTTAAAAAAAAGTGATTGGCAGCACGAGAAATATCGCATGGAAAATCAATTAGGACAAGTGAAGAAATATGATAAGGTTGGAGGAAAAGTCTACACTTATTTGAGCAATTTGATATGAAGCACATATACATTTCTGAAGGTGTCGTTTTTTTTTTATATCACAGCTTCTAAAATGATGTTCTTCCTAGCCTTGAATTAGCGATAAACACAGATATTCCCCCTCATATTGCTGCTACACGCATTCATAAACATACCAGTACAATATTTGAGAAAAATTGCAGAGAAAAACGATTTAATGAAAGTCACAGGAAATTGTACTGCTCCCACAGTACATGACCCATCAAATACATTTTTTTTTAAAGCGTTCAAATTCACTCCAAGCATGACTATTGCTTTATTCATTAAGTATTTGTATTTATTTACCGAATAAATTCAATTTAGATGTTAATTATGAAAATGATTACTTTTTTAAGGAATTTTTCAGATGCTTCAAATCATATTCAGTTTATTTGACCACCGCTAGTGGGAGCTTAAAGCAAATAAACTGCTAGAATTCTAATAAGAAATTCATAAAAATATATCTTAAGTACTTTTTATAAATAAAAACATTTTCAGAAAAGAATGTAAAATATTAAATATATAAAGAGAACATTTCAAGAATTTTTAAGGGCTATAACGCTATAAGGATAGGGGGATCAGTGAACTTTTGGATGGTTTACTCGAGTGTCGATTTGCTGATTTTTTCCAAAAATTATGCCGATTTCATACCGAACTCATGCCCATCTTCCGATTTCTGGTAAAATTATATCGACCCGTCGCACAGTCTGGAAGAATACCCAAAAACCTGGCAAAAAATCGAAATTTTTTTTTTCAAATTTTTGAAATCTAATATCGCCAAATAATTGTTGACTAGTATCCTCACTAAACCTTATACCCAGATTTTTTTTTCTTTAAAGTTAAGGTACCTTGAAATAATACGTCAAAGTTGGCCTTGCATTGCGATTTGGTTGATTTTATATGAAAAAATGACATAAATTTGAACCAAAGAAACAGTAAAGAGGCCCGCGAGGTCCCGATCTATAACCAATTTCTATTTATTCTAGAGGTCCTGCTCTGTCAAAAACCATCGAGAAACCTTGCTACTTTAGTGCGATTTGGCTATAATGCATTGAAGTTGTTGAAAATTTACTTTTAAGTATATTGCATGAGATCACATGTTTATGTTAGTAAAAGGGGTCTAAAGTTTTTAATGATGTATCTCAGCTCCTGATCAAGATTTCTAGGACAAATTAACTATTATTAAATGTTACTGCAATTTCATCCCTAACGTACGTCTCTCCTTTTCCTTCAGAAATTACTCTTTTTGGAATATTTCAAGAAATAAAGCATTTTCATTTTTTACATGTTTTATAGTGTCCTAGTGAACATTTCGACCTTAGACACTTGTGACTGAAAAAATCGCCATCTTGAATGATACAATGTCAAAATTTAATCACTCTAGAGCGCCTATTTCTCAACAGATTTGATCAAATTTTTATTTTGTGGAAAGGTCTTGAAATTTCTAACCTGTATACATAGGTCCTAATTGATTACACATTTATAAAGTAGCAATAATTGACGTGTTTCGTTTAAATTTTGTTTTTTGGCAAAGTATCAGAACCGTCAAGACAGTCCAAAGTGCTCAATGTTTTTTTTTATTTAATTTACATAAATAAATTTATGTTCTTCTTCTATGAACACTTCTTCTCAGTACCCATTTATACATTTAGGTCTCATTCTTTGGACACTTACAACTAATAGAAAATCACAATGTTTGCAGCTTCCTCTTATACATAAAATACATAATAAATTAAAAAAAATCTTCTTCAGATTGGGTTATAGAGATATTTTTTTTAAGTCGCTTGTAACATTTTAAGAATTCAATTCTATAGCTATTATGAAATTAAAAAAAGTTATAAGACTGAATAATATTATTTTAATAAAATAAAATTGTTAAAAAGTGAGTTTTCCTTCTGTATTACAAGTGTGGAGCTATTATATAAAACTTGATTTATCATAAATAACGAGGTTTTTGTACTGATAAAATTAGTACTGATCTGCCGATTTAGAGATCCAAATTGGCACTATTTTGCCGATCACCGCTCACGGTCTACTCTAAAAGCCACTTTTTCACATCTTGATTTGGACAGGGGTAGTTTGGATTTCAAGGCTTTGGAATCAAGCCACTACATAATCCTGAATGGCATTAACGGCTCTAGCACACCTTTTAGATCAGGAAAATTCCATGTAATCGAAATTCTCATCCCTTTCTTTCTTAAAAACTTAGCGTACTTCTATCATGCTCTCGCAGATTCTTCTTCTTCTTTTGAATGTCATAACAAATTTAATTTACAGTAGAGCCTCGCTATAGTCCATATTTGGTTCCAGATTTGACACTTGGGTCGCACTAAGTCCATGCCATTTTTTAAAATTATCAACGATTTTTAGTATTGAAATTGCTCGACGGCTTCCACTTTCTTTGCGATTGTGCTACTTGTACTCGCTCTCTTCATTATGGATCACAATTATCCCAACTACACTCAATTAAGATTGCCAAAAATATTAAAATAATTATGCCAACATCGCATGTCGCGTACTAAAAAACATAACCTAACTTAAAATCAGTGTTTTGAAATCAACGGTCGATAAATTGTGGACTATAGAGCGATGGCCTATAGCGAGACTCTACTGTAGTTTTTACTTTGTAATAATTTCTAATTTACTTTTGAGGTAAAGCACGGAAATGTTTTGAAGAATTAGTTATTAAGTTATTTAACTAAGTTAATTACTTATCGGGCATGAACTAGTTCATTACCGGTTCCTAACCTAATGGATACTGTTCAAGTTTATCAGGAATTCCAAGAACTTTCCAACGAGCCCAAACATAAACCCCAGGCCTTTTAACATGTGACCTTAAAATCCGGTATTAAGAATGAATAATTCGACATTAAAAAAAAAGAAAAAAAACATGGTTTTTGTTTTTAAAGGGGAGTGGAGGAGTGAGGAAATTTGAGAGGTATGTTAACGATCCTTGGGTTGACTTATAGAAGGGCTCTCTAAAAGTCCCAAGTCTATATCAATGCAGTGGTGATCAAACGAACTTATAATGTACGAAAGAAATACAATAAACCAATGTGTTGAGAAAATAATTGTTTTTCTTTGCACTAATAAAAAAACTACAAAAATGAGCTTCTAGCACAAACGATTGCAATTCACTTTTAAAATTTTGAAACTTTAAAACTAGGGTAAGAGGTGGTATTTCTGGACAAGGTGCTTTTCGGGACATAATATGGGTATCACTTTTTACAAGATCTTCAGTGTGGTCAATTTTGCAGATGTCAACACAGTGTTTAGATTTTTTAAAAGCGAAATTTAAATAACATTTTTATGAAAGAGTGAAGTTTAGAACTTCTACTTAAAGGTAAGTTATCAGGCTCGGTGAAATTTATTTGCATAATAACGACTTTTGTCTGTGCCGAAATACCCAACTGTCCCGAAATATACCACTCTTACTTCTTTCCTTTTTTTTTGCTATTTTGTATAAAAAAAACTTAATGCATTTTACAACATTTTCCGATAAGAATCTTATTCCGGATAGCAAGGAACACAAATATCTCTATCAACAAAGAAAAAAATTATTTGAGAAGTCGTTAAGCTGTTTGAAACTTGAAAGTGCTAGTGTCCCAAAATACCACACGTTACCCTAAATTGAAATTTATCAAAATAAATTGAAAAAAAGCAATACTAAGATTTTTCTTTGCTTGCAATTTTCTGCCCATGAACTGTATTCACTTTTTCTCTCTGCTGAAACATTTGTGCAGATCGCAGAGGGATAAGGAAAATGAGCTTGGAAGCTCATTATCGTCCGACAATATTCATCAGAGCAAGAGAATATGTGAATGTATTCCAGCCCGCCCCCTTTTCCCGGGTCGTTGCTCAGAGAGGGATAGGAAGTCCGGAGACATGATTTACCTGTGACACGATGATGGGGAATTGCTTCTTGTTGGGACGGTATTGGATGAGGTTATCGAGGCAGTTGCTGATGGAGATCCGATTGCAGGCAAACACAATAATCGGAATGACTGGACCAGTGAATGGTGGGGAATTATCAACAGTTTCCAGTGAGATCTCTCGAACTCCGTCTGCTGCCTTTGTGGAGGCTAGAGTTGTGGGATGTTCAACGCGAGATTCAAGTAGCACCAGGAGTTTGGCCACCAACTTCTGATATGCGTCACTCTGCCGGTCTACGGACTTTTCCAGGAGATTGAGCTTCTCCAAGAATTCGGCATAGAGTGGATCTTCGGAATTGGTGGATCGGAGTCCCGGTGTATCTGGGCGCCAGAACACGATATACGTGACAATGACCCAGATGGATACGAAGGTCACAACTAGGAATTGCTGGATGAGGCGCATTTTAGCAGCCCAAACATCCGGAAGCCTGAATCCGCCGTAATTTCCCTGCGTTTCTCACTCTACGTCGCGTTAGCATTGTCCCTCGCGACCGGCTCTACCTCTACTGCCACTGACACATACCTTTTCACGCGACTTTCACACCGATTTTCACGATTTTTCTCAACAACACTGAAGACTGGGGGAATTTTTTTTTACACTGCCACTCGGCTGTCATGTGGCAAAAATTGACGTGTACCTGCGCGATACAGCACAGCAGAGCAGATATTTTTTTTATTTTATCAGCTGCTCACTCGATGCCGCTAGGGAGAATTTTAAATTTGAATTTTTCAGTTGAAACTCTTAAAAATAAGAGGTGGATTTAAGGCAGATAAGTTGTCTACACATTATAAGAAATTTCTAACAAAAATGAGCCTTAAGAAGTGTTCTTCAAGAAAATTGCCTACACATTGGTGAGAATTTTTGACAAAAAGATGGATTTTTAAGAAAATTTGTCTAATATGTGTAGACAAATTTCTTCAAAAATCATATCCAATTGAAGGTAATTTCCATCAAAATTTTTTGAAAGAAATTACCCGCTACACATTGGAATAAAATTCATATCAAAGTCATTCTTGACAGAATTCTTGAAGGAAACCATCACGATTCAAGATTGTTTTTCACGAAAATTTGTTATTTTCTGCTGGAAAAAGTGAGAAAAACGTTTCGTGAAGTTCCTTGGGATAGTATTTAGTGAATTTCTGAAGAAAATCTTCTAAATATGAAAGGGAATAGTGTTTTTCTGGAGATGTCGTTCCTGGTGGAATCCAACCCAGCCTTTGAAGGAACATTTCCTGTGATTTTCCTCCAGAAATTGCCGAAAGTTAATCCATCTGTGTATTCTTGAGGTGTTCCACAGTACAGTGGCCTTCTGGAAATATTTCAGGAATACAAATGGAAGGACAGTAGAAAAAGATTGTGGATATGCCTCTGGATGATGAGAAGAACTTCGAAATAAGTAGACAAGACATCTATCCAATATGAAGGGAGTACTGATGTGTTTTTTCCTAAATTCCTTGCATCAACCAGTGGCTGCTATTTAACTTTGCAAATTAATCATGTAAGAAAGTGATTTTGTCGTAGAAACTGCCGGAAGAGTGACCCTCCTTATCAGGAGCATGGACGTAAGTGCTCCGGCTGATCAAAAGATTCAGGATTCTATTTATCAACTCTTGGCAAAAACTTTAGGACTGAAAATCAAAGAGCAGTGGCAGATCGCTTGAGGAGTTCAAAATAGATATAGGAGGACATGGAAGCAACACGGAGAAAGTACTAGAGTGGTTGAAATTATCAAATTTCCTACATCAACAGTGGATCACATTCAACTCTAAAAAGCTTTTCTTTGGAGTTCATTGTAGTTCTTTTTAGAAAATTGAATTATAAAAAATAATATATATTTTTTTTTGGAATTTTGTTATCTATTGATTCAATAAACAACTTTTTTTTAAGGATTTTACTTTAGATTTTTTTTTATTTCTCACCACCTTTTCATGCACTACTACTCAAACTGGGAGTCCCACGGAGGAATCGAAGGCCTGTGGCTATCCAGTTGTTGGTGTTCTCGAAAGGAAGCAATCCCACATAGTTCCTAGTGGTTGAGAAAGTGAATGACATAAAAGATCATTCTGATGTTCTTCTGCGGGTTCAAGTGATGGTTTTTGGTAGCTCCAAACAGCTCTCGTTTGCATTGAGATCTCCTCGGTGGCTCTGGTTAGCTCTTGTTTTATTTGGTAACCAAGGCATATAGAGATTCCAAAGTGCCCGAAAATTTTCTCCTTTCCATCCATCTTGCAATCCGTGGAGTACGAGGCTACTGTACAGTGGAACACCTCAAGAATACACAGATGGATTAACTTTCGGCAATTTCTGGAGGAAAATCACAGGAAATGTTCCTTCAAAGGCTGGGTTGGATTCCACGAGGAACGATATCTCCAGAAAAACACTTGTCCCTTTCATATTTAGAAGATTTTCTTCAGAAATTCAATAAATACTATCCCAAGGAACTTCACCAAACGCTTTTCTCACTTTTTCCAGCAGTGAAACAACAAATTTTCGTGAAAAACAGTCAGAAGAGCAAGAGACTTGGAAATGATGGTAATCTGTCAAAAAATTTTTGATGGAAAATAAAAAACCCAGTGTGGAGGCATTTTTCTTCAAAAATTCCTTCAAAAATATGAATTTTTCTTTAAAAATTTTTTGAAATAATTCTTGATGAAATCAGCTCCAATGTGTAGACACCTTATGGTTTCTATACACTAGAGAAATTTATGTCCATATTGGAGCAAATTCCCTACGCTTGTGTAGGAAAAACTCTTGAATATGGACATAAATATCTATAGTGTGTAGAGGCCATTAGGGGGAATGAAACAACTAAATTGTTCAATCAATTTGTTCAATTTTTATTCATTTCTCTCTCATTATTTCACTTAGAAGACTAGTTAATTGCTTTTCAATTAATTACTGGACATTCATAGTCATGAGGTCCTAAATTTTTTTCATTTTCAATTAGGAGATCACAATGCGTATGAATAATCTCTTACACGTTAATACCTATTAAAGAGGGGGTGGTTATTCCAATTCTCCTACTCGTATCATCGTTCTCTCTATTTTACACACGTTCGAAAAGCATTAGTGGAGCATTTAATACATGTTCGTTGAGTCATCATTAACAAATTAGTGGCGCGTATCACGGTAATGTTGATTTTTCTTTCTGCAAGAGTTGCTTCCGTTGGAAGAACAGTCTACACCATGAGGGCGGTCAAGCTGACCAGGATAGCTGAGAAGACAGACAATGTAGCTACACTTCCTGCTCCCTGTTGCACCTTAACCAGCGTCGTTTCTTCCACTGTGGCGGATTCCCCATCTGATCGGTAGTTGAGCTTAGAATGATCAACTTCTTGTATGCTTCCTCGACTATTTCGCGCCAATTTCTGATTTGCAATCTTTAACTGTTTCAGCTTGGCCTCCAGTTCATCGACAGTGGCTAGGGAGAGAGAGAGAGAGTGATCAATTTATTTTGCTATCGTTCTGTGGATATAAGATCCATTCAGCTTTTCTCACCTTGATCCACTCCCTTCTCGTAGTTCACCTTGATGAATGTGGCCATTGAGATTTCGTACACTTTATTCGGATCAGCTTGTGAGGGAATCTCTCGTTTCCGTCGTCCATAGCCGATTTGTCCATTGCTGCATGGGATCTGCAATGAGAGATCACATGCTGAATCATGGAATTCATTCTAGCACAAACTCTAAAAAAAATAGAAACTCACTCCTTGACATTTGTCCAGGCAAACATTAACAGTTCCGCGGAATTGAACAAAAGTGGTCTCGGGAAATTTGAAAGCCCTGAATTTGGCTGTGAGGAAGTCCCCGTCGTCTGTGATGAAGTTCTCAAAGAGATACGGGTCAACGGAACATCTGGAGAATGAATGAAATTAATTACAATTAGCTCTCTATTATTTGCGTGAGATCGATTGTTTGTGGGGAGAGAGAGAACATCTGGAAAAATGTTGAAAGAAAGATGATCGGTATAATAGCAAATTGATATGAACTCTTTCTATGTTTAGAGGACAGCACAATTATTCTAAGAATCCGCAATGAAAAAAAAACCACACAGTCTTTGAATATTTGCAATTAAAATATTTCTCTCAATAGTTATTGATTTTGACTTAAAGTATTTAAAATAAATATTGCTTATTTAGATATTTATTTACCACAGGGGCATAGCCTCAAGTATTTACAAATTAACATTACGGGCATATCATCTTATGATTTTATTAACTCCGAGGCGTTGGGTAAATAACAGGGAAAACATATCATTGGGACTTTATTTAATTGATTTTGCTATTAAATTTGTTCTACTTTTCTCTTAATAGCATAATTTGCCGTTTTAGAAAAAGGCTCAAAATAGCATTTAGAGGTGATAAAAGGTTTTGAAATCGCAATTACCCGTTAAAAATGATAGTTTCTTCTTGAGTTCTTGTATCAGTAACTTGCATATACGTGACTCCGAGTCCATAGACTGGCGCTGAAGCCTTATCCAGATAGATTTCCATCTTGAGTGGCGTTCCTGGGCTTACATTTAACTCTCCCGATACTAATTCATCTCCCTGTCGTACTCCTACTCCAAGAATTGGTTCAGGAGCCCTCTCAATCACCATTGTCGTGATCTCGAGATCCCTGCAAAAGAAAGGGGTATTAGAAAAATCCAATGATCACAGAACTGTCTTAAAAGTGATGTAACATTGTTTGTTGAGATATTAAAATCTCAGACCTGAAGAATATAAAATTCTTATTGGCCCTTATGGTGTCTATACACACTAGAAGCAATTTTCGTAAAAAAATTGCTTTTTAAAAAAAATCTGATGTTTCTGCCTACAACAAGGATAAGGGAAATTTTCTTTGAAAAGGCATTTTTTAAAGAAATTTCTACTAGTGTGTAGAGGCCATTATAGAATAAGAGAAATCATTATAAGACACTTATAAGCTTTTAATGAGATTTATAAATTGCAGCCAACTATATGGCCTCTACACAGTGCACATTCAAGAAATTTATGTCCATATTGAAGCAAATTCCCTACGCTCGTGTACGAAAAACTCTTCAATATGGACATATATTTCTCTAGTGTGTAGAGGCCAATAGTAAAATAGTTTATGTCCATATTGAAGAGTTTTTCCTACACAAGTGTAGGGAATTTTCTTAAAGATGGACATGAATTTTTCTAATGTGTAGAAACCAGACCATAAAACTTAAACAAGTATTCTATAAATTCTATATGAATATTTACGTTCAAACAATTTTTATTAATTTATTATTTTACTAGGATCTGATAAGGATGGCGCTATTCTAATGAAAAAAATTACATGTTATTTTTAGCACTTTACTGTTCTCAAGTGTTTCTGCATTATCGACTTTTCATGGATCCTGTCACGATTGTTTGATGGTTTTAGAACAAGGCGATGACTTACTGAATGCAGTCGTGACAGGAACCAACATAAAGAAAAATGGATTATGTAGATGCAATTGAGAACAGTAAAGTGCTAAAAAAACATGTTATTTCTTTTTTATTGGAAAAGCACAATAATTTGCTTGTTTTCAATTTGTTACCGGGTTAGAGAGTAAACTGTAAGAAATGAACTTTCAGTCCTCAATGATCCTATTTAAAAAAATATGATTTGGAGACATTTTTTATCGTTTTTTCTCCACTCTTCTCCAAAACTTCTACTCCTCCAAAACTAAACTTGAAAACAGCTCCAACGATTTTATTAAATTTTGGATTTTGGAGGTAGAGGTAGGCTATCTGTAATCCAAAAATTCACCATATTAAATTTTGAAGGTCTAAGTTCAAGTAATTTGAAATACCTGAACATGGGGAACCCATACATGTTTCAGGGAACCCATGGGGAACTCTAGGAGCCATTATACCATTTCGGGGAATCGGGAACTTGAGCTACTCTGAATCCTTATAAGTTATCCCTGGGAATTTCCTAATCTAACTGCATCGGTTCCAATTGGTTTATGAATTGGTAAAGTTCGCATAAGGTAAAGTTCCCCCAGGTCGGTCGGTTCCTCAAACCGGCTGGTGGATTTATTTAACTAATTTTTTAACGTTTTATAATCAATTTCTATAAAATTTTATCTTTGCATTAAGGTAAATGTACCAGCGATCGTCAGTGTTCCTTGGATCGGAAGGTTGTCCCGCGTATCGGTACCCCAAAATAAAATGTACTTTTGAAAATTATTCACTATATTTTAGTAATTTTCTTTAGCAAGATGCATCACGTTAGTTCATATATTATCTACAGAACCAATTTTATCGTCGAGTTTCAAACAAAATTGCTATTATTTACCTAATTTATTGAATCACTGTATTAGCAAAAAATCCGCCATTCATCACTTTCTTAAAATTTTACACGGTAATGTTGTCTGACAGAATATGAGGAATTATGTTTGATTAAAATAATTTACAAATCTGTGTTAATTAAAAAATTAATATTCAGTGACTCTAATTTCACTATCAATGCACTTGTTAAATTGTTTCGGCAAAGGTATGTTGAAAATAAATTATTTTTTGCGAACAAGTAGGTACGTTTTCTTCCATCTGTTCTTCGGATCGGTACTTTTTTTTCGTGGAAAATTGCGCTAGAAGTTTTAGAAGCAAAATTGGAAAATTGGTAAAAAGAAATTGGAAAACTGCGCTTTAGAAGTTGTATCATGTGAATACACAGTGCAGTGTAAGGATGACAAAAAAGCTTAAATGAAGCCTTGTAGAGTGATTTAGATTTAGATGCCAAGAAAGCAGGGGAATCTTCATCAAAAACGTCTGCCTATCCGTGGCTTACCCCCTTCCGACCCGTGGAACACCTGATTAAGTATCTTCCGATCCGCGGAACACATTGCTTCCTTACAATTATACCTATATATATTATTAATTTCCGTAATTAGCAAAAGTGTCAATACACGAAAATAGTTAAATGGATCACTAATATATCAATTGGCATGTAAAAAGATACCAAATAGTGTTTTGGAACTCATATTTTCAATTAAATATGGAGCACGTCTCTTAACATTCCGAACCGTGGTACACTTCCCTTATCTGGTGAAAACGGAGTAAGACCTTTTTCGCTTCTTTCAATTTTTATTCGCTACAACGTTTCGATGAGATGAGCTCCACGATCCAATCTTGTCCACTAATTCCAGTGCAAGTCAAGTGTAACAATATACCTTATGTGTTTCTTCCTTAATTATTCCATACCTAATGAAGAGGACATCGTAACCACCAGGCCGTACATAATAATCGAATAATTTGCATTATGTTATAATAGACCTTATAATGTTAGACCGGTTAGACCATTTTATAACAAATCTATGTAAATTCCCCACTGGCCTAATTGAAGAACCGGCCGACTACAGGGCACTTTACGTTAAATCATTTATATTGTTCGATTTATTGTTATTTATTGGTCGTGTATATTTTTTTCGATTTTGAAGCTAAACGGTGAAAGATATCAATTCCTGATCTTTAGTGACCCTTCCATAAGTCTACATTGTCTAGACCTAGAGTTTTCTAATGTTTTCTCGAAAACGATTCCAAGGATGCTTTTCATTTTTGGATATGTTTTGAAGGTAAGCCTAGGAAATCGCGAGAGAAGATAATTCATATGGGTAGCTCTATCTCGTAAGTTCGAGTACTCTGCAAATCTGGCATGCTTTGCCACTTCTTTTATGGGATTTTCAAATGAGTCATAATTTAGTTAATTTACAATCAGTTGTTTTTAATAAAACTTTGCAATGGTCTTGTAATAGTTATATTGTATATTATTATGCAGATTATGAGTTAAATTTGCTTTCTTTTGCACCTCTTTTGGGAATTCTAAGAATTCTCTCAAAAAATGCGATATAATGTACTGGGAAAACTGGGGCAAAACCGGACATGGGGTAGAACCGAACAATAATTTTTATTTCTAAATTATTTGTATTGGGCTATGACCATAATTTCTTCAGTGGACAAGAATCCCTGTAGTGCCTATAAATTCCTATAGGTCTTGTCCTCTGAAGTCTAATATCTGATTAAAAAATCGCAGTGTTCGATAGTGCCCCAGTTTCTCCTTCTTTTCATCCTGAAAAATTCAGTGAAATTTCTTACTCTGGCTCCTGAAATCCAGCAGGAAGAGTATCTCTCCTGACAATTCCATGTCCTCTGGCTGTGACATTGTAAACTGGACCTGTTGTGATACACTTTACACTGACGATCTCTTTCCCGCCCTTTCCCTCAATGATGATTCGGTGGTAGAAAACCTTCTTCCCTGTAATCTTGTTAACAATCCTCGTGACTCCGCATTCATAGATATCAGTGAGGGAAAGATGAAATTCAGCTAGGGATTCTGTGATTTGGGGCTGACACCGAGGATCAGGATAGCCTTTCATTCCATCCAGGTACACTTGAGGATTCTGCATTTGTTCCGTTGATGGCAATGAGATTTCCACTCGCATCAATTCCTCGGAGCAGTGAACTTTGTGAGCACCTGGAGCGAAAGTGAAAAGGCAATCATTAGCATCAATCACGAATCAATTAAATTAGAAACCATTTAAGAATGCTAAAGTACTTCAATTCTTCAAGCAAATTGATCGATTATTCAATAACAGCGATTCATTGTTGAAATCGAAAAGAACATCATGATGGATTCATTGCGATATCTTCCTCCAAGATCCAACATTTTACAGTCAGTTTGATCGTTTTCTGTATTGCAAATAAAGGGTGGTATAGAAAAATTCCTTACAAGGTTTTTATGAAATCAATATCACTTCTCCTTGAGATATTTCTGCAATAAATATGTTCTTGACGTTCTTGAGCACCCTGTAAATGGCCCGTGCTCTTGAAATGTTCCTGATGAGTCATGTTTTTCGAATATTAAAAATTTTATATCTCAGGAAGAATCGCCTGCATCATAACTCAACAAATAAAATGAGCGATTGGTTTCAATGCTAACATTTAATTATGATTTCCGAGCGGGGAAATCAGAATGTTGAGAAATAAAGAAGACTTCTTGCTTCTCTCGATGTCCACTTTATTCTATCCAAAATTGTGTTTTTACATCTTATATAACTTTTGAGCCACTGCTCAAGATCTTTGTGATTCAATAGTAAAAATAATGAGATCACCATTTCCTTGTGATTCATTAATGGGTTCTCTGAATTTCTCCCTTTTAACTTGTCCAAGTGCAGAAGGCAATAAAAGTGTCAACTTCTTTTAATTTATTCTCAACTTTAATGAGTCTTCAAGATTTTAAATATGAAATGGAATTATTAGGGTGTACAAAAAATAAGAATTCAGTGGTGATCATACAAACATGATTGAACATGATATGACTTGACTTAACTATTTGTTCAGTGATCGCGGAGAATATGGATTCCTTTCTAGAGAGATCGCATGATCGCATCTTCAGATCGATTTTTTCTCACTTTCGCGACTCTTTCGGTACCATTAACTTGTTCTTGTCTTATTGATGGTAAATCTCCAACGAAATGTTTATTATCGATATTGTTTCTTTATTTGAGCCGCCATTAAAAACAGGAAAACCATGAACAATCTTTTTTATTCATTGTCCATTTTATTCCACTATATTTACAAATAAAGCATCATTTGCATATATCGCATTACCTATCAATCCTTCCGTCTTTTTATGCTAATAATGATCATAATTTGCTTTAATTCTATCTCACGAGAATGGACAAATTTTTAAGTTAATGGAATAAACCTTACGTCCGATTCTGCAATGCGAACATCGAAAAAAAACAGTTTCTTCTTATCGTACATCAGTTGTAAATTTAATGCGAAAATTATGTTGTAGGAATAGTCAAAGGAAGTGTTTATTCACGACTTAATGAAAGATTAAAAGACTTTCTTAGAATAATCTAGTATTAATTTTATAATTCCTGTTTATTAAAGTGGTCATTAAGAGAAGTTATGCCACAGAAAGTCTTACGAAAGATTAATAAAACTACACCTATATGGAAAACATGTTCTAATATTTTGTTTATAAACATTTTTATTCAATAAGAAAAAATATATATATATATAATATAAAGTATTCATTTTTTTGTAAATTGATCAAAAATTGCTTTTTATCACTGCAAAATGATAATTTTTTTATTGTGTATCAATCTGATATATTTCGGAATTGTGCATTAAAAATTACAAGTCATAATCTTCGCCAAAATATGATACAGTTCTATTTAAAAACAGGTGAAAAATGCCCAATTTCAATGGTGATAAAACGAGAAGTTAGGGGAAAGTGCCCATGCTTGATACCATTGAGATTGAGACCTTCGTAATGACTAAATTTTCTATGTTCCACAATATATATGTGACTCATTGCCACCATATTTTTTAAAAACTATGGGGAAGTGGCCAGTTTTTAAAATATATAGCGGAGTCACGTTTATTGAGAAGCATAGGAAAAATTTAGTGATTACGAAGCTTCCAATGGTATCAAGCATGGGCACTTTCCCCTAGTTTCATTTCTTATCAGGATGTTTACCATCCTGCATTTAATTAATCCTGAGGTGTTAATATAAATTTGTAATGGCTCTTGCACGTCTTTTTTATCAGGGAAATTTCATAAAATCAAAATTAGCACCCCTTTCTTCCTCAAACGTTTTGAATGTCTATCAAGTTTTACGTACTTAAAATTGGATTGAACTAAATTATTTTTGTCATGACGTTCAAAAAAAAGAAGAAGATTGCGAAAGAGTAGGATAGGCATATGAAAAACTTTTGGGAAGGAAAGGAAGCGAATTTCGATTTTCTGAAATTTCCTAACCTAAAAAGAGTGATGAAACCATGATATATCAATAACTAATTTGAATGATCGAAAAAAATGTAAAACTATAAAGTTGGTCAGAAAAAAATTGTTCAGTAAAATAATATAATTTTAGTTAATAGAGAGCATAACTGATTTAATGACCATTATTCCGGCTTCAGACCTAAAACTTAGCCATCTGGCTTAACTCCTCTGATTCCTAATCAGGCATGATTTTTCAAAAAATTGTTGTTTAGGATTGGATTATAAGGGCAAATGATTCATTACATTTTGAAAAATCAATGAAATTGCTATTTAGATTTTTGAGACTTTCGAGAACTAGGCTAAACCTTTAGTCAGAAGCCGGCATTAGTATGTAAATCAAATTTGGAATTTCGGTCTAAAATTTTCTTGCTCTTCTTTATGTTTTTATTGGCCGACGACGTTTCGATTCGATTCTGATTTGAGTCTGCAGGTCCTGAAGAAGGTTCCTCAGGATCGAAAACTCAGAACTCAGGATCCAAACGTTCGCCAACAAAAACATAAAGTAGAGCAAGAAAATTTGGAAACTAAAATTCCAAAATTTCTCTTACAAAGAACATCTTAACGAAAATAATTATATCGCAGTCATTTTGATGACTGTGTCATTTAAAATGATTTCTTAGGATTTGTGAGGTAATGATTACCTTAATTTCAAATTTTCAACTTAACTTCTTATTAGAGAAAGAGGGTAATCAATTAAGACTTGGATTTCTTTTTGTTACTTTGCTTTACTTAAGATTTATACTTTCTCTTAACCTCTCTTCTCATTAAGCTCTTTGCTTTTAGGTTATCTTCATCATAACCTCTCTAAGGGGTTACCTGGGTCAAGAAGACTAAAAAGCAACATATTTTCTCTAATTTTTTTTCAACATAATAAATTGATATTTAATTCAAGCTCTTAAGTATGCAATTGTACATTTAAAAAAATAAATTTTCTTAAATTTTCATTAATGAATCCTAAAAAGTCAAACCATGACCTGATTTTTAGAAATCTTTTTGAAAAAAAAGCCTTAGCTTTCGGTTGACAACTTCTTGTAGGTTCATCTGAAATGTTAAAACCAAATATTTAATGTTGAGTTAAGGAAGTTTTTACACGAAGGATTATATGTTTCTTTGACCACATTTAATTTTACAAGACGAAACGTGTCGTAAATATGTCGAATATGGTATTTTTGTATAAAATTAACCTAAAACTACAAATTTCATTTTTTTAAAGTCCTTCATTCAAGGACTAGGTTTACTTTTTTATTAACAGATAATACATGTTTGTTTTTAAGTTAATTATTTTCAACAGGAAAAATAAGTCATAATTTGAAGAATTTTTTAAATTTTTAAACATGAAAATATCATAATATATGAACATATAAATTCCTCAAAATTAAAAATTCTGGTGCGAGATATAATGATCAATTAGATCAATCATCAAATTTTCTTATTATAGTTCAGGAATTTGAAAAAAAAATCCTTGGAAAAATATTTTTTCTTTTCTATTGAAAAACAATTTGTCGGAGAATATCCGCAAAGAAGTATTTCAGTGCAAAATAACAATTTGAAATGCACAGAATGCAGTACGAGAATGCAGAAAATCCAATAAATTTTAATGTTCGAGTAAAAATTAGCATTTACCAATTGCAAATATTTCAGCAAAGAAATGTTGGCTTCTAATAGATTCTAAAGCAAAAACAGATGGAAAATGGACTGAAGGGGATGATTGATAGGAGTATTCTGTCTCTGAGAATACATCCACGTGTCTGCGGAAGAATGTGCAAAAGTTGGCGAGACAAGTTGCGAAAACGGTGCTAAATCCGTTAGAGCTGGAAGGTGTCACTCTCAATGTGTGGACACTCACACTCTCCGCACCAAGAAGCATATCCGATGAGTGGCAACTTGGCCACTTCTCCGGTCAAATGAATCTCATGGAGCACTTTCCCGTTGCGATTGCTCGCGGACGTGATCAGCGGCATCGTCATCAGTGAGAGTCACGAGAATCTTTTTACCACAAGCAGAAGATCTGCATGTCGAATTGTGATTTATGAGATAGCTTAGGATGGAACCGTGTGGCGCTTGACACACGCATAGCAGCTCATTGTGAACCCCTGGGATATTGAAAGATACTCCTTCACATCATCCAGCTAATCCCATTTATAGTCGGTCATATAGCGACTAGAGCAACGGACTCAAGAGTGTCACATGAATATCCCATCCAGAAGGTAATAAACCCTAATGATCACGTTTTATTCTCATGTGGATGTTGCATAGCCGTTGCATTTAGTGCACGAGTACACCTGAAATCCCGTTGGTGTTTGATGGATTTCTCCTTGGGTGGAAATCTATAACTCGCCCTCCGCGAGATACTCGATCAATAATAACAGGACTCTCGCGGCTATGAGGCGATTTGTATCTTCTCAAACCGTCTATCAATCAATCAATAAAATCTGCTTTATTTGCTACTGACATCCGCGATCCTCTCTCAAGTTGATCTCGGCGACAACAATTGATCTTATGATCTCCTCCAGGGATTAAGCTTCTAGCCTTTTTTGCGTCATTTTCGCGCGAGATCCACTGGAGACGAAAGAAGGCGCAAATATTATAGAATTTTCGTGACTGCTAGAGATATATCCATCCTAAGCTCGAATATAAATAGAAATCAACCATGTGGAACAATAAAGAGAGAATTAAATATTCTCATTTAGCCGTGATTCTTTCATAATCCCAGCTACTGTAATGATGCTTCATTCAACCCTTTCAGATCAATCTTATATTCGGAATGTAAAGTAAAAAAAGTATATTTGGTATATTCATCTGACGAGACTAAAAACAAAATATTTCCTTTTAGCTGATGATGAGTTAAACTTTTTCCTGTAAGGTTATCCGGAAGAAAAGTTTTGTTGACCAACCCAATGATTTCTAATTTAATTATTAATTTTCTAACTTTTTCATAATGTCCTTCTCTTGAGATTGCAATTATCTCACATTTAAGTATGGCTCAGAGACGGAGCAATAATAAATTAAAGTATTCGTCCAAGCAGTTTAGAGAAGCATTGTGTGTAATTAAGGTGATTAGCAATGAGATACCTGTTCTAAAGGAAAATGGCTAATTTCCAATTCTTCAGCAATTTTGCCTTAAAAACTGTCCAGAAAAAAAACTAAAGGAAATCAGAAGGTATGAGGAAATGTCGAGATTTTCTAGGCAAAAAAGTATAGGAAAGTGATTCTAGGATGGATTATCTTAATGTGCCAGTAAACTTCACAGTTTTAATCATTAGAGACCGACCTGCCATAATAGAGTGTTTTTTTGTCAAAAGATCTGAATAACAAGGTAAAATAGGTTTAAAAAAAATTAAAAACCGAAATTAGAAAGGAAAAGAGTAAGGTTTTTCAAGAAAGGTGAGAAAGCATAACAGTTGAAGTGCAGTATAAAGAGTTTAAAAAAGTCAATAAATAAATAGGGGAGACTGGGGCGAAAAGTCACAAAAGGGATATTTTATTTTTTTTACAAAGTTACTCGAGCGCTTCAGAAATTTCTAATTAGCGCAGTTTTCTAGGAAATTTACCGCTCTACAACTCTGTGAAAGTCATTTTCCTCTATTTTGTAAGGAAATACGTTTATCGAGCCGTTTTCCAAAGGGTAATTTTGTGACCATTCTCAAAAATGCTGGGGCAAATAGTATTAGGCATGGGACATTATCATATTTTGATTCGCTTTGTTACGGGATTCCATAAATTAAAAAAAAAATACCTAGATAACATATTTTCATAGGAAATTTATTCCTCTACACCTTTGTAAAACACTATTTTTTCTAACTGAACGATAAAAACGATTTTCAAGCTATTTTAGAAAAAAACACACATAAAAGACTGCAAATCGTTTGACCAATGCAAACAACAAGCTGCGACACATGGCATATACGTTTTTTTTGCCGTGAGACATCATAAATTGTTTCGGTTTTTCTTACTTTTTGCTCCATACCTTTTGTTACTTTTTACCCCAAGAAGTCATTTTTAATAAAAAGATTTCTTGAGAGAAGGATCTTTGTAAAATTCTAAAATAGATAGCGGCTTCGTATTCAAAGAATCCAAGTTATTTAGGAAATAATCATCAGTGCATAAGTTTTGAATAATAAGTAGGTAATAATTGATATATTCTTCAAGGAAAATATTTTAAAAATAGGGCTAAAAATTTCGATATTTTTTATTTTCTAAATTCCTTGTTCGAATTCGAAGAAACACACAACATCGAAGAAGGTTTATGGAAGATATTTGTGGTAAAAATTTTAAGCCGTTATCTTATTTATCTTGGAAGATATTGAATTTTGAAATTTTCAATTTGTGACTTTTTGCCCCAGTCTCCCCTATAGTAGAGTTCCTCAAATTTGAACATTTGGGCTGTATAGAATACATTTCTCACTCCTCAAATTTGAACAATATTTTCAAAACCGTAACGGAATTCCTGTAAAATTCACTTTTCCTAAATTGAGGAAAATAAGTTTAGAGAATTTTATCAATTGAATTTATTGTTAAATAGGTGGAATTTGCTGAGGAAATTAATATAATACGACAATATTGAGGAAACACCAGAGAAAAATAGTACTAATTCAGACTCCATGCAAAATTTCTTTTACATAACCTCATATTTTACATTTTGAATGCAACGCGTCGTTCAAATTTGAGGAACTCGACTGTAATCGAATTCGTTTTGAAAGCTTTTTTAAATTATTAAACATTTATTTCGTAAATCCAAAATTTTCATTTTAAAAATGTGACATTAAATGGATCCTTTGGTATCGCAGAATGTGAAAAAGTGGCATAAACTGGAGACTTTGCATAATAACAATCATGGAATTTCTTAAGCACTTTTACACAAAAATCTAGGAAAATCATCGAAGTATATACAAAGCAAAGCTTCAGTGTATATTTTAACAAAATTTTAAATTAATTTGCTGTTGGTTTTGTTATCACTTAACAGGAAATATTTGGTTTTTAATTTAACTCTGACAAATCTTGTCCACTGCACAGTAAGTTTTTCAAAAAGGTCTTCGAAAATTAGGCCCTAAAAGGTGCGTTTTCTGAAATTTATAAACGAAAGATTCGGAAAAATAAGTTTAAACTTTAAATCTTGTACTTTGATAAGCCTGACCTTTTTTATTTTGTTGAAAAAATATATTTAAAGAAAGTATGACGTGTGACATCTTGATCAACGTAACCCCTTAAGACATCCAAAATATTCAAGTAAGTTTTTTTTCTTTTGGATTCTTTTATAAACTTGATGAATAAAAGAATCATAGCTTCCACAAGCTGAAACATTGTTGTTGCTAGCTTTCATTCAGCGTGCCAAGAGAAATTCGGTGCAGAAGTTGCGGAGGAAAAAAGTGAAATAAGAAGCAATTGATGAGGTCTTTGACCATCACCTCCACCTTAAGTCACAAAAGTGATATATTCCTGTCTATTTAGAGTCACACGAAGAGAATGTCCAGAGGTGTGAGAGATGTTTTCTCTAGTTTTTTTTTCCTTTAATTTCACAGAATTCTTTTGTTGAGTTAGAGTTTGTTTAGATACTTTTTACAGGTGGTCTTTTTTCATATAACCCTCCTCATATAATACACGAAATTGTCTTATACATCAATCACATAATGGTGTAAAAATAGAAGATGATCTTAGGGGAGATCTTGATTAGCGCAAAATATATTTTTTTATGTGCACATTAAAAAGTGAATAAAAAGTTATGGGAGTATTGACTTTGTTAGAAGTTTGATGGACCTATCAAATTAAATATTTAGATTTCAGTATATAATTTTAGAGGTAAATTTGTATAGGAAAACTATGTGATAAACTCTGGTAAGTTTATGGTAGCTGAGATTCTTTACAGGGGACCTCGGAGTGCCTGCAACTTGAAATGCCTGAAAGCGTGATTGTGAGTTAAATTTTAGTTGGTAGAATTCGGTCCTATGTGGACCAGACTCTAGCGTATATACCGGAGATGCGACTTATCGTCAGAAAGACCTCGATCTCAGATATGTCAGATACAATGTATTAAAATTTCATCGAAATTCAAAATGGAAATTTCCAAGGCATTGGACATAATCAAAGAAGAAGAGTTAGTATTTAACAACAACTATTCAAACCACAAGCATTTTTCAAATTCTGATAATTTGAGCCGGAGATATAAAAGTAATCATCTTTCAGATGGATCCTTATTAAAATTAAAAAAGGGATCGGAGATATAGCCATTTTAAAATTCAATTTTTGACCTCTTATGGCTCGGCTCAGGGGGGTCAGAGGGCTTAAGTTTTTTTTAAGCTGATAGGCCCAGCTATAACATATTAAAATATAAGATCGATCCATGCCATAGGGGCTATGTTATTGGAAAACAAAATTTGGGGGTATTCCAAAACAACGGTAGGGGAGTGGGTAGGTGAATGGATCTGATATCACCATATGACTTTGTGAACTCGATTTAACTGTTTCCGAAAACGGCTTGAGATTCAAATGGCTATGAATGGCGAGACCGTGAGGGCTCTGTGACCCCTTCTGTTCATATTCATAAGCTGTCCTTTACTTCAAGAACTTAAGGATGGTTTTTACCGATCCGATCTACCATTCTTGATCGGTGAGAACCGTTCTTAAACATTAGAATTAAAGATACGCTTACGAAAAGGAGAGGGTACAAGTCACACGCAGGAGACAAAGTCACCCGAATCTACGACACATGTAATTTTTGAGCCCGATCTGACGAGGTCACATTTCATCGCGGACCGCAGAAGCTGAGATTGTAGAGAATCTCAGCTATAAATTACTTCAGTGCCATTATTAAATTAAAATAAATATTAAAAAAAAAACTTGGATATTATGTGGCATTGAATGCTGACTGCGAATATGGGTGTAAGCGGTGTAAGTGTAAGTATAATATTAGTTTTAGTAATGTTTGATGACCAGTCTTTTTTAATTACGAACCTTCTTATGTTGTTTTGGAATTTTAGGAATGTCCAACTGTTATTCCATATTCCGGATAAACTGATCTTCAGGTTAATTAAGCTTGATTACTGTTGTCTCTTGCAGAGAAAATCGTTGTCTTTTAGGATTTTTTTATTGAATGAATTTTCTAGCAAATGTGAATTAAGGAAAAGCGCTCTGTGGTATTTCCTTTTTATATGGACTGTTTGTCTGAACCATAAATTCTTAACTTCTTGCAAGGGCAGGGGCATGACATTTCCTATGTTTCCAGCGAGCTGAAAAAACTTTTGAGTTTATTAGCTGTTATCTGTCATTGTAGAATGAATTAGCAAAAAATAATAATACAAAATAAAAGCCAATTTACTAAGGAAGAGGCAACCGAAAACCCTAAATTGGTAATCTACGTAGTTTTGGAGATATCTCGTGAAATGTGTACGAAAACAGGGAAAAAATTACACTAAAACCAGTCGCATTTTTCAGAGCTAATGTCACCCCCCTGTGCAAGGGATTAGGTTATGTCGCTTATCTAAATTACAACTTATTTTATCTTTAAAACAAGGAGTCGAAATTTTATAATTTCCTCTAATGGTCTCTACACACTTGAGAAATTTGTGTCCATATTCAAGTAAATTCCATATACTTGTGTAGAAAAAACTCTTCAATATGAACTTATTTTTTCTGGTGTGCAGATGCCATAAAAGAACATTTTATACGTTAATCAATTTCTTAAAAGGAAAGATATCGCTCCTTGGAAATTACAAGGGACCAACTAATTTTCGGCCATATTGAGAGCAATTTTCGTCAAGAATTGCATTTCTGACAGAAATTTGACGTTTTCACCTACAGTACTGTAGGAAATTTTCTTCAAAAAAGGATTTTTTTGACGGAAATTCCTCTAAATGTGTAAGGGCCTTAATAAAATTTGTTGAAAGTTTATCAAAATGATATGTTTTTTCACTAAATTCACAAAATTTCAAAGCAATTTTATATAGCAATTATATGGGAAAATATGAAGTGTTCGAAGTCAGAGTGTGTGCGAAGCCTGAAAGTCTTCCTATTTTTTAATTCCTTTTTCTGATCTGTCAATGCTACAAGCAGCACTGGTAAAAATAAAAGCGTCAAATTGACCCTTTTCAAAAGGATGGATCGTATTTGACCCTTTGAAAGGTTCACTTTTGTATCTCTTGAAATTTAGTATGCACATTTATCACGAATAATCATGTTTTATTGTAAACTTATTACTGATATCATATTTCTCTCATCTGAGCGATAGATCACTTTTTCATTGTTTTTTTATTCGTTTATTCCGGAATTAAATAGATGTCAAAACCGTGACCCTTTCGAAGGGTACCTGGTGACCCTTTCAGAGAGTCAAATATGATCCATCCTTTGGAAAAGGGTCAATTTGACCCTTTTATTTTTACCAGTGGAGTTGTATCATCGTAAGATAGTCTTGTTAAGCGCTATATGAAGGATCTGTTATGCCTCCGCTAGAGTAAGCTGTGCCATAGACGGCGTACCACACCTCAATTGAAACTTAACGACTAAAACTCAAAACGAATTTTGGAAAACCAATTTTCGTCCTTTCTTTTGGATATAATTGATACTAATTATACTATTTATTGTCTAAAAGAGCCCAACCTATCCCTATTTAAATTTTTGCATTTGTTTTGATTTGATAATTATGTAAGGAGAAATCACTTTCTATATAAAAAATTTGGTTCACATTTCCATATTTCGTGACACTATTTCTCAGGAATATTTTACATAAGCTTATTGATAGAAATTTGTGTAAGTCTTATTACTTATTATCCGGATTATTTGAAAAGATCAGAAAGAGCAAATTATTTACCATTCAGCCCATTAAAATATTCTTGTATTAAACGGTTGTACTTAAACTCTCAAAGATTTCAAGGAGGCGATATTACTATGCTCTTTAGAGTTGTCTAAATTGAAAGAACTCCCACACTTCCTTCCAAAGTTAATTGTGATATTTTTGGGCTTTCTTCTGCGCTGGATCTCTCAATGGAGGTGGTCTTGAGCAACGGATTATGGCATTTTGCCGCTTATTTACATGAGAACGATGAATCTTATGTATATTCCAAATGGTGACTGGTTAAGTGTCCAAGTGACGACTGCTAATCTCATTAATTATCGTCTCTTGTGGCACCAACGAAATGCTCGCTATCCCAACTAACATGGGCGATGTTGTCACTCATGGTCATCAACATTCACTCAGACATCATATGTTGCTCTCAAGAACTCGGGTGACAAAAAAATGAAGATATCCCATACTGAATAACCCGGAAAAATAAAAGAATTTCTCAGGTGCGAGAGATTTTCTCTGCAACGTAACTTCATCTAATTCAATTTAACAATCTCTTCATTTGGATTCCACGCAATGATCTTACACTTCTGCCTCATTTTATGTAATGGTCTCTGCAGATGGATAAAAAATGACTCGGAAGTCAAAGAGTGTTGGAGGTTGAGCTTAAATAAAAAAGCCAGTTACAAATGATTGCATCAACTCACTACAAAAAAAGTTATTCATGTGATCTTTGAGTTACTTCTTAAGTATACTTCTTACGCGATGATCGTACGAGATCGCCCATGAGAATTTACGGATATATGTGAAGGAGCTTCCAGATGGTGGTTGAGAGTACTAAAACCTAATTGCTTAATGAATCTCGAGGGAAATTCTTGAGCTTCTTGAAGCTGCAGGAAATGAAATATGAAAAAGCATATAAGATACAAATCGCATGAGACATTCTTCTGGGGTGATCGACAAAAAAGCAATCAATCGCCTTACAGATGACTGCAAAGATTCTTGTTCGAGGTGATTCCTTCATATATGGAATCAATGGATTCAATTAATCCCTCTCACACTTTGCCGCGTTTTTCGCTTCATTTGATCATCTGATCGGGAGCGATCTTGCTGCATCTCCTCACTATTTGCCAAAGATCGCACCATGTACTGAAGCGTTGATTGATGCCCAGACGTCGATCAGATATGATTGTTTGGGTCCAAAGAACACCAATTGATCATCTGTGGAGCACTAGTGTCAGAATTGTAGTCTCTGCAAGAGTAACCATCCATTTTCCATCTAAGTGATCATTTAGCGCCGCACCATTATCCCACCATAAGATCATATCCAATTCTTCCCAATTGATTTGACTAACAATCAATCGACCGTGAATCACTCATTTTCCCATGCGTCAATTTCGCTCTTCACCCAATTTCCTCCATCCTCGCACGGCCCCTTGAAATATGGGACATGCTCCAAAGACACACAAAACGTTAATACGAAAACAATTGCTTTACGAGATTTCTTTTTTTTTCTTTCAGCTCCCATACCATCGTTCAATTGAGGTACAATGAAAAGATGTTGCATTTCGTAACATGTTGTATTCCAATTCCCGCCACGCCAATTTTCCTCTTGCATGGTATAGAAAATTGTCTGGCGTGTTTTGATGCTAAAATGTCGATTTTCGTGAGGGATCTCTACATAATATTACCATGATGATGACTTAAGGGATTTTGTAAATTATTTTTCATATTCAAATTAACATAAAAAAAGGGTCGGAAAAGAATCCAAGAAAGAATCTTGAAATAATTTCATGTACAGTTGTAATTTTAAATTGTTTTTGAAAGCTATTAGCACACTTCTTCAGCAATAAATGTGCTATCAATCCCATAAACTTTTTTCTAAATTCAATTTGGTAAGAAAATGCAGAATTAATCGCTATTATAGGATTCAATAGATATTTAATAGGTGTGGTACTATTTCATAGAGAAAAAAATGAAAAGAGGAAAAAATTAAATTGCCCCTTAATACATCAATGAGCTCCTCATTATATGAAAATAAGGTGCAAGAAAGAAATTGGATGAAATAAAACATGAAGCCATTTTTTTATCAAGAAACATTTTTAAATGGAATATTTAGTCCCATTAAAGTAGGTCACACTTTTTAAATGCACATTTTTTCCAAAGATTAGGAACTTTATATCTTTACAGAACAGTGACAATATTTAATTAAAAAATAAAATAAAAATACTTAAAACCGTTCCAGAGTTTTCAATGATGGCCATTTAACCCTTTGACGACGAGACAGTTTTCGCGGACCGAAAATCAGCAATAAAAATGGAACCGATAAACAAAATCAGTAAAAGGTCTTACGTCTAACATTAGAAAATCCAACAGAGTCTGATTCGATGTATTATTTTCCTCTATGACCGATAGGGACAAAAATAGCATAAAAATTTAAGTAATTTTTATGACAATACCAATGAGTGATAAATTTTCACTCTAATAAAAAATATTATGTTTGAGTATTGTAGTTTTTTTCCAAAACGGTTTTACTTAAAAAAAATTGGAAGTATAAAAAAAATTTAAAATTAATTTTCATTATGAGAATTTCAAAATTTGTCGTTTTTGAGCTTAAAAATTTCCTATATAACAAATAGCTGAAGCCTTGCAAAAAATATACTAGATTCCTTCACCTTCTACTTTGTAAAAATGTACAAACATAAGGAAAAAATAACTTTAGGTAGTCAGGAACAAATATTTTCTTTATGGGACACCGGTGTTCCAATCGTCCTTAAAGGGTTAAAGCATAAAATTTTTAAAGTTATTTTTTTAAAGATAGCATTTAGTTTTTAGTTAGACGATGAATTTAAAATATTTAATGTTACTGTCAATGTCAAGTCAATATTTAAGCTCTCTTCAGTATTTTTACTATTTAAGGAACTGTGCCATAAATCGGACCGTTTGCAATATCGTACACTTCTTTTGTGTCGCAAAATTTTCAAAATTTTTAGTTTTTCTGACTTAAAATCGTTAAAGAGTTTTCAATGATGACCATTTAAAACATGAAATTTTTAAAGTTATTTTTTAATTGTTGCATTTAGCTTTTAGTTAAGATAATGAATTTAAAATATTTAATTTCACTGTCAATCTCAAGTCAATATTTAAGCTATCTTCAGAATTATTACTATTTAGGGAACTGTGCCATAAGTCACACCGTTTGCAATATCGGACACTTCTTTTGTGTCTCAAAATTTTTAGTTTTTCTGAATTTCTAGAGGTTGTACAATGCCAAAGAAACAAAGGACGATAGAGACGGTAAAGAAAAATGTTTGGAAGAGTGTCGGAAGGGCAAGGGACTTTGAAAAACTTATTGTCCGATATAGCACACAAAGCAATATGAGTATTTTTATTAAATTTTAAATATATTAAGAAAACTTTAATAGTAAAACAAACATGAAAAATTACATTTTAGGGATTCTGTAGGGGAAGAAGGCTTTAAGGAAATCGCAGGAATGTGAACCTTTTCTTCTAAAGAGGTTTTCCCCAAAATTCAGTGTTCTTCCTACAATCGGTTCCCTACGACAATAAAATCTAAATCACAACTAAAATCTCAATACTAAACCTCTATGATATTCTTTCCAAAGGGATAATTCACAGACTATAACAACGCTCTTAGAAGAAATCGACTTCCTTTCCCCACTAAACCATATTTTTTGAATTTGCTCGAAAACCTGTAGTGAGATTTCATCGATATATGAAAACCGTCAGATGAACCTAGATCAGTTTATTGTATGTGAGATTCTCTTTTCATGCCGCTTTTTAAAAATTTCATAGCCCAAACTACAACACTTCAATATTTGATCAAAATGGACAATGACGTTTTTTTTAATAGAAAAACGACTTTGAATTTTTACGTAGTGCTCATTGAGACGAACCTGTTGTAGACCAAAATTTAGATCAAAATGTTAACTAGAACCGGAGATATAGGTCAGCCAATTTTATTTTAATGCAATAGAGAAAACACGAAATTTCGACCTGGTTCTTCTCCTCCTTTATTCTCTAGCCTGAGCCTTGGCTAGAGAATTAAGGAGGAGAAGAACCAGGTCGAAATTCCGTGTTTTCTCTATTCCATCAAGTTATCGGCCGGATTCCATATATATATATTTTTTTAGTTTGAACCCTTATAGCTCTGGCCAGGAGTTATTGAGCGACTTATTTTTTTTTTGTTTACAGATAGATAGTGTAGTTATAACCACTATAACATACTAAAATTTTAGCCCGATCCGTGCCATATGGCTGGAGCTCATTAGCTTTTAGAAAATTGGACAATTTTCTTTTTAATTATAGCTCTCCTAGCAATAGTTTTACGAACTTCTTTTGTAGAAGGAAATATGACATTTTGCCAAATCTTTCCAAAACGTCTTCATTGATCAAAATCGAAAAATTAGAACCAGAGCTACAGCCGTTTTATGAAAAAATTATGACCCCTTCTAGGTCGAGTCAAGGGGTTACAGGGCCTAAGTTTTTTTAAGCGGAAACTCTAAGAGACAGCTAGCATATTAAGAATTAAATCCTATCTATTTAATAGGGGTTGAACTATTTCAAAATGGCAAAAAGAAGGGTCAATGCATCAAATTGCAATTTTCACCTGATTAAAACCTATGCCGAAAACTGTAAATCGATATATCTTTTAATTTGGGAGTTATTAAGCTCCTAAGAGCAGCCAGTTGAATCATTCTTAATAACGATTTTTCAAAGTCAAAGATTGTGCTGGCTCTAAAGAGATCATTTTGCAACCGAATAGTGTCATGTTTGGTCACATTGGGAAGGTTTTGGAATTCCAGACAAACCTGAGCAGATTCCAATAAATTCGACTAAACTATTTTCGGCAATGTTTTGAGTGATTTTCAAATCAGTTCAAATCGGTTGCAAACTGGTAATGAACTATGGAATGGTTATGAACCGATAAGTAATTTTTATCCTAAAATCAATTTTATTACTCTTAAAACTATATTTTGTAGGATATTTTGAGTGATTTATGGATCGGCTTAAATTGGTTGAGAGGTTATCGGTAAATTATACGAAAGAACTTTTGTGGCACGGCATCTAAGTCACAAGTTCGACCACTTCGCAAAGTCTGATACGCTTTATCACCTCTTTTTTCTGTAATACTAATATGAGATTCTACATTCTAATATTTATGAGTCCTTCTTTTTTTTTCAAATTATATAAACAAACACTTCTTTGTGTGCTAAGCTATTAACGCATTCGCTTCCTTTATTTCGATCTCATTATGTGTACATCTGAAAAACTTTTCAAGGCAATAATGGAGTAATTTTTCAAGTATGAATGGGAGGATTACTTCATTCACATGTAATGCCATTAGACACAGAAATAAATTCCTTTTTATACGGAAAATTTTTTTGTGACCAACCAAAATATTTTCAAAGTGTAAATTTAATTTGTTATTCAGTATTAAGCATCGTAAAAAAGCATGAATATTCCTTATAGGAGGCATGAGACAATTCAACTAATCAATTATGTTTAATTGGAGGAAGAACATGAATTAATTTAGTATTTCACACGATAATTTTATCGTGCTAATAACTGAATATTTTCACTTTACGGAAAAGTACATATTGTATTATTTATAGCTTTTTTTGCATGTTTCCTTTTCTTGATTAAAATTTATTGTCATGCTCCAACACCTTTCAAAGCAAGAGGCTTCATTCTTTCCGAATGTTATAAAAGTATTCTATAGCCTTTCTGTTAGAAAAAAAAACTTTCTCGCCCTCATCCATCATGTTAACAGTGGTGAAGAAGTAGAGCGTCTGGCGAGAATATGATGGCTATTAATATCTCTCAATTTTCGGAAAATTGAGGTCTCTTCTCATTATATTTCAGCTTGAGCAATTCGTCCAGCTCTAAATTGCACATGGCGTGTGCTTTTAGTATTATATATAACTCTATTCCATTATGGGGATTTTGAGAAGAAATTGAGGGGGAGATCATGATGAGGAGAACAATTGCATGAAAATTAACACAGTTCTGCAAAAAGTGTGTCAAGATCAATTCAATTGCGTATACTCTTTTCTCGCTTCTATCGCGTTGAAATCTTTTCAAATTGTATGATGATGTTGCTTGTAATGCGAAATAAAGGCCTCTATCAGACACTATTTATCTTGATCAATTATTAAATTGTGTAAATCACATGACTTCTTCAGTCTTCCTGCATCTACAACTATTTTTCTTTCACACGTTTATAGCAGTCGCTAACACGGTCCTACTAATTGCTTTAGAGAAGAGTCGTGTTGAGCAAATTAATTCTTCAACTTGCTCAATTTAATCGAAAATATCCTCGTGGTGGAGAAAAAAATATCTAGTGTTCTAACATTCAAGCATCTTGTTCTCTAGTTTGTTGTGTTATTGCTTTTTTTGTTTAGCGGTTCATGACCGTTTCGACCCGATTCATAAATCATCTCAAAATCTACCAGAAGTAACTTAGAAGTTTTATAATTGAATTTTTTTGATAAAAACATAATTATTCGGCTAATTCACTATATTCATTATCGGTTCATTTTGAGCTAGCTAGTTAATTTTTACTTAACTAGTAATCAAAGACCTTTCAAATAAATCTAAATTTGGCCAAATCGGTTCAGAAATGTACCCTTATAGAGCCTTATACGGGCTTTAGACCTGAGACTTAGCCATATGGCTTAACTGCTCTAATTTTTCAACAATCAAGATTTTTTGGAAAAATTTACCTTAGGGTTGGATTATTAAGGACAAAATGACCTATTAAATTCAGATAAAGCAATAAAATTGGTTGCTATTTAGGATTTTGAGATCTTCGGGAACTGGGCTAAACCTCTAGTCTGAAGATCGCTTTAGAAATCTTTGATCATGAAAATCCGTTAAAAGAAAGGGTTAACTTTCATAGGCGTACAGGAACGCAATATACGCTTAAATTTAAAACATATTAAACTCGTGTTCGAAGATGGAAGTCGTAAGAGACACAGCCCTGTTGTAATGCCATGGACATACTTACGACTTAAGCCGAGAGTCTAAAATCTCTCAGATTAAACCGATAAATGGATTAGTCAGAAACTAATAGAAATATAATCTGATTATCATTTTGATTTTAATTATGTTACGCTATCACTCGGCTTAAGTCGTAAGTGTGTCTAGGACCAAAGGCAGCAAAAATCCCGAAATCTAAAATCCCTAACGCCAAAATTCCGAAACGGCCAAAATCCCGAAATCCAAAATCTCTAAAATCAAAATTTCGAATGTTCAAAATCGTGTCAAAAAAATATGTAGAATAATTTCCCGAGACACAAAAAATTTCCCTCTGCCTCCATCAAGTGGCGCGGGTGCCATTCGTGGGATTAGCTTAGCTATGACACTTTTAAGAATTCGGAATTTTAGATTTGGAAATTTTGGCTTTCGAGATTTTGACCGGGACCTGTCTAGGGCGTAACGCTGAAGCTCTTGATTCGATCCTTAGTCGAACCATGTCAAGTAAACTAAACTTTCTATAAAATTACTACTTCTAGCAAAAAACAGGAGCTTTTGGCTGAAAAGGAAAATAAAAAATATGTAAAAGTGGTAGCTGGTAGCATTCTTTAAGTGGAAAGTAGAGAGCTGTCGTCATGTCAATATTTGTAGGATCAAGTGAATAGGGTTCTTAAAAACCAAGTTAATATCTCTCACTGTTTGACCTACAAATCTCATAACGCACGTGTAAGAAGACACACATAAAATTAAGGAATTGTAAAAATATTGTTTTCCTTACCGAGCAATAATAAGGCCAAGATTGAGCTTAAATATTATATAATTTTCCACAAACGCGATTTTAATCGTTGTGTGTGAATTGAGGCGAAAATTTTTTCAAAAAAAAGCAATTTTTACTGTGCTCATTGCCATCATTTAGAAACAAGAAGTCTCACTCGCTATTCTTTCTCAAAAGTACCACCATAAAGATACATTATAAAATTATACCAGTTAGTAAAAAAAAATTGAAGGGAATTGTAGAAATTTTTTACACTTCTGTCTTATGTTCTTCGGCACAGTGTTTTCAGACATATCCACCTGTCTCTTTGAGAATAGTGAGATGGTCATTAGACAAAAATCTCCCCCTTAATTGTCCATCATTCAACAATGAAGTGTTTATTTAGTGTTTTGTTGTACATCTCACACCAAGCCGGCTCAAGATTTTCATCTTTTTAAACGCCTTGATTGATAGCTCCACATACGAATAAAGTGCTTTAATTGGTGTTTTGAGAATTCTGACTTCTGCCAAGACGGTGCCAATTGGAGGGATTTTTCCAACATCACGCATCACATACGAATTACTAATTGAGGATGGAAGGCTGTTTTTCGTCTTTTCACGACTTCACACACTGGATAAACTCCTTGTCAAATTGCAGAGAAATCGAGGGGTTAACATCACATTTTTGTATAAATTTTCCGACTACGACAGTAGGTTAAGTAACTTGGAGTAAACTGATGGGCGACAACCCAGTTATTCAGAAGCCTAGTGATGTAACCATTCTGGATAGGGAGGAATTCTTCAAGGATTTTATGGGTTCCTTGCCTGTTATGGGAATTTTAAATGAGATTTTGAAGCATAAGGTGACCCACCGATTACATGTTGGCCAGTAAAAGTTTTGGACAGACTGTCAGGACTCTAAACAGTTTTGGGATCCTTTGCTGGTCCAAAGAATATTCCTGCTGGAACTGGGCAGAAATCACAGAAATGATTTGTGGAATAAATAATGTAGGTACCTATGTTTATAGGTCAGACTTTAAACTTGCACTTATTTATAATGAATTTAGCAGCAACAGCAGCCTGTAGAAACTGCGGTGTTGCTCTAGAAACAGTAGAGCACTTTTGGGAGTACCTACTCCCACTTTTGGGAGTGCACTTTTCGCACTTTTGGGAGTGCCACTAAAATGAATTAACAAAATTCTTGTAAAAGTTTTCTCAAAATCTGATTTTCATGGGAATTTCTCAATAGATGGCGCTGCAAAATATAAGTTTTCTCTTTCATTTTTATGTTTTTCTCTCAAAATGGTCTTGGAATATTTTCTGTGAAATAGTTTATCAACTTGGTGAAAATAATAATAACGATTTTTATGACCTTATGTTATAACAGGTATTATGCACCGGTATGCTATCTGTAGGAATTGGATAAATAGGACTTCAGAGACCATTTCCGACTAAAAAAAAACGTCATTTTCTGGTGAATAAAAGAATACTGACAGAACTTTTACAAGATTTTGCATACTATTAGTAAAAAATGTGGTTTATCGAGTATCAACAAGATAACTTGTTGAAAATAAAGAGATTTTACAAAAATTCCTATGGCGACAGGGGTAGCCAAACATCTCGTTACTCTTCCATATGGGGCAACGAGATTTTACAAAATTTTTACGAAGGATTTTTATCAGATTAGCACTGCAAACCTGTAAGGATAACCATCCTTATAAATTATAAAACAAAATCTTATCAAAATATTTATTATACTACATCCCCATCAGTTTCCCACTAAGCCATTTCTCGGCTTAAACCGTAAGTCTGTATAGGGCATTGGTCAGTAACATTTGGTAGTACAGTAGAGCCTCGCTATAAGCCATATTTGGTTCCAGATTTGATACTTGAGTCGCACTATAGTCCATGTCATTTTTTAAAATTTATCAACGACTTTTAGTACTGAAATTGCTCGACGGCGGGCCGTGCACCACAATCGCAAAGAAAGTGGACGCCGCGGCGTCCACTTTCTTTGCGATTGTGGTACTTGTTCTCGTTCTCTTCATTATGGATGAAAATTATCACAACTACTCAATAAAGTTTGCCAAAAATATTAAAATAATTATGACAACATTGCATATCGCGTACTAAAAAAACATAACCTAACTTAAAATCAGTGTTTTGAAATCAACGGTCGATAAATTGTGGACTATAGAACGATGGCCTATAGCGGGGTTCTACTGTAAAGATTTATCCCTAACTGTCATACACTGAGGGTTTCCCTTAACATGATCATCGATTAAACACCTTTTACATACATTTTATTCTTTATTGCCAAGTTTTACAGACTTCTCGAGGATCAGCCTGAGTATATTTGACCCCTAAGTTTGATACCTTTGTAATTCTTATAAATTTCTATCCAAACAAATGTAATTCTTTGGAGTTCGTAAGGTTTTCAGGATTCGCACACACTTTGGCTTCGAACACTCCATGTTCCCATATTTCTTCAAAGAATCTAACCTAATTGTTTCAGGAAATGTGTTACAAATTTAATAAAGGAATATGGGAAAAATGGAGCATTCCAAGCCAAGGTGTGTGCGAAGCCTGAAAGATTTCCCCTACACTATAATGAATGCCTTGAATTTTACAAGAAAATCAATGAAATTACTTTTTCAAACTTGTATTGGAAAAAATTGATGAGCATTCTTCATCAATTAACACAATTTATCGCGTTATTAACCCCCTGGGGCGGCTCGTAAAGGGCTATAATTTGTACGTCAAAGTTTCATGAAGGTATCCACAGAAGTCTAAAGTGTCTTCACACTGTAATGCCTCGATGTGGAATAAAAGGAGAAGCTCAACAGACCCACAATTGATGATGTTAAGTGCTCAAATTAATATTTTGGTCACAAATTGGGTGCTTCTTGTTGCTCCTCTCCTAACTCACTCGGTGTGAATGAACTCTTTTGTGCGTTGACTTTCATTTGGCTGTGTTTCAGCACGTTCTATAATCAAAATATTGTGGCGTATGTTATCATCGCTGTACCGTAAATGAATTTTAACCGTCTTCAGTCGTGTAGGAAAAACAAGTTGATGCGAAATGGAAATGTGTGCAAAATCAATGCGAGAGCTTCTCAGGTGGAGAAGGGAGCATAAATCTTGGAGACGGTTTTTGGGTTCTCCTGGAGGCGTCTCTGGGTTTGGACGAAAAGACATGAGTCACACGCGGAATTTTAAGTATTGCACTATTTGCCCGAATGATAAATGGATGGGACGAATGGGACCATACAGAGTACCTTGAGGAAGAGATTCTTTATATCTGTCCATTACCTCATCTTCATCTTGCAACTTCCCTGGAACTCACGCAGAATGCAACCCAGAGATCAAACCAGTTATGGACAAATTGAAAACCATTAATATTCCCATGTGTGTCTAGACTCTTTCTCTTTTGAAAATAGCAAAATATCAGAAGAATCGATTGTGGATTTGCATCTAGCCTATGGAAGGCGCGCGCGCGATTTATCCTGCAGGAAATCACGTTCCAGTCATGAACCATACAATTGATAATGCAAACGACCCAGACATCTCCTTCTCCAGAACTCATGGATATTTAATATGATATTGCAGATATTGAAATTAATCGATAATTGTGCACGACGAATGATGCTCCAAGCAGGAAGTCTTTGATTCTAGAAAGCTGGTTCCTACCGTTGTTTTTCCACGTCAGAACCATATGCGTGCCTTACGGCTCTGGACTTCGAGAGTCTGGCAAATACTTAAAGATCATAAAAGTTATTTTTTTCTCCATTATTTGACTCTCTCTAGAATCTTTTCTATTGCCACACAATTCTGGTGACAACGAAGTCCAAAACGGACATGTCAAGTGAAATTTGAGGAAAGTTGTCTCAAGTGGATACTCACATTTTTGGACATCATTTTTCCGTCACTCAGTTCAGATCAATGTGTTAAACGCGTTAATCTGTTATTCGCCTGGAGCCAAAATTACAAAGCAAACAGATGAAGATATTGTAATAATGCTAAGAATAGTACTAAAGATTCAGAGGCATGTTTGAAAAGTCATGTTTGTAGTTAAAATTTAATTTAATAAATTGAGAGATTGTTGAAATATTTGCATTAAACATTATTCTATCAATATTGTATGACAAAGAATGTTCTATACCCAAGTAGCACAGATCGGTCACATGTCAGTCAGACTATTTGGATGGGAGATCACGCAACTGTTGTGAGTCACGGAATATCAGAGAGGTCACGTCAACTACTTATTCTATATGAAAAATATTCTTCATATATTCTTAATATTGTATGATGGTATTAATATTATGGCCAGTATTACAGCATACTTCTATGCTGTTATGCAGAAATTGTGAGTTGTAATAAATGAGTTCAAAGAATCACTAACTTTTTTAGTTATTGATTGGTCGTCACTTGGATCAGAAAATGTGTTAACAGCTCTTGCTTTGTGTCATTTACAATGATAATTTAGGCACAAAACAAACGCAGTTAGGACAGTTGCTGATCAAAGCGAAGTAATGGGTGAGATTGTAAGGAATCATATCATAAACTCATTTTGGGGGAACTCGAGCCAATTTGGCCAGAGAACCCACGAGGAAGTCACGAGGAATACATGTTGGAACTTGGGGAAACTATAGAGGAAATGCTCCACCTTCGAACGTTCATACCTTCGAATAATGTGAATTTTCTTTTAGTTTTAAATATTAAAAGTTTATTTTATAATTAAATATAATATTAGTTGGCTTATCATCAATTGTTGATAATTCCATGATAATTTAGTGTAAATCTCTTACGGAAAACAAAAGAAATTCACATTATTCGAAGGCATGAACGTTCGAAAGGAGAGCACTTTCCCCTACATTTTTTTCAGGAAATTTATAAGGAACCCAGGGAATCCATACATTTTTCAGGGAACTCTTGGGGCACCCGGGCTACTCATACTTTTCAAGGAACTCTCCGGAAACCCAGGAAATCCATACATTATTAAGAAAACTTACGGGGAACCCATACGTTTTAAGGGAACTCACGGGGAATCCATATATTGTTTCCCAATATGCCTTTGCCTTTATGTGATGTGGTTTTAACAAGATTTTAAATCTTGTTGAAAACAATTCATTGCTTTTAAATAAAATTTAAGAAAGAAATTTCGAAAGGTTTAGCAAAATATGTTAAAAATCTCTTTTCGAATCATAACTGACACTTTCGATCTATGATCATGAGCTTTAAATAAAATGCCACATAATACACTGATCACAAATCATATTTATTTTAGTAAAGCTTTTAAAAAAGAGGCAATAGGGGAAAGCGCACTACCTTCGGACGACTCAAGCATGATGACAACTATTTTTTTTCTATGTTCTTAATAGATTTGACCCATGACTCTTTTCTGGAAATTTGAAGCATTGGACTAGCTACTAAAATATAATTATTACAATGAGTGAATCGTCCAAAGGTAGCGTGCTTTCACCCTACTATATGTAAAATTGCCTCACTCTCCCCTGCGTATTTGCATTTTTCAGAAGCATAAAACTTCAATGCATTACAATGAAAAATTCCTTACCAAAAAAGAGAGGCTCATCATTATAAAGTGGACCTCATATGATCTTTTTCCTTGTAGCAATATAACAGATGAATAGTTAACCCTGCTTTCTTTATCTAATAAAAATCTCTAAAGCTCTAATTTAATTTCTGCGGAAATGTGAACCTATAAGATGGATTTTCGTCCCAACTTAATGTAGAGAATTTCAAGTTAACATGTAAAAACGGTCATTTGAGATATTGCAAGCTTATCTCACTGTCTCATCCAAATTCCAAATCCAAAAGTTCAGCAAGAAACACTCAAGACGATTAGAAGAACAGTTGTCAAGCAAATTCTTGAGTGACCAACTTAGTGCCTAAGATAGAGTATCACTTTTAGTTCCCTTCAACCTGTCAAGGAGTGACATTAAATCGAGTTGTAAATTCTCAACCACATTTCTTGGAAGATGATGGAACAGAAATCCCTCCGTCAGAGACATACGTTCTTTAAGTCCCGCTTTTTGGAAACACGCATTTAAAGTGGGTTAATTGCACATTTAATATACCTTCTATTTTTTTCTATTGGTTCTTTTTTGCTATATAAAATGTGTCGGAATGTCTGAAGAAGAGTCATCTTTATTGAAGGCTAAACACTTAATGGTGCTCTTATAAGGCGTGACTGCATCATAAAATGATGTCTATTAATTAAAGGAATTCTTTTAACATACTCATTCTAATTTACATCTTCTTATACGTAACTTATACATAATAAATAAATTCACTATAGTGTTGAAGGAAGTAAATTCTTTTGATGACTTCTTGGCTGAAATTAATGTGTGGAGAATGCAGCTGGAGTGACTCTAAATTGTCACGTCAGAATGCAAAGTGGTGACATGGGAGTTGAGAGTGCAAAAGACTGTCTTTAAGGCAGTTGGAATTACTCTTTCTTTTTTTCTCTCGAATCTCCATGTGCAAGGGGATTTGCTATGCGTAACGGCTTGGTATTGTATTACCTTTTGCCGTGCAATTATACACCATTTCAGTGCATTTGATTCTGAGCTCTTCACTCCTTTTTCATTATGTTCAAAAGGAACAATAAATATCAGCTGTCGCTGTGGACACAAAACACGCAAAATTTATTCATCAAGCCACATTACTTAGTGTATCAAATTAAGTAAATGCAATGCCACTGTGTCATTCATATGCAATGACAGGAGATTTGTGCTGGTGACTGATTTTTACCTCATCACGAAATGAGAATTACATAAATCTGCATAAAAACGGATGGATTTGTGGGTTTGTCTTCGATTAGAGGTTTGTAACTATTGAAAATAGAATTGTGATTCAGTTCTGTAATGCAAAGACTCTGGGTGCGATTCCCAAATAAAAACTACGTCCAAGTGAAAAATGCGTAGAGTATATGACCCATTCGACAATTGTTAACCCAGTCAACGGTCGAATACACCAATCCCAATCCTTCATTCATATGACATGCCCAAACCACCATCACTAGACGAATGCTGAAATCTCCAGAGGCTTTTATTCAATTCAATCTTCTCTGTACTTCAGTGACAGTCGAAAGTTTAAAGATGGGCGGTACCTTCAACTCAAAATTCTTCACAAGGAAGAAATATCCTTCCTTGTGTCCTAAATTTTAGACAATAGCATAGGTTATAAATGTTATTCTCTTCGTCCAATAGACAACATCGGCAAATCCAATTTATACTGATGCCTATTTTTTTAGTTCAATTAATTGCTTTTCAATTAATTGTTCATATTTTTGTCAACTCCATTGTGGTATTTCAAGTTTTAAATAAAGTGTGATTTATCGCTCTCAGTACTTAATTTATAGGAAGTGTATTGTGAGGGAAATGTCTTGAAATCAAATTCTTCTGATGCTTCGTCGATAGGTTCTGGGTCTTTGGGTTTTCAAACTCAACCAAAAAAACCTATTCAGGGTATTCAGGGCAGGGCCATAGGTAAGGAAACTTCCAATTCCAAACCCTCACTTTGTCAGTTAGAAGCCCTTTGATCTTCTACGAGGACGAGTCAATTTTGCCATCAATTTCCTCTGTAAATGTTCTCAGTCGTTTCCGATTGCTGTCTCGCAATTTTTCTCTCTCCCCCGTCCTCGTTTTTTCATGTCTATTTCTAATCGCTAATTTATTCACGGCATTTCTTCGTGGGTTGTGACAATTTGCGAAAGACATTCTTCTATGGTCGTCGAAGAAGGAATAATCAATTTTCCACTTCACACATAATGCGGACATTTTTCTTAAACCCTCAACATCTTAACGGTACTATCCTCCAACACACCTCCAAAATATCTAATTACAATTTTTGGTCATACTACTTTTTTTTTAAGCTGAACCACTCGAGAAAACAATTAATTTTTCAATACCTCCGAAAAGAGAACTTTTCCCCGCTCTTCATTTGCTTTTTTACGCACCGATATAATCGATAAGTGTGCAGAATGGCTGATTGCTAACAAGAAATCCTCCGTTGTAATTCAACTTCAAGTTTGTTTTATTGGTAAATAGTCAATATCAGTTTTTTGTCTAAATCAATGCTATTTTTTCTAGTTTGGAGAATGCCAATGATGTGCGAAAGATTTTCTGATTTATTCATGAATCTGTCAAGAGTCCTCATGAAATTTTACAGCCATCAAATTATTTTGCAATAAAATTGAGGCGGTATTTGGATATACTAAAAATATCTTGTTGGATTTGAAAATGTTCTTTAAGAAGTGTTAATATTAGGAAAGTGATAATGTGATGTTTATTTCTTGATTGATAATAAAGATTGTGTATTCTAATCTATCCAAATTTAACTGAGAGGTTAAAGGCATAAAATTAATTTAGGCAGCGAAAGAATATTTCGGAATACTAAAAATAAAATGATACTTTAGCTTTTAGCATGTCAATAATTTTTAAAAGCATATATCAATAAGTATGGGAAGATGTTCTTATTTATATACATTATGCACGTATATTGCTTTTACAGCACGAACTTCTTTTATTGAAGAATCAAATTGCCATTCGGTTCTTGATTTTATCTTAAGTTAAACGATAAAACTTTTAAATTATTAGCAATTTTTTATGCATTTCTCGGTTTTCAGTTATTTTTTTATTCTTATCTTCTCAACAATTTTCTTGTACTGGAAGTACATTCTTTATTAAAATTCACTTTATTAAAAATGGGTAAAATATTTGCATATTTACGAGACTGAAAATCTTAGCATTTTTCTACGATACCTTTTGAGGTATTCCTGATATTCTCTTTCAAGGTAATTTGTAGTTATTTAATAATGACTATAATGTTTTTAATAAATACCTCTTTCTTTTATTGATTTTTTCTATTTTTTTTTATAAGGGAACTGTACCAAATTTCGGTCGGCTTGCAATTTCGGCCACTTCTTTGTTTCTCAAATTTCCATGAAGTTTTAGTTTTATGTTCAAAGATTATAGATTTAAAAAAAATTTGCTTCGACGAATGAAATGATGTGGAAAAGATTTTGGAAAATTTCCAGAAGAACAAGGAACTGTAAGAACCAAAGTGACCGAAATATTTCCAAAAACCTATGCTTATATTTTTATTTATTTTAAAATGTATTAAGAAGGATTTTAGAGGAAACAAAAACGGAAAATAATTTACAAGGTTCCAAACAACACTCCTTGAAAAGAAGTAACAAAAGAATTTAATTTTTATAAAAATACTACATTTCAAACTTAAGACTTTGGCGCTTGCATGAAACTACCGAAATTTGCTACAGTTATCCTATGTATGAAAAATATAATTGATCAAGATATTGTTTTTTTTTTAAATAAAAGTAGCAAAGAGCATGCAACATTACAAGGTAAGGTTCCCTTTATTCGACCGGTTCCTCCATTCGACCAGTAGACTTATTTATTCAATTTATTTATATTTGCTATAATTTTTTGTGTATGATCTAACATTAATAGGTCAATTATTCTTTAAATAATATGAATCAGTGACGAATTCATAGAAATTGACGAAATTCACCATCAAATATGCAAAAATTGACCCACCGGTCGAATAGAGGAACCGGTCGAATAAAGGGAACCTTACCTTAGATTACCTTTCAGTTTTATAATTATGGCCTAGGGAAGGACTTTCAGTCTTCGCGCACTCTCTATCTTTGAACATTTCATATGTTTTCGATATGTCTCTATTGAATCGTTTCCAAGAAATCTGTGACTTAAGACTAAGAGCCTTGACAGACTTGAGGATTAGCCGAGAGACGGCTTAGCGTAATTTTATTAGAAATAACGATTAAACTACATTTCCAGCATTTTCCACTAAGTCGTCTCTCGGCTTAAGTCGTAAGTATGTCTAGGGCATAACCATTAAAATATATTCTCATAAATTGGTCAAAATATTAAGTATATTCAAAGTCAGAGTGTGTGCGAAGCCTGAAAGCCTTTCCTATTTGCAAAAGCATCAAAGTCCTAGTTAAAAACAAACTTCCTAATAAGAATAAATATTATGTCCTGGACACACTTACGACTAAAGTTCAGAGACGACTAAGCTCGTTCATAGCCAAGTCAGTTCTTGACACACTACAAACGACGCTTCACATTTTCTGGCACTGGTAAAACATAACTTTTGTGGGTTTTTATGCAAATATTTCTACTGAAATACACTAGTAGTCCTTTGAAAATGAAGCTACTTGTAAATTTACATCACAATTAACGTATAAGCAAGAATTATTAACTAGAATCGCCAAAATTGGCTTAAGTCGCGAGTTAGCTTCCACCTCACAAATAATTGTAATTAACAATAATTATTGGACGTGTACTGAGACATGATATTACAAATAGTTTCATTTTCAGAGGAGTATTAGTGCATTTCAGTAGAAATATTTGCATAAAAACCTAGGGAAGTTATGTTTTGTGGTGCTAAGCTTCATTTGTAGTGTGTCAGGAACTGACTTGGCTATGAACTAGCTTAGTCGTCTCTGGACTTTAATCGTAAGTGTGTCCAGGGCATTAAGGTGTGCGAAATTCCGGCCAGTTTGCAATTCCGGCCATCTTTTTTATTCCTCGAATTTCCATGAATTTTTAGTTTTTACATACTCTAGAGATTATACAATGCAAAACAATAACAAAAAATGCAGCTTCGACAAACGAGAAGATGTGAAAAAGACATTTGAAGAACTCCCGATGGGCAAAGAACTATGAGAATGAGGGTGGCCGAAATAAGGCACCAAAGCTATGTCAACATTTTTATTTATTTTAAAATGTATTAAGAATGATTTTAGAGTAAATAAAGACGATAAACTGTCTACAAGGTTCCAAGCAACACTCCTAAAGAAGAAGTAATAAAAATATTCAATTTGTATTAGTAATATTGCAATTAAAACTTGAAATCTTGACGCTTACATGCAATTATGCCGAAATTTGGAAAATTTACCCTAAAAGGCAATGATCTATTCGAAAATTAAATCCATAATAAATTTAGTTGTTTGGCCGAAGTAACATTCAAAGTGGCCAAAATTTAAAGCTGGCTGAAATTTTGCACAGTTCCCCTATAATAATAATAATACCATCTGACCCAAAATTCGCCAAAAATACTTTAAAATTATTTTTTTGAATTAGTCCGCTAATTTTTTTGACAAAATATTTTCTTGAAATGCGTTTGAAACATATCGTCGCTTGGATCAGCAATAGTCGTAACATAGGGGAAGTCTTTCGGGTTTTGCACATACTCTGCCTTCAAGGACTTCACATTTTTCCCATATTCTTTTCATGAATCTGAACTTTTCTGTCTTTGTGTAAAAGAAGAAAAAGCATTATCATAGCTTACATGAAAATGAAATTCATTCCTAATTCCCAATGCAATGCTTTAAATTCCAGCGAAATGACAATATTCTTGATGGAATATGAAGCACCTGCAGTGACCATTTTAATCTTGGGAAGCTCAATAAGTTGACACAGAGGAACAAGTTCTTATTCGCAAGATGATGGAAAAAATTATGAAATAATTCCACAAGTGACAGTGAAAAATTTCAGTACTGGATGACTCTTGAGAATGCACCTCGAGACCTGTATCATCTCGTCAGGTGAATCCGAAAGCGTTTCATTTTCATTTTTGCGTCGTGCTTTCAACTGAAAATTCCCATGTTAACCTTCCGGTTGGAGGGAGAGGTAAATATTCTCAAGATGATGACAAGCATCACAAATAGAAATTATAATCTTTCTCAGACAATCTCACTCTCCATTTGTGGCTGTCACTCTTTGGGATAGAAACTGAATCTCCTTTTTTTCCAACTCTCGGTGGGAATTCTTTGTCCCGCAAAACCCCAAGTTCTTTTTCACCGTCCATGACCAACCATCTTGCTACCATTCGATTGTGTGCTTTTTTTCTGCTTCTTCAACTGTCTATTTAATGTTTTAGTTTATCACACTCATGAATCATCTTACGTTTTAATTCTAGGTATATTAATTTCTCACCAAACAATATAAATTGTCGTAAAAGTATAATGTGACATTATAGCTGCGCGGGTTTATTAAATTTATGTTCTCTCAACCACTACTAAGGGGTCAATGTTGTAAGAAAAATTTTAAAAATACTTCACTTTACTGAAATTTGTTTTAAATGTTTATTGGGTTTTACTATGTGTTTTTGTCACTTTAAGATCCTCGACTAATTCTAGGTTTTTTAAAGAGCGCAAAAGGTTCCCGATAAAATAAAAATAGACTACGTCCACAATTGTATTTGTATGAACCTGAATATTGTCATTATTATACAGGATTTTTTTAAGAAATGACAACATATTTTAAATCTTCCAACAATCTTACAGAACAACGGATAAATATCAAGAATTTTGGATTTTGCAAAAGGTTCTCGATAAAATAAAAATAGACCACGCCCACAATTATATTTGTATGAAGCTGACTATTGTCATTATTATACATGTTTTTTAAGAAATAACAACATTTTTTTAAATCTCCCAACAATCTTGCAGAATAACGGATAAAAATCTTTTGGATATTGCATATGAATTGGTAAAGTCAGGGAAAGTTCCCATGCTTCGTACGATCTCAAGCTTCGTAATAACTAAATTTATCCTATGTTTCTCAATAACTGTGACTCTGCAATATATAATATTTTAAAAACTGGGCACTTTCCATTGGGTGCGATAAGTCACATTTATTGAGAAACACAGGATAAAATTAGTTATTACGAAGCTTGGGATTGTACGAAGCTTGGACACTTTCCTCTATTCAAACACACGTATCTGCATAATTTCTTTATCTTCCACTGAGTGAATAAAAAAAATATTTTCTTAATGATCAAGAACTAATCTTTTATCAATACCACTAGTTAATGAATTAATTTAACTCCCCTTTTTTTAAGATCCGAGATTTTTTTTATCTTGTGTGAATGGTATTGTTCTTAACCCCTTGATTAAGAAAGATGTCTCATAATATACAATCTTTGTGTCTGTGTTTTAAGTCAAGTGCATGGTAGAACTGAATGAAAGGGCAACACACTCAAGTACTGCATTTTGGGCACAAGAAAGAGGAACGAACTTAATGACTTAGCAATTCCCTGATTTACTAATTAAAAAAAATCAGTGATAAGCCCAGAGAAGCTTATGGTAGGTGAGATTCTTTACAGGCCAGGTAGCCCCGAAGTGCTTGGAACTTCGAAGGTGTGAAAATATGAAAAAGAATCGCGACGAGCAAACTGTTATCAGTAGCATAAGTACAAAGGGTGTGCGATTAACTTTTTTCCTCATAACTTTAACACTTTTTAGTTGTAAAAATATATCAACATTTTTTAATGTCAATTTTACATCTATTTAAGGGTAAAATTAACACGAAAAAAGGGTAACTTTAACCCTCAATACACCTAAAAAGGGTAATATTTACACCGATTTTGGATAAATACTGCAGGGTAAAATTAACTTTTCCGGAATGATATTTTAACTTTTCCGGATTTCTCTCAGTCTAGAGAAAATTTTTCAACACGATTCATTACCCCCAAAATTTAACTCACAATCGAATTCCGATCTGCAAAAACCCTGAATTACACGTATTCCTGGGTCGCTTGTAATGAATCTCAGCTACCATAAGCTTATCTGGGCTTTTCACTAGTCATAGTCTATTCCAAATAATTTGACAATAGAAGGACAACACAAGGAAAAATACTTCATTGAAATCGGTTAATAAGCATTAGAGATAGAGTCCGGTCAATTTTGATATAGTTAGGATCAGGGTGAATCAAGGTGGAGCAAAGACGCATGTGACCTGTCATTGGTTCAGGAACTGTATAGGGGAAACCGGGGTAGAATTAACCACGTATAGGATTAGATAGGGGTATCTTATGGTTTGCCTGCGAAGGAATATTAAGGAAACAACTCTTTATTCTAAATATATACTTCCCTTCCTCTTAATTGAAATATTTATAAGCCTCAAAAAAACATTTGTTGTACAAATTATACGCAATTAAAAATCTCATTTGGTGGCTAATTCTACCCCGGTCTCCCCTACTAAAATTTCGTTGAAAGTCGTTTAATTAATACCGAAAATATAATTCGGTCAAGTAATATTCGATTAGATGAGGTCAGGAAACATCTAGCTAGGGGAGAGGGCGTGCGACCTATCGTTGGAAAAGCTTCGACCTCAGCCACAACATATTAAAATTGAATCAAAAAGCATTGTTTGGTTTTCACAATATTTGACATCGAATTTTCGAAAATCGTTTTTTCTAAGAGAAGGTGTTCTGAACCGGAGCTATGATAATTTTAAAGTCAAATTTTTGAACCTTTATTGCTTGGGTCGTGGAGCTTGGAGGAGGCCAGATTTTATCTTCAATCGAAAACTCTTCGGTCTAGCGTTCTAAAATTGAACCGATCCATTCCATAGGGCTGAGTTATTGAAAAAACAAAATTTGGTGGTGTTCCAAAATGGTGGAAGGGAATGTCGGAGTGGATCTGACATTACCTACTTCTAGCTTCATATCAATATTAAACCTTTACCACTTTACCGAAAACAGCTTGCCAATATCTTAAAAGCGATTATACGACGGACGGACAGGACGGGACGAGACGGTCAGTTCAGAACGGGACGGGACGGGACGACCACAAAAAACGTTTTTAGCACATATCGTGATTTATGAGTGCTAAAGCATGTAAGTACAACACGTACAACATTTGGGACCAATCTGACGAGGTAACATTTTACCTCGGACTACGGGAGTTGTGAAGCATCTCAGTTAAAAAACATACGTGATACTTGACTAATTAAGTTAATAAGACTACTTTTGTGCACTATGGGTGGTTATCGATACAAATAATCGATATTCCTCCAAAGAGGGAAGCTCATGAGAACATTTCCTCATCTTGTAAGAATATCTTTCCAAGTATACTGTTCTGAGAATGTATCCGGGATCATGAAGAGTACCACAGTGGATCTCGAAAAAAAAAACCTGAATTTTTTCCTTACACAAGATATGCGTGTCTGGATTTTTCCAACGGACTATCTGAGAATCTTGTTGTGCATCGATGGACTTCCTTGATCACCCATTCCCATACTAAATATCTCACCTTTTCACCCCAATAAAATTGAATTGGAGCAGTGGTTGTGGGATGAAGGGGAACAATTTATGGGATTCCATCTATCGCATCTCTGGCGACACAATTCCAATGCGGAAGCAATAAATACAAGACTTGACTTTCTTGCAATCGATTTCTTGCTCAACTTGACTTTTCTTTTTCACCCAATGTAAGAACTGCGTCTAAAATCAGTGTTCATGGGAATTAATTTCTTTTTCTCTTGAATGTTCTTAAGAAAATGTAGAATTAGCAATGTTGGACTTTGAATATGTGGGAACTATCTCATTGATTTTGCTCAATGTTCTATTGGAAATAAAAATTTGTGTTGAACAAAAAAGGGTACAAACTCGTAAGAGTATAAATCAAAAATTTCGTGTTCATGAACTTGGAGAGAGAATCATTGGTTCTGTTGGTTCTTTAATGATTCTGCATTTTATTTCCAGACATACACTGAGAGAAAATCTTTAGAGGTATAAGAAGAAATTTTTAAATTTTGAGAATTTAGTGTTAAGGTCTCGTACACATCGTATGTACCTACATCTTATGGAAAATTTTAACTGGATCAGACCCTTCTAGTTGGCATAGTTCACAATTGCTGTGACATTATGCTGCAATGGTTCAATCAGCAATGGCCTATATTCCTGAATGAACCAGAAGTATTTCGGGCCTTCTGGATCCCGTTTCAATGCTGAAGTATCAGACCACCCTGGATCAGACCCAGCGAGCACAAAATGATAACCGATTTCAATTCAGCTGATAACATAATGTATTTTTAGCTGAATTTTTAACCATAAAATGACACTCTCGAAGCAGTGCCAGTTCCATATATTTGGTTAGCACTTTTTGTTCGAGAACTGCTGACCGGTCAGCATATTCTTGCTGATCGATTAAGAAAAGATATGCTGAAAACTGCTTTTTCAGCTAACTGTACTCGCTTGGAATTTTTAGATATTCTCAAACTTCCAGGACTTTCCCAAACATAATACCATCTGGTTGAGAAATTCGGTCTGTAGACCTTTTGTAAGCTTTGACCTAGAAAAAAATCAAACCTACAAAATTCTAACAAAACATGACTCATTAGGGAGTAAGGAGTCGAGATATTCATAATTCAAAATCAAGGGATTTACTCCTCTTTCTGTGGAGTTCTAGCTGTAAAAAACTATTTTGACCCATACACAATTCAAACGGTAAGAGATATCAACTTCCGGTCTTCGATGACCCCTCCTCAAATGACGTTATCTCGAACCCAACCTCTTTAGTTTTTCCCATTCCCCTTTCATGCGTTCCCTATTCCCCAAAAATAGGTAAAAAATGAGGTTTTTCGAACTTTGCAAAAAATTGGCCCTGGCGATTTCGTTCATTTTTGGATATGTTTTGGAGGTAGTCTAGCTGAACATTTCGTTCATAAACACCTATCACCGGAAAAATCGCCATCTGGAATTATTGAAGGTCAAAGCTTAATTTTTCGCCCGATTTGTTCAATTAATTAATTAAAAGGTTATTGATTTTTTGAAACCCTCTTCTTGAACAATTTTCATCTTCAAGATGGTTTTGTGGTGATTTATAGACAAATTTAATTCGACAATAATTTTCTATACATCAGAAAAACTTGCGAAAAGGTATATAAGGCAGAGCTCTTTATCGGGAGTTTTCTTTCAGTGTATTATACCGCGAAAGGTAGTATATTTAAGAGAATCAATTCATAAATCAATTATTTGATTGATAATCACTCTTGTAATCTATATGGGAAGATGAAAGTAAAAAAAACCACCATCACCATCAATTACTCATCTATGTATTCAAACTTCTTTCTGTATCTATATTAATTTTCTCGTGAATAGGAGGAATTCCTGGGCAAATATTTCTGGGTAGTGCATCAAAAAGAGATTAAGTGATTCAATAGTTGAAGCTGTATCGTTGTTAATAAGAAGTCTAAAGCTTACACAGTAGTTGTTGCCTTGCTGATATGTTTATTATTTCCTATGTTTTAGATGTGAACATTTTATGACCTCTCTGTACCAAGACCCACAAGAGGTGGAGGAGTTAACCAACGTCTCCTTTGAGATCTTGTGGTGATCGCGAGCACAAGATTAAATCCCGTTGAATGGTGAGAAATGATACTCGATTTGTGGATCATGGGTGATGGCAATTTGCAGCAAATCAATTAATTCCCAACTACTGGATAAAATGTCATTTTTCTCATGCCTCGAATACCATGCTCGAGAACCATTAATTTGGTCCCATCTCTTGGATTTTATATGTATTTGCTCACTTCATACCTCCAGTTCCAAGAGTCACCTCCCTTAGACTTCTTCATCAGAAATGATTTTCCTCCTTTTCTCCTCCTTGCCTTTCTTAGACCACCACTTTCAATCAACATCTTTATATGCTTTGTCGATTCTCTATGTCTTCAAGTATGTATTTCTCACTACAAATCGGATTAAAAGTGCAGTGGTGATAAATTACGCGAAAATCAATAAAACGTAATTAAACAGGTAATTAAAAGTAATTATCGCACTGCACAATTTTGTTGTTCGCTCATGTATTAACCCTCTGATATATGTAATTAAAGTGACTCTCCGTTTCCTTTAATTCTGCGTTTTCGCAGCTAATTTTACTGACCAGATTATAGGATGTTTGAAGCAGATGGTCGCGATGAAATCGTACACATAATGGCAAAATACATACTGCGTAAAAGATAAAAAAAATCTTGATTTTTAGTTCAAAATGCCAGCTTGTCCTTGAGACAGTTGTAAAAGAGATAAAATAAGTTGTAAAAACATTTTTTATTAAACGAAAGAATAACAGAAAACTTTATCTTTTCTACCTATTCAACCTATTGTGAACTCCAAATGGAAAACAGAATACCTTAAAAAATGTGCCCCCTCGCAAATAAATAAATTATATAAAAATTTATATAATCTGCTGTTATTTTGTCCACAAAATTAAAGACCTTAAAAAATGCCTTAATTAAGAACATAAAAGTAAGGCTAAGTTATATCATATTAGTTTTGCTATTCGTCACAAAGTGCTGGCTTTTGTTTAATTTTCATATATATTTTTAAGTCATTATTTTAAGAACTTATTAAGTTCTTAATAAGTACTTGATTTGGTAGCCAAGTTTATATTTGAATAGTGAGAAATATCATCTATAGGGGAAGTGTGTCAAATTTCGGTCAGCTTCTAATTTCGACCACTTTGAGTGTAATTTCAGCCACGCAAATAATTAATTAAAATTTTGTATGTAATCTTCGAAAAGTCAATGAATTTATTCATTTTAGGATGTATTAACACAAAGACCGTTAAATTTTAGGTATTATTTGAATTTAAATTGCGTTGTAAAACTCAGTGTGGAAAGAGTATTACAAAAAATGTTACAGATCGATTGTGTTTCTAGCAGTCTTGTGATTTGTAGTGAAGTGCAGGAGGTTTTCCTTCGGTGTTTTTTTCATGAAAATTGATTAGTTTTCATTAAATAATGTTTCTGTTTATGTTATTAGTGAATCAGTCTTTAAAATTCGGGTAAAATTATCCAGCTGGATCCTGTATGTCGCGTAAAAAATTATATACTTTGTGAGGGTCTCTCGGGTGAGGTAGTGTTGCCTATTCCGGCAACATCTTTTGCTTTTTTAAATTTCTTATTCGTTTTATGTGTTTTTTTCAATTTCTGAGTTCTACAATGTCCAGAGAAAAAAATCATCGCTTCTATGAAAAAGATGATGTGGAAAAGGCATTGGAAGAGTTCAGGAAGGGCAAATTGCTACGGGAATCTCTGCGTAAATTTAAGATGCTACTCTTCAGGTCTTCAGGACAAATTACACGGAAGATCTCAGTGTTTGTGCGTTGCGTCACAAAAGGTGATCACAAACAAGGTGGCCGGTATTTCACTCAAAGTGGCTGGAATACTACCCAAAGCAATGTCCATATTAGGTGAGATTCTTAACAATCTCACCTACTATAATCCTAACAAAATTTCATGTCGTCCGATCGACCTCAAATTTGGCCAAAATGTGTTTCAGCACTTCCTGATCACGAATATATATGTGGCTAATTTACGTTCCCGGCCGGCCGGCCGGCCGGCCGGCCGCTCTTTGGAGCTTAATAGCTCCTAAACTAAAAAAGATATCGACTTGCGGTTTTCGGCAAAGGTTATATATCGGGTGAAAATTGCAACTTGGTGCATAGACCCCCCACCCCCCACCCCTCCTTCCGCCATTTTGAAGACCCCCCTTTTTTTGTTTTCTCAATAGCTCCGCCCCTATGGCATTCAGCGGACTCAAATTTTAGTATGTTATAGCTGGGCCTTAGAGCTTTCCATCAATACCAAACTTAAGGTCCCCCGACCCCCCTGACCCGAGTTATAAGGGTTCAAAAAAAAATTTCTTAAAATGGCCATAACTCCGGTTCTAATTGTCAGAATTTAAAAAGTGAGGGCTTTTTGGAAAGCTCTCATGAAATGCCACTTCTCCTTCTAACATCGTAAGTTCATAAAACCACCGTTAGGGGCGCTTTTTTTAAAAAGAAAATTTTTAAATTTTAAAAGTTAAATAACTCAAAAATTCCATTGTGCATCGGGCTGAAAATTTAGTAAGTTGTAGCCGTTGATTATACCTATCAAACAAAAAAAACCTTAAGTCGATCCATAACCCCTGACCCGAGCTATAAGGGGTCAAAGTTCGGACATTGACCGGCCTCTATCTCCGGTTCTAATTAACATAGCGACCTAAATTTTACCTTTTTGGTTTCGTCTCGACGAGCACTTTCAGATGGAAGTTCAAAAAGTCACCACAGGTGGCGCTGTGATAGCGTCAAAATTCATCGAAATTCAAAGTCACTTTTCTCAAAAACGGCATTGTGCAGGTTAATGAAATTTTAGTATGTTGTAGTCCAGTCTAGGACGTTTCCAAAATGGTGCGTATGCGCGCTGTGGTTTCAATAGAACCGGAGATATGAGGGGTCAAAGTTCACAAAATTCAAAAAATCATATCTCCGGTTCTATGTGACCGATTTTGATGAATGAGGGCTTAAACGAAAGATCTCACCAAATGCTACAACTTTCTAGAATATTTGAACTTCGTGGGACCAACACCAGGGGCGCCACAGTCGAAAAACCAATTTCAATATCACATAACCTCAATTATCTCGACTGTCGCTGAACCGATTTTGATGATTACTTCAACATAATTGTAGAGAACATTTGTCTCTACATTTCGTCCATACATCATTTTCCACTCAGACTACGCTATCACTCCGATTTTGCCGTTTAAGTGTGAAAGAATTGATTTTTCCCATAATAACGCTTTGAAATCACTCAGATGCCAATTTGACTGCCACTACTCCACCGAGACACTTAAAATAGGGGTTTAAATGGAAAGTCCCGCAAAATACAACAATTCTTTGATATAGTTGAAGTTCAACAAATGACTACTTGGAGCACTCTGGATGAAAAAACGAGTTAAGAAACAAAAAACCTCGCTTATCTTGGCTTCTGAGTAATCGATGAGTTCAAGTTCTACGGCAAAATTATAGAGAACATTCTGGTCTACATTTCACCCATATAACACTTTTCTGTCAGTTCATCCAAATCCTTGATATTTTGGTTTAAATACAAAATTTGTATAATTTCACGAATTTGATTCAAGATAACTGAATGGCGTCTCCCAACTTCAGCTCCAAATCGAATTTGCATGCACTCCGAGTTAGCTCACGTTAAGAATCTCACCTACATAAGCCGGTTAGGATTATCTGTCCCTTTTTATTAATTTTTCAATATTTTAGGAAGTGATTTAAATAAAGCAAAGATGATAAACTAGTCTTCAAGGTTCCACACAACCCTCCCGAAAAGGAAGTAACAAAAAATATCAATATGAATTAAAAATATTGCTCTGAATGAATTTTCGGTCTGATGAGATGTAGCAGATAGTGGACGGAAAAATAGACCTCTCTTGATTTTTACTCTTTAATTCTTCACTGAAGAATTAAAGAGTAAAAATCAAGAGAGGTCTATTTTTCCGTCCACTATCTGCTAAAAATATTGCATTTCAAACTTAGGACTTCGATGCTTATATGCAACTATGCCGAAATTTGGCACACTTACCCTATACACCCCCAAATGTTTATATTTGAGAAACTTGACTGTATTGGAATTATGTTTTGTCGTATGCCTGAATGTCAATATTCAAATTTAAATTGACATAACGGTAATACTGGAAAATTATGCAGTTTTCTACTGTAGAAAAATACACCCAAGAACTCACGGTTATAACCATTTCATTAGCGGTGGATTAATGCATGGGGTTAACCATTTAGTTGTCCACGCATCGATGATCCAAATGAAGATGGTTGTCCAAGAAGACTATGAATATGAAAAGTCAGTGTTTGACCGCATAAACCGCAGATTGCTTCAGAAGTATCCGCGAGGGTGAGAAATTCCCACAGTTCCTCTCCTGAATTATTTCCTGCGAACTGGGCAGAATAGAGATTTTCCCGGTGAAAAGGCACGCATTATGTGATTTATGTTGGGTTGGAAAGTGATGCCAATGATGATATGCCACCGCCACGGCCTAAGCAATGTCCATTGTCTCGAAGTGGCTGTTCTCACTGTTTTTCTGGTACACACGGAGAGAGTTGTAGTGGCCAAGAGGCAAGTGCAATCAGTGATAGTTTCACACAGAGAGAGTGAAGATCAGTGAGAATTTCTAATTTACAGTACATGTAGTGTACACCCCGAGATTTATGATTGTCAAGTAGCTGCTTCCTGGATTTTACTCAAGAATCCCAGCCACTGTGGGGAGCAACCCGATGATGGTCATCTCCAGGCGAGCTAGGCCTGTTCACTTTTAACCACAAATCCCTTTGCAATTGAATCGCAGCGTGACAATCTCTGTCTAACTATGTCATGCCATATATTAACTTTATATAACTCTTGGGTGAGTGCATCAAACTGGAACCCTCCTCCAACGATGAATTCTACCCAAGTAAGATGAGAGGCGGGGAAATTTTGCGAAAAAGAAAAGATCCACAGTAAGTCAATCACCGAAGAACATGGATTTCCACTGAGAACATAATTACATTCGCCTCTTTTACGAGATGAACATCCAAAATGAGAGATTCACTCACGCATAAATTTTATTTGGCAACTCAAAAGAACCTTCTCTTGGCTGTATATATATAATTTATCGTTCGCGTTACAATTCAGCGGGATTCAAAAATTCGTTACTTCAGAGCCATCGAGAAAATGAATAACTTTTGTTGCTGTTCCTTCCATCTTAACTGCCCTCCGAACAAAAAAAAATCGCACTGATTTATTTTCGATTGAAAGATGATTCTTGCATTTTGCTTCACACTGGACTTCTTATCCGAATTCCACGAAACTGTTTCGAGCTGTCCTTAGGGACTATACAGAGAATTAATTGAACTTCTTGACAACATTGGCTACATAGCAATTAAGTAATTAGCTGGTAATTACAGTTGTTCTTAAGCTTCTTCAGACAAGACGATTCGAAAGTTTCAGAAGTTGTAATTATACATTAAATTTTTTTTTGGTTATTCAAGATTATCGCAAGGCCATAACAATGCATAATACAGCACAAACATTATAACAATGTGATACTACACCCTTTAGAAACGTTTAATTAAAAATATTCTGTGTACAAGTACTTAAAAAGAAAGGTTTGTAAGGGTCAAAGAGGTAGGGTTAAAATTTATAAATTAAGTTCTTGGGCGGTGAGATCGCCGATTCGACGGTCACAGTAATCGACATAAATGAACAGTAAAGAAAAAACATATTTTATAATAGTTATTAGAATCAAAGATAAACCTTTTGAACAATGGTCGTTTAAGTTTAAAGGTTAAACATTTTTAAGTTGACTATTTTAAGAATTAAAAGCAGATTATTCACTAGTCTTTAAACCAAATTGGGCTTGGCCCAGTTCGGCTCAAAAAGGGAAAACAAAACAATGTACAGAATGGCCTAGTCCAAACCTATAGAGAGAAAATATTCTAGACGGAAAAATTGAGAACTTATATCATTTTAATATAATATTCTACTGCTCAATCTCAAAGAGAGAATAGTTATAATTTTATTTGAACTTGCATCACAGCTAGAAGCCAAATGGTAATAGATATCGACTTTCGATTTTCGATGGCCCCTCGCCCTAATAAGTCAAAGTCTGTTTTGCTTTTTCCCCGCACTAACCTCCATTCCTTCTAAAAACTATATTTTTGGTTTATTTCGCAAACGGCTCCTAGAATTTTTTTTTTCATTTTTGAATATGTTTTGGAGGTAGTTAAGGTAACTATTTCGTTCTTAGACACCTATGTTCAAAAAACATTTCGATATCGAATATTCGAAGGTCAAAATTAAACCACTTTGAAGGACCTATTTTTCAACCGAAAATTTGGATGTTTTTGAAAGATCTTGAAATTTTCAACCCGGCTGCATCGCACTTAATCAGTAAAGTATACTTAAATTAGATACCTTTCTCGGATGTACTTTTTTATTTGTCCGTATGCTTGTTACTCATATTAAAATATTCTAAAATGTGCTTTTTTTAAGCAGTCTTTTATTTTAGAATTGTTTTTTAGCCAAAAAGCATGCGAAAACATAATACACGGAGAGCTCTTTGTCGTCCGCAAAGCTAGGACGCCTTGCTATCTTTTTTTGGTTTGATTTAAAGGAATTTCTGACCCTAAATAATGCTTGTAGCTTTAGATCCTTCTAAAATGCTTTTTCATTACAATTATGAGGTATAGTCAGTTTTGCAATATGTTTTACATGTCATTATTGGAGCAAGGCCAGAAAGAGCGATATTGCCAAACTCAAGGGCATGACATTTCCTATGTTTCCTACATGTTTCTAGCGAGCCGAATAAATTTTTGAGTTTATTAACTGTTTTCTGGCATTGTAGAATGAGTTAGAAAAAAAATACTAATACAAGATAAAAGCCAATTTAATAACGAAGAGGCAACCGAAAAACTTAAATTGGCAACCTACGTAGTTTTTTAGATATCTCGTGAAATGTGTACGAAAACAGGAAAAAAATTACACTAAAACCGGTCGCATTGTTCAGAGCTAAAATGTTACCCCCCTGGCCAAACTAATCATATGTCCGGAAATTTTATTGTAACCTATACTTTTCTAGCTGCTCATAAGCACCACCAATTAACAAGCTAAGGGCCTTGTCATACCTGAGGATTAGCCGTGAGACGGCTTAGCATAATGATATATGAAATAATCGTTATACTTCATTTCCATAATTTTCCACTAAGTCGTCTCTCGGCTTAAGTCATAAGTGTGTCTAGGCCATAAGGCTCTGGAAAACAAGGCCGAAAGGCTGTAATCTGTGAACATTTGCGAAAAGCCCATTGATGCCTTATCAGTAAATATTTTCTTCCTTTTAGACTTGGATTATCATATCACTTATGTCATCTTTATCTCTATAGGTTGTACTGACACTAAAGACAGCCTTCAGACCTAACACTTAACTTTATGGTTTAACTCTAGTTTCTTAGTACGCAAGAATTCTGGAAATATTTTAAATTTTGAAATCGATAACTTCAGGAGCTGTGCTAATTTTTCAGTCAAAAATCAGTCTAACAATGACTTAATGTTTCTTGGGAAGCAATATCGTGAATTTCTTCAAATGCTTCAAATAGTATTAAGAGGTAAGCGTTCTACCTTGCAAATACAATTAAAAGGGACTGATGTTTCGTGTTGATGGAATTTTTACTTCAATACAGTAGAAGCTCTGGGATACCTTTACAACTCAATTCATTTACTGAAATTACGTGATAGATTTGTTGAGCTATTTAGAGTAAAAGACTTTACGACTTTGCAACTGCGGGAACTCCACTGGAGTGGAATACCTTTTTAAGCCTCAAAGCGACATCGGCAGGAATCCCATCAATTTTCCTATCTCATTTCCAACTCTGACACAGTCCGTTCTTACAATTGTATTTAACTGGTGGTCTTGTCTGGTGTCCTCATATCGTTTCAGCATAGAGATTTAATGAGATCCAATTTAGATTGGCCTCAGAAGTATGGTGCACGCGGGAAGAGTTGAGAATTGTGGGGTGTGTGGCGTACGCCATTGTATGTTGATGATGATGAATTTTTATGAGATCTCTCCAGTGAATTAAATGCCATTATAGGACAGCGTTCACTGTCAATTATCATCCGTCGACGGTTCTAGTTAAATTCTCCATACATGGACTTTTACAATGTTCCCGCGCATTTTGTGTCTAACCTATGCCTCCGGCCAAGTTCTTTTAACCATTCTAACAATATAATTCTGCAAGTGCACACTTTGGGTTTGCATTGGACTTTTCGATTTCCATGATTGATTTCCCTCTCGAAGCCCATTGTGTCTCTTGCACCACTTTTCTACCAACGAACACACCACAACCTAGAGCATTTAATTGGGGACCTTTGGCTGGTGAGGGGTCTGCAAACCACAATAATCAAACCGCGGAATGCATTTCAAGAACACACATACTCCATCGACTCCACCAAATGAAATCGAAACGATGTCTGTGAAAAGAATTAATTGGCTTTAGATGGACTCTCTGGGGGCTTTTGGGCGTCACTGACGCATAAAATGACGCAGTGCAACAAAAAAAAGGCGATAAACAAGTAAAAAGAACGCCCACGGGGTGTTAAAAACACTGCAAAATATCTGATGGTGTTGCTGCATAAGAGATGAGATCATGGTAAATAAATAAGATATACTCCCAAGGAAAATTATAGTTGATTTTTGCAAAACGCCATTGACTTACGATTTGCAAAGAGCAAAAGAGAGATCCCATAGCCGGATAGGATGTTGAATAATTTAGTGTTTACTTGGAAGTGTTGGGCAATTGTTTAACCAAGAATAAGCAAATGTTAAGTGATTATTGAATCAATTTTAGAAATGGTCTAAATAATGGTCAAAGACGTGTGATATTTTAGGATAAACAATATGTCATAATATCCAAATAGCACAAATTTTGTTATCAAAGCAATTACAAAAGAATTTCGAATTATTAATTGCTCTAGCACACCTTTTAGATCAAGAAAATTTCCCAACAACTTTTCGCTCATGTCAATCTTTCGGACTCTTCTTCTTCTTTTGAACGTCATAACAAATTCAATTTAATTCAATTTAATTTTGAAAGCGAAAGTGTGAAATAAACATATGCGAAACGTTTAAGAAAGGGATGTGAATTTTGGTTTTACGAAAATTTTCTTATTAAAAAGGTGTGTTATCGATTATACGGTGCAATGTTAACAAAAGCACCTAAGTGGATTTTGAATAAATAAATAAATAAAATAAATAAATAAAATTGTTGAATCAAAATTCTAGTTTGACTTTTGAATTTTATGCCTCCAGCACACGCCCCTGGCAAGTTGTCTAAAATTTGAAGCCACTTTCTCATACCTCGATTTAAATTTATATGGGAATTTTTTTGCACTCGCGACCGTTACACTAAATAACAAAAAAGTGAGAAGTTTTCCCGTATTATAAGATACCTTTCCGTATGGAGGGATAACTATACTAAATTTTTGTTTAAATAATTTTTTCCTCGGAGCACTGTGAGCTGAGTCCGAGATCAATTTAAGAATTGGCTTCAAATAGCTCCATATAAAAAAATTAACTTTCTACATACTTGCTCCAGCCACACGTTTTAGTACGAGAAAGGTTACATTTTAAGTGCATTTTAAAATGAATAAATAAAAAAAGTAGAATTTCATTGACAATTCGAAGATTAAATCCATAATAGTAATTAATTTCCTTGCTTGACAGAAGTTACACACAAAGTGATCGAAATTTGAAGCTGGCCGAAATTTGACATACACTTACCCTATGTCGAACATTTGACGAACATTTTTTGTACTTTTACAAACATTTGTTCGTAAATGTTCGTAAAAATTTGTCATTTGTTCGTAAATGTTCGAAAATCTTCGCAAAATGTTCGACAGGAAAACAAACATTTCGTCGGTTGTGGCTACCTCTGTCGTATCTGCATATGTTTTGTATCTGCATTCGGAGCAACTACAATACAGACGTCCCCTCTTGCGTGAAATGCTGAAACAAAAGAAATGCAGATACGACAGAGGTAGCCGCAACCGACGATTTACAAACAAATGACAAAATTTTACGAACATTTTTTGTGTGTTTACGAACATTTACGAACAAATGTTTGTAAAAGTACAAAAAATGCTCGTCAAGTGATCATGTTTGTGAAAAAAGTACAAACTTTTACGAATATGTTTGTGGGTCATACGATTCACGAGCATTTCGTAACTGCCCCCATAGGAATTCACAAACATTTACGAACATTTTTACAAAATATTTTTTTCTGTGTAATCTAGAACTAGGAATTTTTGCCAAGGTTAAACCGGTAGCAATTGGTTATGAACCGGTAATAAACCGAATATTAACCGATAAGTAAGATTGATTCGAAAGTCAATTGCATAACTCCCTATCTATTTTTGGCGATATTTTGAATTATTTATCCGGTCAAATCGATTGTGAACCGGAATAAACTTCAGTTTATGCGAAAATACCTTTGGCTTATCGTCTATATTACATTACGAGTTTGAATATTTTGCAAACCTTACTTCTCAAAACGCAAATATATTGTTGGTTAATTAACGTTTAAAATATGACTAAACTCATCTAAGTGCTTTATAAAGGGAAAAGGAAATTTGCAAACACTAACGATTGCTTGTTCAGTTGAACGAAAGAATTTAGTGCAACTCCCAGTATGAATAGTGCAAAACAATATGCAACAATTTTACACATTTTAACTAACAATATGCAAATCATAATATTTTATATATCAATTTGTAAAGCAATTGGCTATTAGGTACTCTAATTGATTTGAACGGGATTGGAAAATTTGCTCCATTTGCTCTAAATACGTATAACAATTTGAAAAGCTTATGAACATTGATTTCTTGTTGAATTAAAAAAAATGTTTGTATAGTGCAAAGTACAAAGCATTATATCTTTTTATATTAATATCAACAATATAAATAAAAGAATGAAAGAATGTCAATAAATAGCGCAATTGTTGCATTTTCCTCCAGACCATTACGAGCTTCATAGCTAATTTTCCTGTCCGTTACACATTTTATCTTCGCTTTGAATTGCATATTACGCATTCCTAGAGTACCCCTCCAGTAAAATTTGTATAAAATTTGAATTCAATACGAGTTTCTTGGCTCCTCTTTATTTTTTACACCAAACAGTAAAATATTCCATCCTGAGCGTCGATTAAATTAACGCTATCTTCTCTACCAAGAGAGCACTGGGTGTCAAAACAGTTCTTTTAGCTGAATCTCTGCAATCTCACATTTCGAAAATGGAAAGAAAACAGCCCCAAGAAGCGGAATCACCTCATAAATTGACGGCGAATTTCCATAACTTCCAAACCGTGATGCCGCCACCAACCCAGGTGCTCTTTAATTGTGCGTGTTTGTGCATCCGAATGGTGTTAGTCCACTGAGCATGAGCCTATGGGATGGTATCAAAATGCACAAGAGAGCATCTCTTTTGAGAAATTCACTGACCATAAGATTGTGCGAAGGCAGGAGTGTATCAGTGGCAATCTCACCATCAATTAACCGTTAAGCGTGGCGGGAGAATGAATGCGATCTTCATGGAGATTTCCAAGACAAGTCCAAGTATCTTGCACAAAATAGACATAGACCCGTAAAAAAAAATTACCCAAGAATATAGTAAGAATTGTGGTGTTTCAGATGCTGCTCCATCACTAAATCGGTAGACCTAGTTCAGTTTATGGATTGAGATGGGATTAGAACAAAAGTAGATCAATTTTCAAATGCTTTCATGCAATAAAAGCCGCAATGAGATCAAATAAGATGCTGAATTTGATTATGACCACAAGCAGAAAATTGTGCAGAAGCAAAAGAACAATAAAGATTCATTTTTGGAAGGGAGAGCGCACCTCGATACTCACTAATTGACTGTATAATTTTACTTCCGATGTGGATGCTCCAGAAAATCTACAAAGTTATTCACGATTTTCCAGTTAACAAGCTGAGAGAAAGTACGCAATGACCGGTTAAAGATAAAAACTTAGCCCCTCACGTCTCATTGAATCATAAATTATTCAATTTGGAATTCTTTTGAAAAACAAAATTGAAAAACAATAATAATATTGTAAATATTTTTATTAGACTTTGCACTTAGTTTAATTTATTAGACGTTAATTAAATTTGAAGATTTTATCGAAGAATATCTGCAATTTCTAAGTATGGATCATGGTGTTTATTTCTTTAAGTACAGTAATGTGCCAGTCTTCCATGACTTTGAATTTATTTTATATTACTTTAATTATCTTTATGGTCTATCTTTTTACAAATATTAACCCATTTAGGCCCAAGTCTCAAGAATCAGAATAAAGGTGGACTTATTGATTTACCTCTTTAAGATGTATTTAACCATTAAGGTGTCTGATAGTAATTTTAAAGTAACAAGTATATTTTGACTGTATCGTGTTCAAAATCGTTGACCTTTAATAGATATCAGATCGAGTTTTTACAAAACACAGAGGTCAATATCAATTTTTACTTAAGGGGTTACGCAGGTCAGAAAGATTGAAAAACAGTACATTTTTCTAATTTTTTAATATAATTTTTTTTTATTTAAATTTCAAGCCTATAAAAGTGCAACGTTTGAACTAAATTTTCTGAAATTATCATACCGCAAATCATACTCCAAAAATTAGATACGAATGACTGATTTTTTTTTAAATTTTGAAATGCAAATTGCAGCAAATATAGTTGAAATGTTAAATCTTTACATGCTTAGAGGAAGGTGGAGTTACTTTGAGCTGTGACACCATATTTATATACATTTTTTCATAAAGCTGGAACTTACCATAATTTAACTGATTTGCCTAACTATTTTACATAACTAATACATTTAAAAATATGAGAAAAAGTCTTATATCAATGTAGCCCCACGCTCAAAGTAGCCCCACCCAAGAACTCTGATTTTGTTTACTATGTTGAAAAAAAAATATGATAAAAAATTATCAATTTTTTAGTCATCGCGACTAATGTAATCCCTTTATATCGGAAATCGGTACGATATTTTAATAAGTCTTAAGCTTGACGCCGATCTTTGGAAAAAAATTATGATCAGTGGCTACAAAATTAGTCTGTCAAAGAGGTATCAATTTTGCCAAGATAAACATGAAAAGATGATTTTTAAAAAGACCGGCAATTGCAAGATCTCTTAAAAAAAATCAGGGATAGGCGTCGATTTTACTAAAAAGTCGAAAACACAATCCATATTTTACTAGAAAATCTACTATACACTTTACTGAAAAACAAATTACTGACCTCTTGCCTTCATCTGTAAACTCTAGATGATTTTTTCCGAAAATTTTCGGAAAAATTCTATTATTTTTTCATCTTATAACAAAAAAATGTTAACACAATATCACAGATTTTTTACTAAATGCGACACAAATCGAATCAATTATATCACTATGTCAAAAAATAGGGTCTCAAACTTACAAAATTCCTGGAAATCCTTAGATTTTCCATTATTTAGAGAAAAATTAAACTTTTGCGGCAATTTTTACACAGTTGCCCTGGTTTGCTTAGCTACGTACAAAATTTTGACACCTATGTACGCCTCATTTTCACCGGAAGCATTACACTGGCCACAAAAATTTGCATATCACTGTTTAGGTGGAACTTTCATCTTGTAGCTTTAACCCTTTGTAGACGGTATCATGCGTTTCAAAGTCAATTTAATGCTATTTTACTAGGAGATGACACTTGGAAAATCATTGTTTTACTAGTCAATTAGGTATGATTCTCTCATAAACATACCCATTGTAATCCTTGGACTTTTTCTAACACCTCCAATCTGTCGTACAGAATTTTATTTATTTTCGGTTTTTGAATCACGAAAAGTCCTAGACTGCCAAGTTTGTCAGGAAATGTGAGGTACCGGAGTAGCTACTAGAATATAAATATGTCCATGGATGAGATTCATTTAGTAACTTAGAAAAAATTAACTTTTACCAAAAACTCTGCCGCTCACGGTGCATTCGAATTCTGACGTTTTTTTTTGTAAAAATTGTGCCGATTTTCTTAGTTCGCATGGATTTGTTGATCTTGTTTCGGTATGCCGATTTAGCAGAATTTCCACAGAAATATCGCGACATGAATTTAAACGAATCGCACAGTTTAAACGAACGCTATACTTCTTAAGAACAAACTGATATTTAAATCTGCCGCGTCTTCGTTAAAATTGTACCGACCTGCCGATTTTTGCTAAGTAACATGCAGGTCTGTCGATTTCTGGCCAAATTGTGCCGATCTGTCAATTTTAAGCTCCAGATTAGCCAGTTTTGCCGATCGGTGCTCACGGTTCACTCTGAGAGCTAATTATTCACTCCTTGACTTTTACTCAGCTGCAACATTACGAAGCTACAAAACCTTCCCCTAAACAATGACTTTATTACAAAAAAATATTTCTTTCATTGTGTATTTGGACTATAGCAAATAAAATCTACATGTTTATCACTGATAGACAATATTTTCAGGAAAACTGTATGAGGATCCTAAAGGGTTAAGTCAACCACGAGCACTTAGGTCGTATTGTATCATCATGTGATTAAGGGATTTTTTTCCATCCATATCACGGGATAATATTATCTTGTTAGGTACTTTTACCCAGAATAACCACAAATTGCAGTAGATATTTGTTCTTTATCTTTATAATTCAAAATGTAATAAAAATGTTTAACCACTATGAGAAATTTACTTCTTGTACAATATTAACCAGTCGACTGTACCACAGGAATCCCGGAAAGATATAGTGTAATTTTTCAAAATTAATTGTGAATGTTGGATATATTGAGAGATACAAGCATGAGTCGACAGAGTGCTTGAGGAATTTAATTTATATCCCGAGGAGGGAATGAATTTCTTCATGGGTCATCATGAGCCCATCTTCAGCATCGCGTTGATGTTATTCTCACTCCCACGGCGAATTGAGGATGTCAAATACTCTGTGGTAAGGCCATCGAAGACACTTTTAAGTGGGAAAATTGGCAAAAAGCGTGTACGGAACGATAAAATGGATAATATAGCTAACATTCTACCTTCAATTGTGCTGGGATTAATTGCTAGGATTATAGCACTAAACCACCAACTAGGAAAAAATATGTAAAGGAAACATAGAGGGATAATGAGTGGCCTGGAGGTGCAAATTTCCCTCTCAATTGCCCCGTGTTTTGCCATTCAATGGTAAAACTCGATTGTGCGACAATCAAAAGTGAATTACCATAACGAGTCAACATCTGCATTCTTCTCTAGATTTCTACCCTTCCTTCCAGCATCAAAATCATACAAATTCACAGAAAACTTATGCAAAAATAAAAACATTGGGAATGTGATGTGAATGAGTGAAACCTGTTCAAAGTGGTGGACTTTTCAGCAGTATATCCATTGGTTCTATTGAATTTTCATCGACGAAAGAAGCAAACGAGATTGCAAACACCCAATGCTTTGCTCTGCCAAAATGCAAATACTAGCTTGAGGCTATTGAAAATGGTATGTCCTCACCTTGAAATATTTAAATTTAAATGGTCTTCTTAACTGCCCTTTGCATTCAAAGTAATGCTTAATTTACTTTCAGACACTTCTGTAATTTAATTTTATATTGCTTTCTGAAGTACCTCTGAAAATTGCACATTATATTTTTTTATAACTTAATTAAATAAATTGTAATGAGAACGAATTTTTATAAAGTTTTATTAAAAAAAATCTATTTCGTCGTAAATATTATTGAATATTAAGAAAAGCTCTTTATAGATCTAAAAGGCAGGAAGTAATCCGCAATCATCTATCTATGATAAGTAGCAAAAAAATAATATCTTTATCACAAATATTTCAAATATAGACGGTGAAACCATTAAAGTATGAAATAAATATTAATAAACATTTTATTGAAAATTTTAAATTGCTTCTACAAGTAAGTTTAATTTTATTTTATAGGTAAACTCCGCCCAAAAATTATTTTAGTTACGCCCTTTTCAGTAACTTTTTTGTTTCTTTTTTTTTTCTTTCTGAGTGTTTTATATCGGAATGCTACAACGCCTCTGGAGTAAACCACTCAAAAGAGAAATAAACTTATATTATTATTATCTACAATCCACTATTTCTATATTTCTTATAATATTTATATGTATTCTATGATATATATTGCAAATTAAAAAAAAATAACTGCACATACTTATAGTTACTTTAGTGGGCGTGTCCTAAAATTATTTATAGAGGAAATCGGGAATAAATCAATTAATTAAGTTTCTTTTCACAAATTAATTCTTTAAGAAAAAATTTAATTTAGCAAACTTAGTACCGGTCTCTTAATTGGATATTACTACAGGAAATGTTGTAGAAAATACAAGAAAATTTCAATAAAGTGGGGGAGTCCCATAGTTTCTTAACCCTTTTTAGGTGTGATTCTTACATATCACACCTATTGCAATTTGGTCGACTTTCTTTGATCAGTCTCAAATTCACAGGGTAGATATTTAGAGTACCTCTGATGACGAAAATGAGGGGTGTTCTTATCGCGTGTCGAGGTATATGAGAATATGTGTAAAAACGCGTTTTTTCTTAATATTGTATATAAATCCGATTTTTCTTTTTCGAGAATTTTTTAAATATTTTTATAGATCTCTTTGAGCAGATGGATTAAAAAATAGGTGTGATTATGAAAGAATCACACCTAAAATAAATAAAGTGTCCATAAGGTGGTTTTTAGACTAGAGGTTTAGCCCAGTTCCCTAAGGTCGGAAAATCCCAAATAACAACAAATTTTATTCATTTTTCAAAATCTAATGGATCACTTACTTTTAATAATCCAATTCTAATTAAAAGTTTTTGGAAAAATTTGGACTGATAAGGAATTAGAGAAGTTAAGCCATATGGCTAAGCCTTACACGGGCTTCAGAACTAAGGTTTAGCCATCTGGCTTAACTCCTCTAATTCTTTATCAGGCATGATTTTTCAAGGAATTGTTATTTAGGATTAAATGTTAAGGGCAAAAGATCCATTAGATTTTGAAAAATCAATAAAATTGCTTGTTATTTAGATTTTTGAAACCTTCGGGAATTGGGCTAAACCTCCAGTCTGAAGCCGGCATTAGGTCTGAAGCACGTATAACGGTACCTCAGATTTTGAGATATTTCGCGGATGGTATTTTCTGTGCATTTTTTTCACATTCTCAATTGAAGAATTCAATTATCAAGCGTTTCATATACTTTTTTGTGAACATTACAGCAAATTTGCTTTAAGGTAGTGTAGAAAACGGTACATTTCAGAACCGTGGGTCCTTCAGAATACATATGTCGCTTAAAATCATAATTTTTTTTATTTTTAAGCTTCTTTACTTCTTTAAGAACCAGATTAACAGAAAATATTTAAAAATTTATTTAATTTAGAGTGTAAAATACGCGAGAAAATTGTCAGTGACAAAATCTTCAATGTAGTCAATTATGTCATTGTCAACACAAAAAGTAAACAAGGTCTTTTCACGATTTAAACTATTTTATCGGTGAAATTGTAACATAATTTTGATAAAAGAGTAAAGCAGGGGCCTATCAAGCCTAATAAAAAGTGAAGCTATTTTTTACTTTTCCTTGTAAAAATGTTGCAGATATTGCACCGCGACTTAAATATATTTGCTCGTAGTTCTTGTATTATTACGGCGCACATTATGAAATTCTCATAACATTATGAAGTTAATTCTCTTTAGGAAAAGCCAATATTCTTCAGTGCTTGCATGCAAAAACGTATGGAAAAATGAAATGTCCAGAGGCCCCTGAGTAAGGGAGACTGGGGCAAAAAGTCACAAATTGAAAATTTGAAAATTCAATATCTTCCAAGATAAAAGAGATAGGGGCTTAAAATTTTTCCATGGATGGCCTACATAGACCTTCTTCAAAGTCGTAAGTTTCTTGGAATTCGAACAAGGACTTCAAAATATAAAAAAAAAAATATTGAAATTTTTAGCCCTATTTTTGAAATGTTTTCCTTACAACAGATATCAATTTTGACCTACTTATTTTCCAAAATTGATGCACTGGTAAATATTTCCTAAATGATTTGGACTCTTTTTGAATACGAAAGCACTATCTATTTTAGAACTTTACAAAGACTCTTTTCTCCAGAAATCCTTTTATTAAAAATGACCACTTGGGGTAAAAAGTAACAAAAGGTGTGGAGCAAAAAGTAACAAAGACCGTAGCAATTTCTGATGTCTCACGGCGAGAAGAAACGTCATTTCCATGTCTCGCCGCTTTTTGTTTGCATTGGTCAAATTAAAAAAATAAAATATCCGTAAAAATAAAATATCCGCTTGTAAAAAAATAAAATGTTCGTTTTGTAACTTTTTGCCCCAGTCTCCCCGAAAGTTTGAACCTTATATTCAAAGGTCAGTGATCAGGTTTAGTGAAATTTGTTTGATTTTTTTTTCATAAAAAAAAACAAATTTACAAAAGGGAAACAATGGAGTGCGTATCAGAATGCAAAAAAGCCTTACATTGTTTCCTGATTTCCCTTAAACTTCGATACCGTGGATGACGTGGAAAAGGCTCTGAAAAAGAATATAATAAAGTAAAGGTGTGAAAAGAATCACACCTTTACAAGCTGATTTAGGCTTATCACTCGCTTTTTTATACAAACTACGAGGATTTATATATACTTCATTACCATTATCTTTACTGAGTAAACGCATATATTAGATGAGATCATATATTCTGTCAGTAGAAGAGGTAAAAAGTTTGGAGTGGTATATCTCAGCTCCTGATGAACATAATTGGATGAGTGAACTATTGTTGGAAAGCTTGGTTCATTAGCTTTCAGAATCTGGTATATGTAATTGGCTATGTGTAAATCATAGTCATCCAGAACCATTTATGTCGAAGAAGACACTTTTTGCAACGTCTTTTTTGGCCATCTACTTCTGGGACCAGGAGTGACCCACTTTTCTCGCACTTGGACTGTTCGTTAGAGGAACTCAAAGGGTATAATTTGAGGAAGAAACTTTTTTTTTGGACGTCTTACTTTTTTTTATTCATCGACTTTTGCAAGAATTTTAACATTTTACACGCAAGGAAAAAATTACAAAAATCCTAAAAGAGCGGTTTCTGGAGGGGAAGGATAGACGTGGGGATGAAATTGATATGATATTTGGATTCCTTGGATCAACTTATGGGGGAGTACTTAGAACATTCCAAGTCGATATCTTCATTAGTTTGTCCAGAAAATGAGATAGAAGGATTTCTGTCATTTTTTTCTATGCGTATAAAATGTTAAAATTCTTGCAAAAGTCGATGAATAAAAAAAAGTAAGACGTCCAAAAAAAAAATTTCTTCCACAAATTATACCCTTTGAATTCCTCTAACGAACAGTCCAAGTGCGAGAGTTGTGGGTCACTCCTGGTCCCAGCAGTAGATGGTCAAAAATGACGCTGCAAAAAGTGTCTTCTTCGACATAAATGGTTCTGGATGACCATGATTTACTCATAGCCAATTACATATACCAGATTCTGAAAGCTAATGAACCAAGCTTTCCAACAATAGTTCACTCATCCAATTATGTTCATCAGGAGCTGAGATATACCACTCCAAACTTTTTACCTCTTCTACTGACAGAATATATGATCTCATCTAATATATTATATATAATTATTTTTCATAGAATCACTTTACTGCCCAAAAGTCAGTGTGATTTTCATCTTCATGTAAATGCGACTTTAAAGACAATAAAATTAGCATTTAAATGGCTCTTGCAATCTTTCTATATTGTGTATACAACCTTTAGCAGAAGAAATTCAAAGACACTCGTCATAACAGAGTCCAATTTAATAATGAGGGGTCTCAAACTTCCTATGCTAAGTCTTCACGATTAAAAACTTATTTGTCACGGGTATTTAATTCTGAACAATTCCAGAATGTGAATACTTTTGTTGAGACTGTTTGGCCGTGTGATTTGTATCGCAAACAAATATGATTACGATTATTAAGAAATGTCTTGTGAACAATTTCTAGAATATAACCTTAAGTAAAATAGTATGGTTGTACAAATGATTTTCTAAGTTTGATAAATATGTATTAAATTGCATTTTCAATTAGGATCCTTTCTCACGTGTTTCTAACTCATTTGCTTGCCTCAAGGTATTTAGTCAAAATCTCAGCTTATACTAGTGGACGGGTTGGATAGGTATGCATTTAGATGTATCATTGTTTTACCAGAGATTATCACAGGGAATAGTTGTACAAGACTGTTGAATAATCTGATGATTTTACTCCATATAAGGACCGATTGTATGGCGCTCAAAGTTAAGAAAGATTGTCAGCAATGTCTTCCGGTACAGAAGCACGTGCGACAAAGAAAACGATTGAAATTTGACATCAATCCCATGAGATGCCAATACGCAAACAAGTTTTCTTATGCAACTAATGATTGTCCATACAAAAGAGTGTCTAAGTGCTTTGTACTCAATCCATCGCGGACAAGCCAATTTGTCAATAGATTCACTTGCCACTGTGGAGATTATGAAGAAGCGATGAACAAGGTATGGTATGGATCTGGAGGTGGTAAATTGAAAAACTTGAAAATGACCAAAAGGAGGCAACGAAGATTCTTCTCTAAGTGCCAGGACAATATTCAAAGTCCCCTGTCTTAAGTGATTTCTTAAGTTTTTCGCTCAACAAAGAGTCAGCCTCTTCTGTCTCCTGCGGATCCTCCTGCTATATCATCCTGAAGAAGCGCTACACGACTATTTCCATTAAATGATTACAATTCTCAGTTCCCCACCTAAAGTAGATCCCAAACACATCAAGTTTTCTCGTGAGCGGCATCCTTTCAAAATCTCCGGGGCATGTTTATTTAAATTATTTGCAGCACATTACCGACTATCCCAAGCCATATACAATGCCGTTCTTTGCTTCCCTCACCTGTGCTAAAAGAAGACGAACGACCATGAGATGCCAAAGGAGCGAATTGCCTTAGATTACATTATTTCTCCCCATCCATTTGTACAATAATACACCACTATTGATCGTCTTGCGTTGTCTTTTTTTTTATTCTCTCTCTCCCCAGCAAAAGTCTTGTCGTGAATCGCACGGGAAACGTGTACCAGGAATTGCTATGCCATCGGGCAAAAAGGTCTGCTTCACTGGAACATTTCCATTATCTCCTCAGTCACTGTGTTCAAACAAACATCGCAGATTATTTGCCTATTTGTAAATATGGTGAGGAATCACCATGAGAATAAGAAGATAGAAGAAACTTCGTGGTAATTTAAAGAGTGAGATTTTTCCTGTTTGTTTACACATTTCTCGTCATTGGTCAAATAATGAGTGCAAGAAGGAGAGAAAGAAAGCCATGTCCATCATATTTTGCACTCAGATACATTGTTTCTCTAGGATGGTACATCAAAGAGATGCTGATTACACTGATTGAGTACTTAGAAAAAAATGTTTATTAGAAGTTATTCATATTCTGAAAAAAGACTCTTGTTAAATGGACAAACGGATCTTGTTCAAATATTGTCAAAAGGATGTTATTTATCAATTTACCAAAACTTTTGTTCACATTTTATATGGAAAAACATCCTTTTGACAAACTTTTCTTGTTAATTTGACAAAACTTTATTTTTAGAGTAATAAGCATTAGAACCCACATAGACTCAGGCTGATCCTCGAGAGTATGTAGCCTGTAAAATTTGTAAAAAATCGCCTGTAAAAAATCGTAAAATTGTTCGTAAATGTTTGTGAATTCCTACTGGGGACTTACGAAATTCACGTAAAGCTCATAACCCACTAAAAAGCTCGTAAAAGTTTGTATTTTTTCACAAACATTTGTTTGTAATATAATCATTTCACGAGAATTTTATTCTTCTTTTACAAACATTTGTCCGTAAATGTTCGTAAACACACAAAAAATGTTGGTAAAATTTTGTCATTTGTTCGTAAATTTTTACCAGTCAAACGAAAATGCACGAACAAAGTTTGTAAATGAACAAAAATATTCGTTAAGTGATCATTTTAGGAAGAGGTTTGTGAAAGTTATAAACGTTTATGAACTTTTAGTTTGTTATGCAGTTCATGAGTATTTCGTAAATGTCCTGTAGGAATTCACAAATATTTACGAACAATTTTACGAAGTATTTTTCTGTGTAGGTAAAGGAGATAATGCTCAAATAATCAATGTTCTTAATAATCCAATCTTAGTCAAAATTTTCAAAAAAGTCTTGACTGATAAAAAATTACAGAAATTAAACCATATGGCTAAGCCCTAGGTTTAAACATGAAAACATAGGTATTAAAAAATATTTTAATTTTTTTTCTGAATAATTTTTTTTTTCAATTTTATTTTAGAGAAATATTTTTTATCTTAATAAGTAAACATTTTTAATTGTTTTTAAATAAAACAATAATTTATTAAGCATAGAATTCATTTTGGCTTTAAGTTTTTTGGATTTTCGAGATTTTGGTTTTCAGGATTTTGACTTTCCGGATTTTGGCTTTCGAGATTTTTGGTTTTGGGATTTCGGCTTTTCGGCATTTTGCATCCGGGATTTTGGCTTACGATATTTTGTATTTCACTATTTTGTTTTTGAGATTTTTGATTTCGAAATTTTGGCTTTTTGGGATATTGATCCATTCGTGATTTAGACTCATTCAGGATTTTGACTTTTCTGGATTTTTTCTATTGAAATTTTGGCTTTCAGGGTTTCGACTCATTCGGGATATTGGCTTTTCAGAATTTTGGTTATCGGGATTTTGGTGTTCGAAATTTTGACTTTCGGGATTTTGGTGTTTGGGATTTTATCCGGCACCGAGAAAACTTTCCCTATAGCCTGCATTAAAGTGCCCTCTTTTATTTTCGGAATTTAAAGTAAAAATGTTGGAATCAATACTTTTGATACTTTATTATAATCATGTGATCATTACTAAAGTTATTACATTTATATTACTTTGATAGATAAATGCAGTGGTTTGGAATAGTGAAAATGAGACATCCCAAAAAGTTTTAGTGTGATGTAATTTTAGAAAATAAATTGCAGAATGCAAACGAAGACCTTTACTGAATTAAATTTTTTTGTGAACATGGGGCACATTAAAGGTTTTCTTTCAAAGAGATAAGAAAAATCATGATCATGTTAACGGTTTTTGCATCGACTTTTGGGGAATCCCCCAATGGTCCCTAGTGTTTATCTCTAACCGTTTGGCCTCTAGAGTTAGAAACGGTCCGACGAACAAGCAGCGTGACGTCAAACGCCTTAAAAACTGTTCATTTCTGTCACAGGTTCAAAAGAACAATCTAGTATTAATTGCTGTATACTTTCGATTTATCTGAGTGTTTTCCTGGTGCAGTTGTTGCAATTCTTTAACAGTTAAGAACTCTCAAAGTATTAACCAAATTGCAGTTGAGAACTATCTTGAGGTTTCCTCTCCATTTCACCTCGAAATTCCTCAATCATTAGTTCGTTTTTCCTCAGTGAACCTCGAAAGTATATAATCTTCTTGTGAGTGGAAATGGCTTCTTTAGCAACGCGCGTGGTATTTGCAATAAAAGCAATGAGAAAATTTTCACTACTCAAATTCTTGAATACAAAACCAAGAAACACACAGGTTTCATCCAAGTAAAGAAATATTGCACACCATTTCCATTAAGGTGGTAATCTCTTTTGGCTGATGCTATCGTGGCAAATTAAGCGACAAGTTATGAATCAATGCTTTGGTGATGAAATGAAGAGTCTCTGGCATAGTGAGAAAATGAGAGAAGATGCTGGGAAAAACAGTCTGCAGTGGTTAGAGATGTTTTTTTTCTGTCTTGGGGAGAGTATATTGTATGGAGTGCAAGTCAATAATTCTCTTGTAATTACAATTTATATGTCATTGGAGAAAATATCATCTTCCAACTGTATAAACAGTTCATTGGAAGCACGAGGAGCGGTTCTGGTTGCGGATGGCTCCCGAGGCATGAGGTTAATGGTTAATGTTGGCTGGTGGATTGAATCTCACGAGTATCATGCGGATAACTCGCCACACTGGATATAAGAGTTGCTGTTGTGGAACTTCTTTTCTAGTTTGCAAGATCACCCGAGATCGTCTTCACTATAAAATTTTTACCTTCTTCCGGAAATAATTCTCATACAATACATTGGATATTCTATGGTGCAACACTGCACGATGAAACAACAGTGGATAGTTGTAAAATATCTGCTGATTTGCCAATCAATCAAACATCCACGTGATCATGCAAGAGATCGCGCGCGATCATCTCAACAAAATATATATGTGCAAAAGAGGGGGAGAGATGGATAGTAAAACATCTCAATTATCGCGTGGGGGTCTAAAAGGAAGCGCTATCGATCAGCTGAAAGGAGTCAATTAATGGTAATCAATTGAAGATGGTGATCAATTCACAATTGAATATTCCGCGATCATATAGCAAGGTAGGTAATTCAGTAGCCAATTGCGGGTGATCGTCTAAGGCCATGCCGAACTCCCTCCTCACCAATCTTCTCCACCATCTCGTTTCACTCTCTGCGTCTGCACTTTCTGCAGAACCATGCGGCATGAGAAGTACCGTGGACAGAGGCAATAGTGAATAATTTTTCAATAAAATTCCACTCAAGTTTGCTAACTCTGAAGGCGGTGACTTCAATGTGGGTGTAAAAAAAACTATATATGAGTGTTCATTAGCATTTCACATCCACATCTTTGTCTCAATTTTGCTCATAGAGGGGAAAATAATTGGGGCTATCTGGTGATTTTATCATGGTTATCATGGTATATGCAAGATTTATTTTCAAACAACTCTACAAACACCCGGCAATATTTTTATCTTATTTATTAGATGGGATTCTTAAGAATTACATCTACTATAATGCTAATAAAATCCCATGTCTTCTGATTGGGCCTAAACTTTGACGAAGTATGTTATGCCACTCCTTGCTCACGAATATACGAGGGGCTAAATACCTTTGTAATCGTTCGGTTATTTGTCCGGTCGCTCTTTCAAGCTCCCAAACTAAAAGAGAAGTTATATATCGGGTGAAAATTGCAACTTTACATTGATTCCCAACCCTACCCTTTTTTGTTTTCTCAATAATGGTTTGGTATAGATAACGAAAAAAATTTAAAACCCCCGAACCTGAAATCCGAGCTAGAAGGGTTCATACAGTAGATAGGAAGGAGATTCAGTAGGTGTCAAAAGTTTGTTGCTTCATGTACATGTATATTCGGGAAAGCAGGTGGGAAAAGATAGAAAAAATGCTTTTTTTATTTTTTCTTTGTGGAAATTAGTTACCTGTAATCCATAGATTTTATTTACGTATTTAAAACGAATTAATTCATTTTATTATATAGAAAATAATTCTTTTCCAAAAGTTGATAATTTTTCATGCGCCAAAAGTTTGTTGCCTCATTTGGAAAAGTAATTCAAAATGGTCAAATACGTGCAACCAACATCCTGTCACCAGTTTTCAATATTTATATTTTTTTTATAAAAGTGATGATAAATAATAAGAAACAATGTATTTTCTGTTACTTTATAATTTAGGTTAAAATAGAATAGTTAAAACAAGTTAAATGAAGGGAAATTGTCACTTGTATCGATATGCAGAAACTCTGTTCTCAATCGCCAAAAAAAATCAGCTCAAATACTTCCCCTTTTCATTTTTTTATTGGTATAGTACAATTATCTCGCCTCCAGATCCACCGATTAGATCAAGTTCTTCGGAAAAAGTTTATTTTGTTCTGTATTTTACCAATATATTGCCATTTTAAATAGACTGGCCCATTAATTTCAGTTCTGTTTGGTTGAACGCTATTTCAGCAATATTTTATTAACTTTTACTTATTTAAAAAATCATTATTAAAAATTCGATGCAGACTATAATCTTTTTCGTCATTGGCTAATATTATTGGGAGTGGATCATAAATAATGTGTATAAACCTAAATATAATGCAATTGACTCTATCGAGGGTTATCATCGTTGACACTATGGGATTCACACTGTACTATTGAATGTTCTTTATGGAGGCCTAAAAAATTCAATACAGTTAAGTTCCTCAAATATTTGAGAGTATACAGTGGAACCCCGCTATAGGTCATCAACTCTATAGTTCACAATTTATTGACCGTGTATTTCAAAACACTGATTTTAATTTAGGTTATGTTTTTTTTAGTATGCGACATGCAATGTTGTCATAATTATTTTAATATTTTTGGCAAATTTCATTGAGTAGTTGTGATAATTGTGATCTATAAAGAAGAGAGCGAGGACAAGTACCACAATCGCAAAGAAAGTGGAAGCCGTCGAGCAATTTCAATGCTAAAAGTCGTTGATAATCTTAAAAAATGACATGGACTATAGTGCGACCCAAGTCTCAAGTCTGGAACCAAATATGGCCTATAGCGAGGCTCTACTGTAAATGACATTTCTCACTCCTCAAATTTGAAGAATATTTTCAGAAACATAACGGAATTCAAATAACTAGAATTAAAATAAAATGATTTTAGAGAATATATCAATATAAATAATTATATTAAGTTAATAATACGATAATATTGAGGAAACACCAGTAAAAAAATGCTTAAAAACTTTAAAAACAGACTCCACACAAAACTTTCTTGACATAACTTCAAATTTTAAATTTTTAATGTAACCGTGTCGTTCATATTTAAGATATACTTGACTGTAGATTCATTTAAATGGTGTGTAAGCAATTAGTAAAATTTGAGATTTACTAGTAATAATCTGTAAACGAAAATTAATATTTTTTTAATCTATGATAATATAATATATCTTTCACATATGCATAAATATAAATTTTATAGAGCATAAAAATTGCATTCGTTTATACAATAAATTGCCTTCAGTGCAGTGAGTGATTAGAATACTATTGAAGCATTTTTTTTTTTTCGAGATAAAAAAAAGCAAATTCAAGGAGATGCATTCAAATCGAACATCCAACAAAATTTAAATATTATTATAATGTAGTTTTTTCTCTAAACTATTTCATTTGTCTTAAAATAAAATTGTCGATCATTCTTATCAAATTTTCTACTCCAAATTGGAAGTCAATTTTTGTCTTTAAATACCCAAAATTATTTTTATTTGATACGATCGTTTTTAAAAATATCAAAAAATCTTAGTGTTTTAGCATTATTTTTAACTTTATCGAACATGTTTAATTTTATCAACGTGGGATTTCAGTTAACTTGGTCTTTTTCATATTATTGAACGATCTTTTGTTAATCTTGTGTTGGCTCTTGAAAGACAAGGCCTTGGTAAGGCAGGCTGAGCAAGGCAAAAAATAAATATATAAGGTAAAGTGCCTTCGAGTCGACCGGTTCCTTAACTCGACTGGTGGTCAATATTTGAATGTTTTAATAGTGAATTTCTATAAAATTGTAACTGATTCGTATTTATTTATGGAAAAATTGAACTATTAATGTTAGATCATACGCCAAATATTAGTGTAAATATAAATAAATTGAATAAATAACTCTTCCGGTCGAATTGAGGAACTGCTCGACTTGAGAGCACTTTACCTTATAATACTATTTATCTGATACTCTTTACAAGTGTTATGGCCTAAATAGACTCAAGCTAATTCTCTAGAATATTAAGCCTGTAAAATTTGGTAGTAAAAGGTTAGATAAGGGAAATTTATGTAGAGGACTTCTAATTGATGAACTTAAGCCCTCAGTGTCTAATAGTTTGGAATAAATCTTTACCGCTAAATTTTACAGGTTAAATATTTTCGAGGATCAGTACGAGTATATTTGGGCTCTTATTAAAGATACCAAACAGTTAAGGATATCGACTGGGGATTTTCGGAAAATCAGTTTAATTCGTTTAAAGATCATCAAACCAAAGACCTATCGATGTTCATTTTTTCATACATTTTTACAGGAAGTTAACTTAATGGCAAGTCCTTTTCTAAAGATGATGATTGACTTATCGTTTTGATAGATCTCGAATTTATGCATTAAAAGCTATCTAAAAATACTTAATTCACAATATCATCGCCAGAATCGTACAATCATTATGAACAAATTTGTTGGGAAAAGCGAGAAATCGCTTCACTTTTTATTAACGTTGCCCCCCCCCCCCCCCGATCTAAACTAATCAGGAGTCTAGATCTTTAGAACGCCTCTAAAATGGTGCATCAAATATTCAATAAAGATTCATTTTTTTTTAAAGAAAAACACAGGGGATGCGCGCTATCTTTGCACAACTCAAGCTTTGGACAACTGACCACTCAATTTTTCTCTACATTCTTAAGGGATTTGACCGACCCAAGGCTCTTTTTAGAAGATTTTAGGTATAGAAAATTTATTAAAAACATATTGAAAAAAAAAGAATTGTTCAAAGCTTGAGTCGTCCGAAGGTAGCGCTCTTTCCCCTAACCTTTTTTGATTTTAAACAAGTTTCTAAAAAGACAAGAATGCAAATATAAACTTAACTGAAACTTTTGAAATTTGCAAATATGATCAGTATTTCTTCTTATTTCTTAGTCTAACAAAGAACTTTATTATTCATTCAAATTTTGTAAACCGTTTCTCTTTATTAAATTTCACATCATAAAACTCCATAAATTTCCCGATGTTTATCTTTATCTACGCAGAGTAAGAGATCCTCTGCAATTTGCAAAATTTATCGCATTAGTTTGGAACCCCTTTTGTATTCTCAAGCATCTGTGGGAGCCAGACAATTAGCATCTTTATCTTTAGTCATTTTCTAAAGCAAAAGTTTCTCTCTGTGACAAAACAGTGTGATTTCTTGTGACTTTTTTCAGTAAAAAAAAGCTACACAGTGTGAGTCTTCCTGGAGACAAAAAGGTCACCCACCAGATGGAAGTTAATTTGACCACCGCTAACTGATGATTATATTATGAAAAATTCACGTTCATTTTTAGTATCTTGCGTCATTTGCATTCAATTGGACGGAATATTTTATCTCTATCCATCAAGATGACCTCTCTTTCTTGCATTGTGGTTTGAGAGTGAATTGAAAATTTGTTACCTTTCGCTTGAGACAGTCCAATGGTACATCCAAAGAGTAGAATTGCGGCTAGAAGATTCATTTTCAGACACATTGTTGCAGGAGCACTGAAAGTTTAGTGGTTGTTGCTTTGGAAAAGAGGGTCACTTTCAATTGAGAATGAGCTGAACGCTCAAGATCGATTTCACTTCACTTCACTTCACGATACAACCATGTTATGCAATCACTCCCAACATAAGCACCAACATCACTTATTTTCCTTTTGAGGTTTAGTTTATGGCTTTTATGGGTTAAAATTGAGCTTCTCTGGTGGAATTTCTTGGAAGATTTCTTCACTCTCAAAAAAATGCCGTAGAATCACAGAGAATCCCCTTGTGGATTGCACAATTTTTCGCAGAATCAAAAGAATAACCGTCAGCACCCGTTTCCGTTGAAAACTCAGCAACGACTAAAGGTGAGACAGGCAGCGAGATACACCGAAAGCTTCACTAAGCCAAGAAAGGTAACTCGCGAGACTCCATACATTAACATTCAGCTCCAATACAGCCTAACTTTAAAACCACAAACCGTCTTATGAGAAATAAAAATAAAACACTTAACAAAAATACACAGACTCACTTTTTCTACACTCGAGAGAAAAAAATTGACTCAGTAAATAAGACAAAATACTCAGTGTTTAATCAGTTGTGCGGGTGGGTGTTACATTTTCAAGGTGTGCAAGTTGAGAAATCGACACAAAAACTACGAAAAAACATTCTCGCGAATTCAACGAACTCATTCCCCAAATACATTATGCCAAAAAAAAAGTTTTGCAGAATACTCCCATCGCGATAAATAAAAATACCGCGAATGGCTAAAGTGAACGAAAGATTTGTGCGCTTCGTAAGACACGAACCCGCAAAAGACTCCCCTTTGAGATTTCGCAGGCAAATGGATCTTTTTTTTCTCATTGGTATCCCCTTGTGACACGTTTTGTGGTGGATCTCTTTGTATTGGACTCTCATGCAGAAATATTTCTTGTGTCAGGAGACAAGAGAAAAAAAACAAGTCACTCTGAGGCTGAAATAGGGCGGTAAAAAACCAGAGGATGGAAGGAACAATGGGAGGAATTATCAAGCCACAAGGACATCCGATACGTGACATTTACAATCTTGCGCATTGAAATTCAATGGAGAATTTTAATCACCATCGATGGCACATTGTTTTCTTCTGCGGCTCATGAGAAAATTGAGATCAATTCTACAAGAGTGACTCAACATGCATTTTATTGAAAATCACTCACGAGACGTGAGAAGTCAAATGATATATACCATCTTCTTCATGGTACCCCGATGAATGGTCAAATGGTCATGTTTCTTCCAATAAAGATGTGTTCAGACGAATGTTTAATACAGCTATTACATTGATCAATCATCATGATCATTTTTTTAGTACATGACTGTACTAAAAAATATTTATTACACTATTCCTATGAAAAGGAGAAACCTTTCTCCTGAACATTTTTTTAGTACATGACTGCTACCATGTCATGTGCTTTTGCATAATCGACTTTTCTTTGTTTTGAGTTCTATCACGATTAGTCGGTAGTTTGAAACACGACTACATCTGATAAAAACAGTCGTTCCAAGAACCATCACAAATAAAATCAGATTACAAGGAAAATAATGATAACATCCATGTACTAAAGAAAATGTTCAGGAGAAAGATTTTTATTTCACTTTGAAATAGCACCATTATAAATAATATTTTGAAGTTATAATTTGACAAATTTTATTTTGCGTACAAACATTTTAAGTTCTGTACATTTTAGTACAGAACTTGTAATAATCAACATGTAACTGACAATCCTGGATTAAAAATAATATGTATAAAAATAAAATAAGAAGTTGTGGTTAATATTTACCGTATGGCTGTACTAAAAAAAACTAAAAATGTACTAAAATATGTCAACTTACAAACTGTCAAAATGAATATGATAAACTATTTCATAAAAAATAGAAATAGTCACTGTGTATGAAAAAAATTGACGTCATTATTAAAAATTTAGAACATGACTGTACTACATTTATATTTAGAAGAGGGGCGGTCAAAAATAACCGCTGGACCCAGGCCTCTCTATTGGGCACATTATGCACATTCT